>NW_022589721.1:29383453-29488958 GCF_004348235.1 Phoca vitulina
TTCTTCTTCTTCTTCTTCTTCTTCTTCTTCTTCTTCTTCTTCTTCTTTTTCTTCTTCTTATTCTTCACATGTACTCTTTTATTCCTCACAAAAAAGCCTTGAAGTAGGTACTGTTATTATTTATCCAAAGACAGGCACAGAAGGATTCATCCAAAGCCTCCTGGTGAGCTAGTGACAGAGATGGGGTGCAGATCACAGTGATGGGGCGACAGTTTCCATCATCTTACCTGCTTCTCAATTCTTTCTCTCTGGGTATTTAATACATGTAAAATGGTGAGTAAGTATACAGTCAGTGTCAACTATTAATATATCTATAAATTTTTCCTCTGCTACTGGTGATCAACTGCGGTCTAGTAAATAATAACTTTAAATGATAATGTGGTTGCTGCTAATACTACTATCAAAAATAATCATGTCTACTACAATTTGTTTACTCTGTACCAGGCATTGTGCTATTTTACAGGTACTCTCATTTTATTACATAGTATCTAGTGTAATATAATGCCTCATTTAAATAGTAACCATAGAAATGTAAGTAATAACGAGTCAGCAACAAGGACTTAGTTAATACTTCTATTATAGTATTTTGTATAAAGGTAGCTCATTTATTCCTCTCAAAGACCCTACAAGTAGGCACTTTTACCCTCCACACTTTACAAATGAAAAACTGCGACACAGAAATGTTAAGTGACTTGCCTGGCGTCACGCAGCTGATGAATGGCAGAGATGGGTTTTGGACATGAGCAGGTGTGGATCAGAGTGCATCCTCTTAATCAGCCTCTGGAATTGAGGAGAAACGGATCTCTGGGCAGGATGCTGCAAGTCAGGCTTTTCCTGCATCTGTATTGGATGTGTTTAAAGCTAGCACTTGTTATTGACAGGAGGAATTGGATTCATTAATACCTCACCTGGACACACTGTCCTAAACTGCAAAATGCAGATAAGAACAACACCCTTGTCCATACACTTCATTATCTACTTAGCAGATACTCCGTGAACACTGATGTGGGCCTTGCACTGGGGTCGCTGCCAGACAGATGTTGCCCCTGCCGCATTTGTCCCACAAATATTCTACAAGTGGTACAGCTTCAATGAGAGCCACTAACCGCTGTGCACAAGCAACTCTGGGATGTACGGGAGGTGGCCGGATCTAATTTAGGGATCCAGAAAGGCCAGCTTGAAGAGGGAATTTTGATAGGAGCCCTTCAGAATGGGATCTTTGTATAGGGATGAAATATGGACACATATGTTAAAATTTAACTTTGGGAAAGTAAGTGGGACTTCTCTATAAATGTAAAAAAGTACAATTGCCAAAGACAGTATTTTTCTGGCTGCATATGGTGAAGAGATAATAAAAGGCAAATATTAGAACATTCATCCTACTGCCACTTTTAAGTTAGTTAAATAATTATCCCAGAAAATAATCTGTTTCAATGGGTTTATTTTATTATTGAAATAAAATGGTTGCTCAATGCAATTACTGCAATCAGGTCATATAACTCACTGTGATTCCTAATTCAATTGAGTATAACATCTTACTTGCACAGGGATATATTTGTAGGCCTTTAAAACATTCTCTGTTATTTTACCTCCTAGGTCCTTCTTAATAGATTGTATATGTGTGTACATGTATGTATGTATGCATGTATGTATGTATGTATGTATTTAGGGAGTAACATCAGATCTCTCGCCATATATGCAGAATGGATTGAAGGAGTCAAGGTTAGGTTTCAGGCAAGCAGACCAGGTGGAAACATTGTAGAACCTCAGTATGGAGGCAGGAGGATGAGGGACCAGGACAGGTGGAAGCAGAGAGCAGGGCACTGCTTAGTTATGCTCAGCAGAAATCATGGACTGATTAGACATGGAAAAACAGTGGCAAACACGAACCTAGGGAGAACCTGGGGAGAACCTAGGATGGCTCTCAGAATTTGAAATGTAGTAATGCTGAACCAAATTAAATTTTTCTTGTAGCTTCTAATTTCCTCCTTTTTGTAAATTCCTGTGGTCTTTTATCTTCACTTCTTTTTAGCACATACAACTTTTCACAGACTTACATACACTTGCACACACAAACACACACACATGCCACATACGTGTGGCCTGTTTTGACATTCAGACTGTGCGTATCCTCAGGGCAGACTATCTCTATCTGCTTTTCTCTGCCCTTCTTCTCCAAAGCTCAGAGCCAGCAGTGCCCCTTGCAAAAGAGACATGGAGCTAACTTTTCTTAAGTACTATCCACTATGCTCCATTTCTTTCATCCACTATTTATTATTATTATTACTATCACAACAATTCTAACAAATACTGTAATCCCCCTGTTTTGCTAATGGACTAACCCAGATGATTAATCATTAGGTACTTTTCCCAAGGTCACAGTTACTAATGGTAGAGTAAGAATTTGAACCTAGAATTGTCTGAGTTCAAATACCTGATCCTCTATACTCCACCTGGGTGTCTTCCTTTGTTTCCCTCATATTTTCTACTTCCAGTCAGTGTCATTCTCTGTCATGTTATTTCATCTTCCATCATTCTTGAACAGAGATGCAAACGATGTTCTCCTATATGTTTCTCATCCTTTTCTTAAAGGCTGTGTTGCCTCCCATGGTTATACATCCTGCTGGGGGTCAGGGTGGGGGAGTCCCAATTGTTACCTTGGAAATCTCACATACGTCAACAGTAGCACTATACGGTAAGTCACTGTCTACCGATGTATCCCAATCTTACTATAAGTTTCTATGTAGCAGTCAATAGGTTTATTGTTTTAGAACTGAAAGTCCTTCCTAAGAGAAAGATGGCTCATGTACAAATGAACAAAGGAGTATTTATGGAGCTGAAGTAATTGAACAAAAATTGGATACATACAGAATATGTTGACCTTTAAATGACAAGGCAAGACCACATAGTCACTAAGCCACACAGGGACAAGAAAATTACCTTAAAAGTTTTCAAAGCCACAATCAATCACATGGCATATGCCAGGAAATATATAGCTCTTCTTTGGAGAAAATGCATCGTTCTCAATAAAACTTCATCTGGTGTGCCTGAAACTATTCTAGGTCATTTTTATTCATCCTATCCCAAAGCTACAGAAGTTGATAAGGATTGCATTTGAGCCTCACAGAGGGATTTGGGGGTTGTAAGGGCCTCTATGTAGATGCTGATGGCCACAAAATGTAACAAATATTACCATTAAATCATTGTTCTCTTTATTGATGTTCCCACCCATCTGTTCCTCAGAGCAACAGCTTCTTTGGTCTGTTAGAACCACAGGAATGAGATTTTTTTTTCTCTTTTGAAACATTGTACCTTTCACACCAGACTCAGAAACTACTTTTCAAGTGCTAGTTGACGGGAGTCAACATTCAAAGAACTCAAACATGTCTCTTCAGTACCAGCTGGGCAGACACAGAGAAGGTCCAGTTTCTGTGTCACTTTTTAGGGAGGCTTACCAAATAGTATAAAGTTGAAATTTTTTCTTGTCTCTTTGAACATGACAGCAAATTTCTACGACAGTCTCCATTGTACATTTCTTGATTTTCTTGTATCCTCTGTACGAAAAGTATTTAAGTATTGTACACAAAATCTCAAGAACTTATTCATTTTGCATAATTGAGACTTTATGTTCATTGAGAGTAAACATGAAATGTAGATTTATTTTCCAAGTTATAGATTTAGAGTAACTTGTTATGTGAATTTATGGAATTGCTAGAGGGACAATATCAAATAGTGAAAAGAGTAGAGTTTCTTGACATCTTAAGATGTTTTATTTATTTATTTTTTTCTTTAAGATGTTTTAAATTCTAGGTTAGCCACTTTCTACTTATGTGATCTTAGGAAAGCTGTGTAAGGTCTGTAAATCAGATTTTGTCTATGATGCCTTCCAACTCTTATATTCCATACTGCAAAAAAGAAATCAGTCGATTTTTTTTAAGTATTTAAGTATTCAACTATGTGTCTAATGTAATAGAAACAGACATTTAGCAAACACTTGGGCTTTTTATTTATTTATTTATTTTTAAGATTTTATTTATTTATCTGACAGGGAGAGACACGGTGAGAGAGGGAACACAAGCAGGGGGAGTGGGAGAGGGAGAAGCAGGCTCCCCGTTGAGCAGGGAGCCTGACGCGGGGTTCCAGCCAGGACCCCGGGACCATGACCTGAGCCGAAGGCAGACGCTCAACGACTGAGCCACCCAGGCGCCCCACACTTGGGTTTTTTAAATTCATGTTTTAGTTCTAACTTTTGTTTAATTGGGATACAGATACGCGCGTCTTTATAACACCAAATATTGAGATCTTACAAATACAGTGTGAGATAGTATAAGAATGGGTTTTGGATATAAACTGCCAAGAGTATGAATTCTAAATCCTTAATTTAGTATCTCTGTGAGCTTAGGAAAGGTACTTAAATACTTTTGGGCTTGTTCTTTTCTGATTTGTGAAGAGATGATACCAAGACCAATCTTATTTGACAACTGTGGAACTAAGGTTTGTGTGTTCCACGAGAATAGCAAATTTGCTCTTTACACTGATGTAAATAACCTTCAGAATTTAGTGCAAAGCAGGAATTCAACTATTTATGAATTTGTAGAATGATTGAATGAGACAATATGTAGGTACCAACTGGCACATAATAATCTCCACAATACTATTCTCTCCCTATGCTCATAAAGGAAAATTTCCATTAATTATCTTAAACAGTGAATTTCCTTAATAAACAGGGTAAAGAGCGTCATCTTTTTCAGAGTACTAAAATGACATGGAAAATCTAAACACACCAGCCAATTTTGGAATTTCTATTAATCTAAACCAAATTTGCCATATACACACACCCTCTTATTTCCAAACACCATTTTCCTCCTGCTTATCACCTTTGCCTGCTTAATATTTTACCGTAGCATGTATTGCTTTCTACCATACCAGTTTACTTCTCTCTCTGTGTCTTTCTTCCCCTCACTAGACTGTATAAAGGCAGGATATTTTGGGTTTTTTTTTCCACTGCTTTACCTGCAGCAACTGGACCACACTAGGTGCTCAATAAATATTTGTTGGAGAAAATAATTGGTCGAAGAATATTGATATTCTTTAAAAAGGCCATTCAAATCCTTTACATGTTTTTCTAGTGCACATTTCCCATCATTAGGATTAGAAAGCTCTAGTACATATGCCATTGCTTTCGCCTCATGCCCAAGGCAGGGGCTTTTCACTGACCAGTGTTCGTTCTTTCAGGATATGACCACACATCCTTTGCAGCCTGCTTCCAGTGCTCTAGGTGGCCACTTCCCATAGATTAGACTTCCCACTTAAGATGGAAACACCAGCACCTCCCAAAGACTTACTCTCTACACTCCCTTTACACTTTTTTATTCTTACCATTTGTTTTACTCCTGATTTTTCATAGGAGTTAGGTTATTAAGTTTATACAGCCTAGAGTTAGGCAGAGGGGCATGACAGTGCAGTAGGAAGGGGATTTCCATACCAGCTATGAGTAGGTTACCACCTCACTTTAAGACACAGAAAATCAAAAGGCTCACACCTCATCACATGTGAGGGAGCATTTTGATCTAACAGGTTCTAAAATATTGAGGAGCTTGAAGGTTGATATGGTATTTGAGTGAAGTAAAATGAGACAAAACATAGACTACGACAGGATACTTGTTATGGATATCATGGAAAAGTGTTAATATCCAGAATACATAAAGAATTACTAAAATTCAAAAACACAAAGACAAACCCCCTAATTTTCAAAATGGACAAAAAAATGAGCAGGCTTTTTAAACAAAAGGAAAAAAAAGTGGCAATAAGCATGTGGGGGGAAAAAGGATCAACCTGATTTGTAATCTTTTTACTACAATGAGACATAATTTCCCACCCCTCTGATTGGCAAGAATCCGTAATTGCAAGTGACTATTAGGATGCAGAGCAAAAAAGCCTATAGTGCTGATAGGAATGAAAATTGGTTTAAAAACTTTGCAAAGGAAGTTTGCATTATCTACTAGCATAGAAGGTGCACATTCTGTGACCAGCAATTCCACTGCTGAAAAATGTAGAGATATTCTTGCCCCAGTACCCCAGAAAACATGTTTAAACACATTCACATACAGATCGTTAGAGAACGTAGCAAAACAACAAACCCACAAGTGTGAGAAGAGTTGATGCTTAACTAAATAAATTGGGATAGTCACACAATGGAATACTACATAGAAGTAAGAGAGAGTGAGTACATGACATGCAACATCATGGCCGTTCTCAGACATGACACTGAGTGGAAATAGTAAGCTGTAGAAGAAAACATGTTTATCGTCCTTTTTTGTAGAATTCTACAACATGAATAACTAAAGAAAAAACTTTGCACATTTGCAAATATTTCAAGAAAAATAGAAGATAGAAATGAAACACTAGCACATGAAACCAGATGTAATTGGGTAAGGCCAAATCCGAGCTCCAGAGTTCAATATAATACTTTCTTTCCTCGATTTTGGAAGTCTGGAATAGTCAGACTCTCTGTGTCATTCTTTACACATTACACATTTTTACAAGCATTCCTTGTATATATGGTCAATATGTAATAAGTATATAATACAACAATTAAAAAAGAAATGATGTGGAAAAATAAAATATATATAACTATGTTCACTAAATCCTTGGTGCTGACTACATATTTATGACTGAGTAGTAGTTGGTTGGTGGCCAATACTAGAGTAGGTCCTATTCAGGAAGCAGAGACAAATAAAGAAAACAAGAGAGAGGAGATGATGGGGGGGGGGGAGAGGAAGGAAAGGAGGAAGGGAGGGAGAAGAAGAAGAAGAAAGGGAAGAAATTCAAGGAGGTAGCAGGAAGAAAATGAAGATATATTAAGGAAATACTATATGCCAGGCACTGTGTTGCAAGTTTTTGAGTACTTTATTAAATCCTCATGTCAGCATTGTGAAGAAAGTATATCCGTTTACATTTTGAAGATGGGGAACATTTCACTGAAATTAAATATCCAGATATTTGGAAGGGATGAGGGGAGGGAAGGAGAGAGGAAGAGAAAGAAGAGGAGAAAGAAAGAAGGAAATAAAGAAAGGGGGGCGTACCTGGGTGGCTCAGTTCGTTCAGCATCCCACCTGATTCTGGCTTGGGTCACGATCTGAGGGTCATGGGATGGAGCCCCCATGTTGGGCTCTGTGCTGGGCATGGAGTCTGCTTGGGCTTCTCTCTCCCTCTTACTCTGCCCCTCCCCTTGCTAGTGCTCTAGAAAGAAAGAAAGAAAGAAAGAAAGAAAGAAAGAAAGAAAGAAAGAAAGAAAGAAAGAAAGAAAAAGAAAATAGATGGAGGGAGAAGAAGGGAGGAAAAGATGGAAAAGAAATGAGAAATCAAAACGGTGGGATAATGTTCACTAGAATAATGTTTTCCTCCAGGAGTGTTTATGAAGACACACAATTTTAAATATTATTCCAGTTTTATAAGGAAAATAATTTGGAGGACAATAGCCTTAAGTATAAAATTTGTTCGGTGCCTGGGTGGCTCAGTCGGTTAAGCGTCTGCCTTCTGCTCAGTTCATGATCCCAGGGGCCTGGGATGGAGTCCCGCATGGGGCTCCCCGCTCAGTGGGGAGTCTGCTTCTCCCTCTGCCTCTCCCTCCCTCGTGCTCAATCTCTCAAAAATAAGTAAAATCTTTAAAAAAAAGTATAAAATTTGTTTTACATGCCTATGAGAGTTAAACACTCAGATAATTTTATTTTCTTTGTTTAGAACTGTTGAAACAATAGCTTGATATTTAGCTAAAGATCTGGAGCTGCCTATTTCATAGCCTCTTTGGATGATGTTTTCGAGTTGACCAAATTCTTAAGCGTACTTTTTGTACTTAACCTAAGTCCCCCATGAAAGGGTTAGTAACCCCCATGAGAGGGCAGTGTGGGTGACCTTGACCTCATTTGAAATCCAAAGAGATTAAGTAAACTTGTGGACATTAGCCGCTGAGCTGGACAAGAGCTCACATCAGTTGACCCTTGAACAAGAAGGGGTTAGGGGTGCCAGCCCCTACACGGTTGAAAATTCGTGTATAATTTTTGCCTTCTCCAAAACTTAACTATTAATGAGCTTACTGTTGACTGAAGCCTTACCAATAACAAATAGATTAATGCATATTTTGTATGTTATATGTATTATATACTGTGTTCTTATAATCAAGTGAACTAGAGAAAAGAAAATCATAGAGAAAATACATTTTCAGGACTGCATGTATAGAAAAAAATCCACGTATAAATGAACCCGCACAGTTCCAAACTGTGTTCCAGAGTCAACTGGAAAAAAAAAAGTCAACTGTACTTCTTTTCATCTTTTCATATTCTTCATGAATTCATCTTGATGATTTTTTCCCCCTTTGGATTTAAACTAATGTTCATTATATGCTTACAAGGATTTACTAGATTTATGTAGAATCGAGAACAGATTAATGGTGTTAAAAATTCTATTGCATGTGCTAATTATATTAATATTTGTTGGATAGGAGGAAGAAGCATGTGAATATTCACAGAGAAAAGAAAGAGAATGTGAAGAAGCTAACGATGCAATTGGGGGTTTGCTCAATTTCAGTTTTCAAAACTGGTGTTGGTGTCAGTATATTCTGTTCAAATTAACTCAGCTCATGCACAATTGCTGAAAGAATGAGTTGCACTGCTGGGTTTAATAGAGACATAATGACTTGCATTTGGGGTGGCTATTTTGAAATCAAATGTGAAAAGAGACTTTATTTGTCTTTCTCAGTTTTACCCCAGTGTGGGGCTACAGGTCATCATAATTTGTTCTCTTTGCTCTGCTGGTTTAATCGGCCTTCTATAGCAGCTGCGGCTAACTTCTTTCAGCATTATTTCTCAGTTGCTCTGAAGCAAGCATTTGGATGTTTAAGATGCTGTGTTCTCTAGAGCTCTTTGAAAGGACATCTTATATCTCATGTGGTCTATCCACTAAAATCCAAGTCTGCAAACATGAGTAAGGTGTGGCTCCTGATCTGGAGATTAATGGGAACACAAAGGCAGATAAGGGCTGGAATGAGGTATGAAAGGAGTAGTGTAGGAGGACAGGGTGCTGTGCCTAATTATTACTGTGAGAGTTCAGGGCAGGCACACAGTAAGTCCTCGAAATGTGTTAGTAAGAACAGAAGTACCTCTTTGTGCTGGGTATTTTCATGAGTTCCAGGAAACTGGAACTTAGAGAGGGTGAATTGTATAGCCCAGGTCATGCATTGTTATTAACTAGCAGAAATGGATCATAAGCTGTAGCTGTCTCCTCACTGTTTATGTGTTATCCTTGTGAAGCTGAATGCACAAACATCGTCTCTATTTTATTGTCCATTATTTTACCCCAAATTTAGGAGAGTGTCCAATACACGGTAGAGATTTTATGAATATTTGTGCTGTAAGTGAATGAATGAATGTGTCCTTAACCTCTGTAGAAGGTACCCTGCAAAGTTGCATTGGCCCTCTTAAAAACCTCTTGGATGCCCCTTTGCACATTCTTGCCAGTAATCCCATCAGGGACAGGAAAGCACAACCAGCCTTCCTTTTATGCCTTCTTACCCTTAAGCCCCCTAAGCCCTATTCTGCTGAGGGTGGATTGAGCTTACATCTATACGGTAGTAGTCTTTGACAAATTCAACAAGTATTCATTGATTACCTACAATGTGCCGAGGATCTTGATAGACAATATGGACACAACAGAAGCTGCTGATGTATTGGGTCAGAAGATAAACTAAGAAAACACCTCCGTAAAATAATACTCATGCCAGAAACCATGAGCAGTATCCCTAAGATGAAGGGGCAGAAATAAGATCAAAACAGGGAGCCCAACCACTCATCAGAATTCCTTCTCAATTTTTTCAGTGCGCTTAAGCCTTGCTCTTTCCTTGTTTTGCCGTGTCTCTAGCTTTGTTCCATTTCTGGATAAAGGTTTCTATCTCTTGGAGAAGCCCTTAAATCCCTTTGCCTTTCCCAAATTTACCTTGATTTGCCTACCTGGTTCCTAACTTTAGACTACACTGACTATCTAGTACACTAGTGACCTAAACACAAAACAGAGAAACCAACACAAGGAATTCCCATATCCCCATCACACGGTCCCACCATCATCAACATTTTGTCAATCTTGCTTTATCTATCCCCTCCATACTTCTCCACCCCCTGAGTATTTTAAAAGCAATCATAAACATCACAATATTTTGCTTGTGAATACTGTGGTATGCATCATCATCAAGAAGAACTTTTTCTCCCCTTTTGTTTTTTTCTCTTGCTCATCTAAGATTTTTGGTGTTAAGTCCTTGTAACAAGGCTGGGAACTAAGGAAGCCTATGTCAGCTCACAGTTGACAGACTCAAAATCACTTTTCCTCTTTCATTGTGTTTGGGGTAAGTCCTCTCTTTCTTTGGGGTGAGGTTTTTTTCCTAGAAGGTTGACTTTTGTCTTTCATCGAAATCTTTTGTTGGACTGACCCTTTATTCCATATTTCCCAGTCATTTACTGAATCCTTGAAGAAACATTATCTCTTCTGAAACTGGGAATTCTTAAACTATGAATTCTGTGTCGTAAGAATTTAATAGAATGGCATACCAATTAGGGCTTCTGGGGTTAGGAACACTACTGGGGAAGAGGTAGATTTAGGATTTCTTGAAAATGACGTCGACAAATTGAGTCATGTCATCAGTTGTGATATGTGGAACATTTACATATAACAAAGATCCTACTTTCACCTGGTGGGTGGAGCTGAACTGAGAGGGCTGTCCTGAGGCAAACATTTGAAAGAATCATTTAAGTCTGCTGCCTATCCAGGGCTTCTGACCCATGCCCAGCAAGTGGCAATCTGATGTGGCATAAATATTAGATGGTGACAAATAACACTGACATTTTGTCAGAAGCAAAGACATGACTCAGACCCAGCAACTTGGCAGAGATGAGTGCCAGCATTTGGTAACAAATAGCTTGAATCTGACAGCATGCTTCAGTGCATGGACTTTCATCCATCACAGAGATATTTTAAAAACTCACAGAACACAAAACACGCAACACTCACAAACTGGGTGACAAGAGATGGAGGTTGAGAAAAAAGCAAATCAGAGGCAGTGCCGGAGACAGAGAGCCTGGATCGCAAAATAGCCACTCTCACTTTATTTTAAGATTCCCATTATTCGGGCGCCTGGGTGGCTCAGTTGGTTAAGCGACTGCCTTCGGCTCAGGTCATGATCCTGGAGTCCCGGGATCGAGTCCCGCATCGGGCTCCCTGCTCGGCAGGGAGTCTGCTTCTCCCTCTGACCCTCCTCCCTCTCATGCTCTCTGTCTCTCATTCTCTCTCTCTCAAATAAATAAATAAAATCTTTAAAAAAAAAAACATGAGGAAGATGGTCTCTACTCTAGTAAGATTCCAGTGGAATCATACAAAAAATGAGCAAATCAAAAAATAAAAAGTCAATGAGAAGTCCCAACCATGAGAAGACAAGAAGAAAGGACATTCCACGCCAGAGAATGTCTGGTTCCTTAGAGACCATGTAGTGTCAAAGGAATCAAGTGAAGGCCAATCCAGGCATAAATACCTGCTGGAATACACATTCTCAAAATAAGATTCCTGGGAACATGGAGTTAAACAAGTGTGAAAACGTTCTTCCCTTGTGCAATTCATGCACCCCCGCTTCCGCCCCGGAAGGAACTCCTTCAATGCACATATGAAAAAATCTAATTAGCATGTGAATTTATCAGTTACTAATCAGTTATGTCCTAGATAGTTGGAGCCCAACGTGAAATGGCACAGCACTGAGAACTTTTACTGGGGCATTCCTCTCATCAGTAACCAGGGAGGTCCAGGTGTTGGGTCTTGTCTGGATATGAATACTTTCAGGAATGAGTTGCTCTTAGGTGCATCCTGGGGGATGGAGAGATACATTATATTGTGAATCTGAAGATTTTTTTTTCAATGTTGATAAGAATTTGATTTTTCTGTTACTGTTGTAAGTGTTGATCCTAGGACTAGAAAGAATCAAACTCTAATTCTCTGAGACACATTATACAACTTGAGTGTTATATATCCTCAGAAGTGCTGAGACTCAATATTGGTGTTATTACTGAAGGCATATTTACTCTAGACTTACACCTGCCCTGATCCCTCTTTTCCAATTTAAACCATCCTTTACATAGCTGCCTCAATGCATTTCCAAAGACCATGTTTAAATCATACTTTTTCTGTTTCATTTCAAAATCTTTCAAGGGTTTCATAATTTTGTAGATAGAATTCATTCAACACTTAATTCAAAAAAACTCTCCTAAGTATGTAATAAGGACCAAACACTGTAGTTGATTTTAGTGATGCACCAATGCATAAGCTAAACATTGTCCATGTCATCAAGGAGCTTTTATTCTAGTGGAGTAGATGTTAAACCACACAGCAGCAACAACATAATAATGACAATAAATAATGACAATAAATAATAATAAGTAAGAATAAAATGACAATAAATTAACATTGTATTAGAAGTAATATCAAACCTCCTCTAAAACAAACTATAATATAAGTAGAACAATACATAAAAGTAGAACACATTCAAGGGAACTTAACCTGGTAAGGAAGCTTATGGTAGTGGAGAGTTATATTATTTCTGCCAAATACTAGCGGTTGCTGTCTCCCGTTACATAAAAGCCACCACCAAGATGTGGTGGCTCAAAACAACAATTTATTTGTTCATAGTTATTGGGATCAGCAATTAGGGCTGACCTCAGTTGGACAGTTCACCTCCTGACCTTGTCTGGAGTCACTCATGAGACTGCAAATGTCTAGCAGCTCAGACTAGAACTGGAGAATCCCAGGTATACTCATGCACACACACCTAGCAGTTGGAGTTGGCACGAAGGCTGTAGGTAATGTAACGTCACTTCTGCTGCTTTCTGTTAGACAAAGCAAGTCACAAACTCAGTCCAGTTTCAAGGAGTGGGGAAATAGATTCAACTTCTTGATGGAAGGAGAAAGCATGTTTGGCCATATGTAGTCTAGAAAAGGGCCTTATTCTTCCTTAACTTACTCAACTGTAACGTGAAGAAATAACATCTACTTCTCAAGATACCTATTATGATCAGATGATGTAAAGAGTGCAAAATACTGGATATATAGTATACATTCAAAAAATGATAGCAAGATATCTGATATATATTTTATACTCAGAAAATGATATGTCACTCTCCCTACCCACTCCCATCTACTGAGAAACTATTGGGTGTAACTATGAGGAATGCCATGAAGAAGAAAATATGATCCTTTTCCTTAAGAATCTCTTAACTAAGGAGACTGGCATTCAGATATCATTCACTGGTAAATGACATGGGAAAAAGATGTATAACTGACAAATTTCATGTGAAGTCAATATTTTTTTGTTGCTTGTTTTATTACTTTGATCTCTAACATGTTTCCGGGATCCAGTTCATAATTTTATATAATCAGGTCTTTTCAAGAAGTGGACCTGTCTTTCATGGCATCTTTCATTTAGCATTCATTTATTTTCTTACTGATTTCCCTAGCAAAATTTTACTGAGCACACATCTGGTGAAATGGTGCCAAAGGCTAGTGATAGAGGGATGAGTCAAATATGTCAGTGACCTTAGGGAAGAACTTGATATTCGATATTGAGGCAGAGGAGAAGTAAGAAATGATAGCACAGGTTGAGAAGGACTATAATAGAAGAATGCATCTGTTATTATAAATAAGATATTCTTGATCCATCCCGAAGAGTTAGCACCTGGACTAACTGTTGGTGGATTTTAGCTGAGCAGAGAAAAAGGTATTTTGATAAGATCATATTAGGCAGCAGTGAGTGCAAGAAAACAGCCATCTGAGAATTGACGACTGTACAGTGGAGACCTCCAGTTCAGTTAGGCTGCAGCATAGGGGACTGCTGAACTGAAGTAGGGGGAGCAAAGGGTGAGAGCTGAGTCCAGAAGACAAAGCACGAGCCACGCAACTTTGAATGTTCCATGAAGGCACATGGATTTCTTTCTTTTTCTTTTTTTTTTAAAGATTTTATTTATTTATTTGACAGAGAGAGAGAGACACAGTGAGAGAGGAAACACAAGCAGGGGGAGTGGGGAAGGGAGAAGCAGGCTTCCCGCGGAGCGGAGAGCCTGATGCGGGGCTCCATCCCAGGACCCTGGACCATGACCTGAGCCGAAGGCAGACACTTAACGATTGAGCCACCCAGGCGCCCCAAGGCACATGGATTTCATCTTGAGATAAGAGTTTGAAGTTTTTTCCCCCCTTATGTACTGAAATTCTTTACAAAAATCTTTTATGAAGCCAGGCAAAGATCAACATTTTCACTAATCCTAACAAAAACATGAGAGTTCCCCAGGAAATGCTTTTTGTTTTGTTTTAAAGAGGTTCCCTGGCCAGCGTGGAGCCCAACAGGGGGCTTGAAGTCACAACCCGGAGATTGAGACCTGAGCTGAAAGCAAGAGTCAGACACTTAACTGACTGACCCACCCAGGTGTACCCTCTTCCCCCAGGAAATTCTGATAAAATTGAATTTGTTGTGTAGTAGACTCATTTCCCTCTCTTTCTCTTGTATTCCATTGTTACCCCCTTCTCACTTCATCCCCTTCCCACAAACATTTATTGAATTCAGGCACCATGCTATGGACCTTTAAATACAACTTCTTGATGTGCGTCTAGGGCTCTGGTCTTCCAAATCAAACCAGCTCTTTCAAATTTTCACCCTTTATATATGAAGTTCTGTCACAGATGACATTTGCCTTTTTTTGCACTAAGTGGTCTTACTCGAGACTCAGTTCAAATTTTATTTTGTGCTATGGATATTTCTCTGGGTCTCCAGAAAGTTAACCCCATCTCACTTCTCACTACATCTGTAGTTGTATTACCACATTATATGGGAACTGTTCTAGCGAAAGACCTGGGGCACTGTAGGTGAACCCCGGACGCATATACAAATACGTTCAGACAAGTACCCTGACGTGCACACCCACACACCAGCACTCAGATGGCATGAAGATCAAGTGTCCTTAGTCACTGTGAGACCTAGTCAAACCAGATGTCCACTTAGAACGTCAGTATTTTCATCTACAGAGGGGGAGAGGTTGCAATAGTGAGCTCTTCATCCTCCACACCAGGGATTCTGGAAGTGAGACATCATGTGACGTGTTCTTTACGCTATATGCATATGGCGCCCAACCTCATCTGATATATTCAAAATGATGAATATTTCTATGCCAGAGTACTAACAGGAAAAATAATTGGAGAAGACCAAAATATCTCCCAGATCTAGGTGTGTAGAAGGTGACTGCTACACAGTGGGAGATTGTCGTCTTTGAGGTGCTGTGAGCCAGTTTCAGAAAGTGATTAACGTGAAGGTTGAGAGACATGGCACACTAATTAGAATGCCCTCTGCTTGGTTAATTCTCTTTTGTTCTTTCATTTTCCTATGTCTGAATCTACTTAGGAAAAGCCACTAAGAACTTGGCTGTAACTTTGACTGGCACATAACTTTATTATCCTGAATGGTGGCTAATTGAGAGAGACACCACTTCAGACAGCTTGTAGCAATTACTCCCTCTCTTGCTCATCTCCTTCTGACATCTGATATTTTATGAAAATTTGGGGGTCTCAGAGAACATATATTACTGTTTATTTTTTCAGGTCAGCTTTTTAAGTTTAAATAGATAACCTTTAAGTGGGCAGACCTTGCCAGCATTCTGGCCATGGTGATCATTTTGAAACCAGTCAATCCATTATGACAGCTTCAGTTTGATGGGTCTTTTGGGGGGGAAAAAGAGACTTTTGGAATCACTCAACTAAGGGTTTAAACCTCCTTTCCATTCTTTATTAATTCTCTTAACCTTGGGAAAATTTCAAATACCTCTGGTCTTTATTGTCCACATCTATAAAATGAAGATTCTAATACCCACCACAGAGATTTATTATGAAAACGAAATGAGAGATGGATATAATACATTTATTATATCACCTGGCAAACAGTTGCCTCTCACAGACACCTTCCCTTTAGAATCCATGTTGCCTTAGGGACATATTGGTAATTAAATTCCCCAGCAACAGAAATGATATTATCAATGAATGCCATAGCTAATCACGTATATATTAACATGAATTAGAATAACAAATATAAGAGCTCCTTTTATTTGTCAATTCATTTGTTTGTTTGAATGGAATTTAGGATAAGGTAGTGCATGAACATTAAATTATTTCTAAAAAAATATCCTACTTTGTAAAAACAGCTAGGATAGGTGACTTCACAGCTAATCAAGGACAAGGACCCAGGAATCCTGACTGTTCATCAGAATCCTTCAGTTTTGCTTCAGTGACACTGCTACTTCAGATTAAGCAAACCCAGGACTAAAGTGGGAGAAAAGCCAGGTATTTGGGCAAAGGGCAGAGAGTAGCAGGCCTCCAGGCGGAAGGGGAGAAACTGCTACTCCAGCCTCTACTCTTGGTTCCCATTCGCATTGCCTCAACATTCTCATCATTGAGCTTCCTCCTGCATGGGAGTCCTCATTGCTGGATGCGTTGGCCGTCCTCTGCTGTACGTAAGGTAACACTTACCCTAATTCGCTTGTCCAAAACCTGGTAGCTGACCTGTTAACACAGGAAATCACTCATTCCTTACTATACCATGCCTTGTTCTCTTGCAGAACCCCCTGGACTGAATAATATTTGTCTGTTTCTGTGTCCCTGTCTTCCACGTCACTGTGGTTTCCTCTGCATAAAGGGCGTGTTTGATCTTTCAGTACATGTGGCACCCAGCTCATAGTAGACCAATTATGTTTGCTATGAATACATAAAAACTGAGCAGATGAAAAAATACATTAAGAGCCATGAGATGCTCTCTAAGGAAATGTCAGCTTCTAATATTTCATAGTTCTACTATACCCTCCTTGGGTATACGTATAAAATATCAGGGGGGACCAGTCATTATTCACTGAGGGGGAGTATGTAGAACAATATCTGGATGAATTTTCTTCTGATCTGAAGCATTAGGTAATTCCATTCTCGTTTTGCCCATAAGGAAAAGAAAACTCAGAAAAGACAAACAACAGACACGAGGTCAGTTTCAGAAGGTCTACTGACTCCAACATTTGACTCCAGTAATGGTGGAATATCCCTGATCAGTTTGCAGTTTCTGGAGCTATTTTACAAGGTGACTCCTGATACTCCAATGATATGGATAGCTTATCAGCCATGTGATAGCACTGGCACAGAAAATCAATAATTGAGAAATGTTATATATCCATTTTAATGTTTTCATTTTTTTATTATTATGTTCAGTTAGCCAACATATAGTACATCATTAATTTTTGATGTAGTGTTCAACGATTCATTAGTTGCATATAACACCCAGGGCTCATCAGTGTTTTCATTTTGAAAGAGGATTTTTTTCCCCTCACCTCGAGCTCCCTTTTTATCTTCTGGAAAATTCTTATTTTTCTTACCAACTGAGGGTAATTTACTTCTTAGCTGAAGAAGTCCTGAAGAGAAGCTCACGGCCACTAGCAAGGGACGTAAAATCAAAGGCAAAGAAATTCAAAGGTAAATACAGAAATAACTGGGGCGCCTGGGTGACTCAGTTGGTTAAACATCCGACTCTTGATTTCATCTCAGGTCATGATCTCAGGGTCGTGATATCAGGCCCCACGTTGGGCTCTGCACTGGGTGTGGAACCTACTTAAAATTCTCTCTCTCCCTCTGTCTTTGTCCCTCCTTGCTCGCTCACTCTCTCTCTCTCTCAAGAATAAAATAAATGTATAAAAAATACAGAAATAACTATTTTAGTCTCACATCATATTTTATGTTAATCCCCTTAACAGTACCTTCTTTCCCACTGGGGCTCATCCACAACCCTTTGTCTTGTGTAGCTACTTCAATACAGTCCATTTCTCCTGCTTAGAATGCCCACATTCTTTGTTGCCTCTTCTCCTTTACCTTAATGATCCTTATTCATTTAGCCTTAGCTTTATCTATTCTACAAAGTATTTTCTATCATCTCCTTGCCTGATATAGGTCTCCCCCTCTGCATGTCCTTGAATTTCTCTGTCTTTATCTTTACATTTGCCACGCTGGGTTATAATTATCTATGAGTCTATATTCACCAATAGAATGAGAATTCTTAAAAAAGTGTGGACCTATTCTTGCCTTTACTCTTGATGACAATCATCGTGCTCGGCACATATGAGGTATTACAGAGATGCTGTGGAAGAGAGAAAGGTAGGAGATGTGAAAGGAAACAAATGGGAAAAATAAGTCACAGAATGAAGGCATAATACCTAAGATAATAGGAAATGCATGTCTCAGCAGTCAATCCCATTGCCTTGATGCTTTGACAGAAATCCCTTTGTAATTTGAGACAGAATACATCTCCCTGAAAAATGGACACTTCGGTCCTGGATCTATCTCTTATAACCATTTGATACAGATATTGAGAAAATAATGTTGACTTTCTGAATTTTCCCTCCCTAAGCCAACCCCTGTACCTGCAAGTTCTTTGATATTTGCTCATAAGTCAGGAATTAGCATTTCCCTAGAGCACACTGAGAAATCATAGAAGGGAGGGTCAGTGTTGAGAATATACTGTGGCACAGTGACACAAACCTCATGGTGAAACCTGCATCTGTCATTACCAGTTGTGATACTGGAAAGATATTTTATCTCAATCAGCCATAGAATCAGAAAATTTTATTCTCATATACAAAGTCAGATAAAAAAAAAACTTGTTTTGTGTAGAGATGAAAATAGATAAAATCTGATTTACTTTGTACAGTTCTTGACACATTCACTTACAGATGTGTCCCAGAGCTAGAGTTGTATAAAGTTCTGTGTGTGTGTGTATGTGCGTTTGTGTGTGTATGGGGAAAGTTACTTTCTGAATGAAACTGATGCAGAGGCTTGGGATATTTCTACAGTACATGGAAACATGGACACTGCATCCTAAATAAAGTTACTTGTAGTAAAATGATCTCTGAACTGAGAACGAGGAAATGTGAACCTCAGTTTCAGTTTTGCCACCATCCAACTACATGATTTGGGAGATTCTAAAAGACCACATTTTCCATATTTTTAATAGGAGAAACCGTGCCAAATAATTTAAATGATTTCCTCAAAGTACTATTATAATCAAAAGTTATTCTATGACAGAAGCAAACTAGTAAAGCTTCAATGAAATATCAAAATTGCTGGGAAAATAAGCCTAAAGGGATGAAGAGGATGGTATCAAATCTGGGCCATTAAAACTATCAGTATTTTAAGTGTAGCTCTTATTACCCCCCTCACCCCAGCAACTTATGAAACATGGTGGAATTGACTTCAGAAAGATACTATTAATGTTAGATACACAATAGGCATGATAGGAAGTCTTCCCAAATCACTCCAGACAACTGTTCTTTATAGCTTTAGTAACTTGGTAAAGTACAGAATGGCATCCTTCATATCTAATTCAAGTCCTATCCAGTAGTCCCATCAGTATGGACAGCATGAGGCATACACATTGAGATTTAATTTAAGTGGTGATGAACACAAGTTTGTTTCTAGGTATTGGGACATAGTATTAAAATAAATGTCCAGTTTCCTCTCCAATGCTAGTAAAGTGGCCCTATAATAAACACATGGAGGAAAGCTGTGTGTTTTGGATGAATGTCTATTCCATTTGATTCAAGAAACACCCACTAAATCTCTACCATGTGCTCTACATTGTACCCAGCACATAAAGACAGTGTTAAAATAAACAAGGCCTTCCCTTTGATAAAGAGTCCCCACCTCCTCAATGCCTCTCTTCCTGAACCATTTAACATCAGTGTCAGAGTTCCCAATGAGTTAAATGATCATACATTGGTCTTGAAAAGTGAACATCTTATGCTTTCAGTCTTCAAAAAATATCCATTGAAAGAAAGGATGAACATAAACCATAAATCTATTTAATGAATACTTAACTGAGTAAACTGGTGTAACTTTGCTGTATTTTGAGAGAGGTATGTAGTGTCTGAAACTGACATTGGTCATGATTCTGCTAAATTACTATAATTGTAAAATATAAATGACACCCTTTTCTTTCATATTTATAATTTTTATTTAAAACATTTTACATACACATGCACTTAAAATGGTTTTCATCTATTCATCCAAATAAGCACTGGGCTGTAGGCAGAGTAGGGACTTGGCTTCTGTGGAAACTGAGCTTTCCCAAGTCAGTTGCTGAAGGTCACCAATGCCAATACATAGCAGAAATAGGTTTTATCTGTAGCACTTTTCATTTTTGTCCTCCTGGCTGAAAAATTGTTTTACTTCAGAATTTGAGTTACTCTAAGGGAATTATTTCAGATGTGGCAAATTTGTAGGAAAGAAACATTTGGACAGACTCCCATTCCTCCTCACACTATCATGTGAAAATGACAACCCTGCCACCTATTAGCTGTAGCTGGAAGAGAAGCAGCCTATCTAAGTGGTCAAGAGTACAAAGTCTAGAACCAGGCTGCCCAGATTCAATCCTGACCCTGCTACTCACTAGTGCTCTTAGACAGTTTGTTAGCCAATCCATGCCTCAGATCTTCACCTGTGGAATGGAAGGGGTAATAGTCCCTACCTAGAGGGTTGTTGTGGAGATTACATGAGTTAATCCATACAAGAGGTTTAGAGGACTGGCACATCATTAGCATGAGTTAAGTGTTTGTTAAATTAAGAGTGACTCTTAGTTTTTAAGACATCCTGAAATTCTGATTTTTATGATCTAGAGTAAATTGAAGAGTAGTTGAAAGATAATGGAACCCAGGAGTCTAGGCTCTAATTCTAGTTCCACCACTATTAAGACATTGATCTTTGTCATTCACTCCTTCCTTACACCTCCCCTACCCCATGTGAAAAAAGTAATAGGTCTGGAC
The DNA here is from genome assembly GCF_004348235.1 of Phoca vitulina. Lineage (NCBI taxonomy): Eukaryota > Metazoa > Chordata > Mammalia > Carnivora > Phocidae > Phoca > Phoca vitulina. Next base: position 29,404,366 of record NW_022589721.1, read on the forward strand.
AAAATGGCATCTGGGAAACTGAGACATAGAGGCTAAGAGCATGGGCTATAGAGTCAGACAGATTCAGATGTAGACCCCACCTCAACCGTATACTAGCCATTTGATCTTGAGCATCAATCTCATTCAACAGAGTAAAAAGGGAAGTGCCAGCTCAGGATTGGGTGGTTGTGATTTAATAGGATCATCCACTTAAAGTAATTATTACTCATAATATTGTTATTTAATAAATGTGAGTTATAATTATTGGCATTGGCCAAAGATCTCTTACATCAATAAAATTATATGATGCCAGGGACTATAATCCTTTTGTAAAGGGCTAAGTAAATTCTGTATTCAAAAGAGAAAAGAAACAAGTGTAAATTGTACAAATCCAAATTCCACACTAGCAAAATTTATGTAGATGTGTCCTACCCTTAAACACCTTCACATGAATCTCCACACTATTCATTAAACTTTTCTCAGATGAGTGCCTTTTCCATATGGGATCTGGATAAATGCAATAAGGAGATAAAAGGAACAGGTAATTAAAAAAAAAACAACAACAACCAATCTTCATGGTTTTACTTTGAGAATGTCAACCTGATTACCTTAAGAGGTCAGAAGGTGACTTCTATCTAGAGTTATGCAAATCATATACAGGAGTGACTATATATTGATGATACATTTTTAGACATATGCTTGAGCTTCAGATATAACCTGTAGGCTCTAAACACACCACAAAGATAAAGCCACTTCAACCATTTTTGGACGTCCTTTTTGGAAGTGGAATTCAGAACCCCTTTTAAGACATATACATGGAAAATGTGTTTCAGTGTCAGCCAGTGTTCTTCCACAAGATTATCTATGGAGATTATCACATTTAATCCAGTCTTCAAATGCTCTAATCAATCACACCATCAATCATTTTAATCACTATACTCCATTTCTCACATTTTCTGCCTTTGCTACAACCTTTCTTATCTTTGATCCTTGGCTGTTCTCTCTATATAGAATGCCTTCCACTCATCTGAGCATATCTCTCATTGCCCTTTCCACCATCTTTCTCCTGTAGGAAATAATGCAAATAAGTAGCATCTACAGCATTTAGGTTGAAATTGTTTCAGTGAGGGTGGTCTCAAGAGACAAATTTGGCCTGATAATGAACAATTGTCAGAGAGTCTAATTGTAGTGCTTTTTGTTGTTTTTTCCCAAAAGCCAACCACCGTCTCTAACAGATATTCTCCAAGATTTTATATTTGATTTTTTTTATTATGTTATGTTAATCACCATACATTGCATCACTAGTTTTTGATGTAGTGTTCCATGATTCATTGTTTGCGTATAACACCCAGTGCTCCTTTCAATACGTGCCCTCTTTAATACCCATCACCAGCCTAACCCATCCCCCTACCCCCCTCCCCTCTAGAACCCTCAGTTTGTTTCTCAGAGTCCATAGTCTCTCATGGTTCGTATCTCCCTCCGATATCCCCCCCTTCATTTTTCCCTTCCTAAGGGAGGGATGGGTTGGCTGGGTTTATATTTGATTTTAAATGTGAAATAAAAAATACTTGTACTCTTTTCCTTTTATGTCATATATATGTATAAGATTCTATAGATACACATATACATACAAGTACATGATATATATATGATATACATTTCTTGATTATCAACATGTTCCAAGACCTGAGCTAGGTTGTGGAGATGAAGGTAAGCAAACAGACATGCCTCCATCTCCACTGTGTTTACAATGTACACAACTATATAATTGCACACTTCACAAATGCTATGGGGAACTATAATGGATTATGAGAAAATATGTAAGAAAGACTTAATTTAGATGGAAGGGCTATTTTAAATCCATGCAATTTGGGCTGAGATCTGAAGGATGAATCAGAATTAGTCATAAGTAGGAGAATGAAGTAAGGTTAATTTGATTTTTCCAAAGATAAGTGCAAAATTCCAAGAGTGTGGACCCTTGGATAAACTGAGAGAAGCCAGGGTGACCACAGTACCATATGTGGGGCTGACTGTGATCCCAGATGCAGTCAAGGAAGTGGGCAAAGTTGAGCCCCTCTAGAGCCTTGTAGGCCATGCTAAGTGATCTTGTCATCTAGCTCACCTATTAGGAAATACTATTTGGTTCTAACTCATCCTGAAAGACTCGCAGAAAATGACTTTTGTTCAGAATCAAATGACTTCTGGGAGCACATTGAAGCTGTCCTATGGCTACAGGGAGTAGCTCTTCACACATTTAAAAATGTTTTCCAGGCCAAAATTGTGTTAGCCAATGTTTTATGGTGTGAAACTGTGATGTCTTAAAGGGACAGATGAGAAAATTCTCCAAAGGAGAAAACTCGGTTTATTCCCATAGAAAGGCATACTGTGGTCCAACTTTTAGAGATGTGAATCAGTAGTTCATTCACAGACGAGTGAGGCTGGATGTGTCAACTTTTCCACCATGTCTAGTTTACAAAGCACTTGGATCATTTTATGGCACATCTACTATGTACCAAACAACTCCCTATGTCCTGTGGAAAAGAAAACCAAAACAAAAATAATGTAGCCACCGCTGACTTTATCAACATTAAAAATGTTTCTTCTTCAGAAGATACTGTGGAGAAAATGAATACAATGACTGAGAGAAAGTATTTGTAAAACATTTATCTGGTAAAAGGTTTTCACAGAATAGGTAATAAACTCTCACAACTCAATAATAATAACAAATTCCAGTTTAAAAAAATGGGCAAAAGATTTGAACAGACATTTCACTAAAGAAAATGCACAAGTGGTAAATATGCAAATCAAAATACTGGATGTCATTATTCATTGGGAAAATATAATTAAAATTGCAGTGAGATACTAGTACTGTTAGAATGGCTGAAACTAAAGATTATTAGTTCTAGCACTTGTAAGAATGCTGATTAATTGCAGCTCCTACTGTATTGAAGGTGGGAATGCAAAATGGTATACTTCTTTGGAAAATAGTTTGACAATGTCTGTAAAGCTAAATATACATTTACCACATGAATCCACAATCCTACTTTTAGGTATTCAAGATAATGAGAAGTATGTGTTCACACAAAGACTTACACTCAAATGATCATAGCAGCTTTATTCATAACTGTCAAAGGTGGCAAACAATCCAAATGTCCATTAACTGGTGACTGGATAAACAAATTATGATATATCCATACCATGGGATACTATTCAGTCATAAAATAGAACAAATTCCTGTAACCCATAACTACATGGGTGAATCTCACAAGCATTATGAAAAAATGCAATGAAAGAAGCCAGAAACAAAAAAGGATGTATTGTATGATTCCATGTATATGAAATTCTAGAAAAGTCAACATTATATTGATAGAAACAAACCAATGTTTGCCAGGAAATTTTTAAGGTAATGGGATGTTCTGTATCATGATTGTGGTGATGGTTAAACAATTACATACATTTGTAAAAACTCATATAAGTGTACACTAAAATTGGTAAATCTGGTATATAAATTACACTTTATTAAAGCTGACTAAAACAACATGAATGATTAATTCATTCCCGTGTACTGTTTGTGCATATCACTTGAATATCAGGGGAGGTTTCATGGAAGTAAATTCATTATTATAATGCAATGTGATAAGTGCTATAGCAAAATAATCCACAGAACACCAGCTGAACACATAATGCAAGATGGCAAGACAATCAGAGAATGTTTCCCAGAGAGTTTGACCTGTAGTCTGAACCTCTATGGATGAGTAGCATTTAGCTTTGCAAGAGGGACAAGCACACTTCCAGAAGACGAGGTGGCCTGTGTAAGAAGAAGGACTGAGAAGCGCTAAGGAAATGACATTTGGGGGGAATTAAAATGACAAGTAGTGAATCTTATCAAAGCATGAAACTCCACTGGCAAGATCTGAGGTTGTTGAAGCAAGAGGGAACCAGTTCTTGGAATGTATGAATTAGTAGACATATTGAGGCTGTATCTTATAAAGGGCTCAGACTTTATCCTGAACACAACAGGGAGATATTAAAATGCATTTTAGCAGGGGCAACATCTATTAAAAAAGTACATCCTACAAGTATAAACAATGATGATTTACGTTCCGTTCAGTATATATTTTTGTTATTCTTACATTACCCAATCACTGATTCTTTCTTCACTAAGTTTGTGTGTGCATATTTGTGTTTCTAACACTATCCTAGTCCCTGAAGACACAAAAAAATAGTATTATACTCTCCCCATTCTCTATGGACTCAGCCTACTGAGTGAGAGGCATAGGGAAAGAACCGCTTTGCAAGGCTGAACTATGTTCTACTGTGGAATCAGGCTTAGGCTCTAGGATTACTGAGGCTGGAGCAGGCATTGATGTGAAATCATGCCCTAATGAGTAGCGGTATCCTGTCAGGTGGAAAGGATGGAGTGGGGGAGGAATTTCCAGTAGATTCAAGGAATCGAAGGACAGGGAAGCAAGCACAAATGCAGGAAACATTAGGAAGTATTTCAGAGACTCTCAGTAATTTGACATGCCTACAGTATAGTGGTCTGAAACTGGTGAAATGAAGTTTCCCACACTGAGGATGGAGTTTTATGGAGGTGACTATTTTCACTATGAAGCCAAACAGCTACAGCCTTCTGAAGACAGAATCAACCATCCCGGACAAGTAGGGAAAGACCTGGGGACATCGTCATAAAAAGCCATGTGTGCATTTGGCTGGGTTGTTTTAAGGATGAGCATGCAAGGAGTCTACTATGTGAGTGCCTAGGATAAGTCCCAGAGGCTAGCAAGCACAGTGTACAAAGACATGAGTGGCAGAAGCTGAAGCTAGAAAAGTGGTCAGAGGCCAGATCTTCAAGGATTTTGTATCCTGTGGTGCGAAGTTGGGATTTTAAGCGTTAGGTCTGCACAATTCCGTATTTTCCACTGATGTGACTCTAAAGACAGAGAAAAGGGAGCATGTGGGAATCTGGGAGGCCAGCACAAAGCATCCTAACATAAATTGAAACTTCTTTGAACTGTGGTGTTTCATCTTTAAAATTTAAGTGTATACTATGGCCAATGATATATTGATGCTCACTTTGATATGATCTATTTCTCCCAAATCTTTTTTTTTTTAAGATTTTATTTACTTATTTGAGAGAGAGAGGGGGCATGAGTGAGAGAGAGAGAGAGAGAGAGATTCTGAAGCAGACTCTGTGCTGAGCACAGAGCCCGATGTGGGGCTCGATCCCATGGCCACGAGATCCTGACCTGAGCTGAAACCAAGAGTTGGTTGCTCAACTGACTGAGCCACCCAGGTGCCCCTCTCCCAAATCTTTAGACAGAATTGATACCCCAGGCATTTGGCCTGTGTTTAGCAGTGCCTGGCTTGTTATTCCTCTAACACACTCCCATCCCAAAGGGATGCATACCGTGTTTGAGGATCACGGTATGGGCAATGAGAACCCACGAAATGGTGTTGGGCTCAAGGAGCATTGCAAGGCATCACCCTGTCCTTTAATGAGAGACTCAGTGTGCCTCATGAGGTTATGTAATAGGATGGAATAAACCATACGCACCCAAAGTTCAGTAGGCTCTAATCCTTGAAGCTCCACAATTAAATTAGCTCTGAACTTACTGTTAAATTAAAAGGCTCTGCATATTTTATGCTCTCCAGTGATTTCACTGCTCACGAGAGATTTGCTATATTAAAAAGCACCAAAATTACTTCTATCAATTAATGATATTTTACTTAAAGTCTAGATAAATTATAGAGTGGTGTTTAGAGCTACTGTGGGGAAAGTCTGCATTAAATAAGATGTGCCAGTGCTCCTGCCTTATGTGAGTGAGTCACTTTGTATGTCTGCAATAAATCATAATGATGAGGATGGTGGTGATAATGGTGAAAATGAAGATATTTCAAGTACTTTAGGAGAAACTGAACATACAGAGTTCAAAGATAAAATCCCTGGCCTCACATCTCACATTGGTGTGAGAAATAAATAAATCCACCCCAAATTATGATACAGTATGGTAAGTACAGCAAGACTGAATTGAGCACGCCATTGGCATGGAGATGAGGATGTCTCATGCGGACACGGGGGTGATGAAAATTTCTTAAAGAGTGAGATGTTTGACCTGAGTTTCAAAGCTGGTTGGAAATTATTCAGCAGAAAAGGGCTTGAGGATCTATAAAAACAAGCTTTGAAATATGGCCCCACAGCAAAGAAATAAGGAGAAATCAAAGTTCAGTGGAAAGCCAGCAGTTAATTTTGTTTGACCAGGCTTCATAGTCATGAATCACCTGCATGAAGGGGCAGCTGAGAATATAATTTCATTCCAGCTCCATAAGCCAAGCTGTGCCTTGTGGCCTAAGTCTGGCACTTAAAGCACTTTTTTTTTTTTTTTTTTTTTTTTTTTTTGGTACAAAGTTTCCATGTGTTTACTAAGCCATGTGCCTGTGGGGCTTGTCCTCCTGGAAGGGTGCCTTTTAATAATCTGGACAAAGGACAAAGGTATTACAGGTGCCAATAGAGGCCTTAGCAAGATGTGAAGAATATGGCTGATGTGCACTTTAGAAAGAAGGTTCTGGTAGCTGTGTGAAACATGGGATAGATGGAGGGACATTGGAAGAAGAGAGAAGAGATAGCTGGCCACTGCAAATTACCCACACAGACTGTGTAGATTATTCAATGGAAACAGAGAAGGGGCACATTTTCCAAATATCTTTATCACAGTCTTTATCCATAATGGCCTGTAATGTGTGATTGATTCTCCCGGGTTAAGCATGGCTATTAATGTCCTTTCTTTCCTTCACTTTATATTAAGACACTCACTGGCCATTGTTGTCTCCATGTGAGTATATTTAGCAGATATGTAACAAAATGTGTGACAGTTGAGTCACCTTCTGCTGAGAAAAATGGAATGTCAAAGCTTCTAATCTAGTAGTAGAGTTGAGGTTTTTAGGTGCTAAAAGTTTGCAGGGCAGGGGGGTTGGGCAGGGGGGCAAGCCTGTTTAGAGAAAAGATATAAAACATAAAAAAGTAAGGTATGAAACTGAATATTTAATTAGGATGACTAAGTCACTCAAAAGTAACAGATTTAAGAAGCTAACCTATATCACAAAATCTGTAAAATTAACATAATATTTGTATTAATTAGCAGCCTGACAAAATTCTGTAGTAACTCTCCTCATTTTCACTTGTGCATTTTGTATTGTACCTTCATTTGACAGTGACTTTATGATATAATTTTCTTTGAAGAAAATAGATGGTTAACGGAGTCATTTTTCTCTAACATTATTGCTCATTCTATTTATTGGTGATTATTCATTGATTGTTTGGAAACGTTTTTCTGTCAGTTCTGGCACCAGCTGTGAGACATGGAGTTTGTCACTTGTTTTTTTCCTTTGAAAAGCAGGGCTGATGCTGTATCTTTCACAAGATTACCTGTGACTGTGCATGAAGAATAGAAGTCCAAATGTGATGTTTCTGTCTGTTCCCCTGCTTTCCCTGAACTAAGAGAGAAGTATGCCAGTTTGTAAAAATTCACTGCACAGTCTACCTGCTAAGGCCACGGGCTCTCCTAATTCTGAATACACTAAAGCAAAGGCCTGGGACAATCCAGCATTCAGAAGCAGGCGCAGGTTGCCACAATTTTCACCTCCTTGGCCGGCCCCTGTGGTTGGGAGGAGGACTGTAACAGCATACCACCTTCATCGACAGCAAAGCAGAGAGAGGCAATTGTCACACATGGCCCATCAGCACTAAATAAGCAAAGAAGCCAGGATGCACAGTGATCCCACAGGGAGTCTCACGCTGGCAGAAATATTATGTTAGAGCTGTTTCCCTTCTGGGAGAACAGCAGGGTTGCCTGGTTGCGAGTCTCTCCTAGTGTTTTCACCAGAGCAGATGAAGCGGTCTGAGAAGTGAGCTAATCATTTGCATGCTTTAATTAAACAGTGGAATCCAAGAACTACTGGAACATTTATGTGTGAAACCCTGAAAAACAGAATTATGTGTAGGGTGACCCTGAAGAGTAAGAGCACACACTCATGGTCATTGAGCCCTTTCAAAGATCCAGTCACAATGCAAGTGACCAAAATAGATGCCCTAATTGAATCTTTGCAGAAACATCCCCAATTTACAGGTGAGAAGCCTGAGTGTCAGAAAGGTTATGTTTCTTGCCCAAGGTCACACTGATTAGAGATAACCGTAGAATCTAGAGTTTAACTCTGAGAAAGGAAGACAAAAAGTAGTCTCTGACATCTGGAATGTGGCCAAGCACTCTCACCCTGGCCGTGTTATTTTATTTATTTATTTTATTAAAGATTTTATTTATTTGACAGAGAGAGACACAGTGAGAGAGGGAACACAAGCAGGGGGAGTGGGAAAGGGAGAAGCAGGCTTCCCACGGAGCAGGGAGCCCGATGCAGGGCTCGATCCCAGGACCCCGGGATCATGACCTGAGCCAAAGGCAGATGCTTAACGACTGAGCCACCCAGGCGCCCCTGGCCATGTTATTCTTCTGTTGGACATACATTATCTCTCAGAACACCAACCTCAGACAAGGTTAATCTGATAGTATGATACAATGAGTATGGTCACTTCACAATTTTGTGTAAGCACAGACAAAAATTGTTAATATGTCACCCACCAAATACCAAATACCCCCTCTGGAGGCCAAAATGAGTGATTGCTACTTCTTTCTCAATTAGATTTATTTTCATTCTAGCCTGCCCTCCCTGCAGATAAGATTTCCAAATTCTTCAACAACAGGTTTGCCCTCGGTGCTTTTGCTTAGAGAATTTGACAATTGGTTCCCCCGTTTCAAGATCCAAAGACCTTGGTGGGAGATGTGGTGAAAAGAAAAGTAGGTATCGGAAAACGTAAGTTTTCATGTCAAGTTTGGGAAGTGCTAATACCTATGTGTGAATGTGGACAACTCCCAGGACAAGTCTGGGACCATGAGGTTCCTAACATAGAAAATATAGGGTTGGGCAGTTAGATCTTCAGGGCTCTTCTTGGTCTAAGGTTATGATCCCTCGAATGACATTTACACTTTTGATACCTGCTCACGTGGCCAGGTTAGGTTTAGTATTTGCACTTGACATAAGAGAGTAATGAGATGTAGAAAGCTTAAATGGTAGGTCTAAAATTCAACAACCAGCTTTTTGGAAGTCCTGAGAGTGAAATGAAAGCTAATTTCCAAGCTCAGAGCATAATTTTACATACTCTAGTATAGATGATTATAGCAATTAACAGTAATGGAGTACTTGTCATTTGCCAATCCTCATGGCAACCCTATGTGTCAGATACTACTTGTTAGACATTGTTATCATCTCTTTTCCATGGGAGACACTGATACACAGAAGGGTTAAGCAACCTGCTGATGTTGATAGTTGATGAGTGGCAGAACCCTGCTATGAACCTGGACAGGAGAGTCCAGATTGATTCTCTTCACCCAGCACTTTACTACCTCTTAAACACAACATGAATCATGCAAAGGATGAGAACGTTGTCTCACATACTGTAGATTTTCAGTTAACGTTTGCTTTATGACCATCTCATTTAAATATCCTAGCACACTTATGATGCAATTACTATTGATATTTCTAGTTTACAGATGAGAAAACACAGAAGCATTAAATAACTCACCCAATGTCACACAAATAATATGTGGCAGACCTAAGACTTGGATCAAAGTAGTGAGTATAAATATACCACCTCTAATTGTTATTATTCATTTATTTCATCTATAATCTATTAAAACTGTATGATTGATAATGCAATACATGCCTTATCCCCCTTAATTCTTATAGCAAGAGTAGGGCATAGATACTGTCATTATCTTAATTTCACAGATCAAGAAACTGAGGCAAACAAATGTCAACTAATCTGCTCAAGATCATACATCATGCACTGGAGTCTAGAATTCAGATGAATTTTTCCATTGAAATATCATTCAAAATCATTTCCATTCAAATATCATTCTCTTAATTACCGCATCATTCTGCTCCAAAGCTATCTTGCTTCTGACTTTTGTCTCAAATTTTATATTTGACTAAAGCCTCTTTGATTTAAAAAAAAAAAAAAAGATAATCTTATTTCAGAAACTGGTGAATCTCTATGTATTTTATGGAATCAGAGAGCATAATATGAACAAATTATTGTATGTAGTAAACATCACTTTAGATGAATCACCTATTCTAAGAGACCAAGTGACATTTATTTTAACCAAAAGAACTAATATAATGATTAAAATTTTTGTATTAATATACGTTAAAAAAGACCCCTTGTCTCAGTAATTTTTTGGAAACTACTTCAAATAAATAAGACTTTTTTAAAAAACATTCTTTAAAAACAATAATTCAGGATATCTTGCTCTCCTGTCATCCCAACTGAACCCTTACATTTATATAATTATCAATTGTGGAAAGGTTACATTTATTTATAGTTGTATTCATTAAAAAAAAATAAAAATATGGAACATCCATGCTATTCTAGCTACTTGGTATTCTCAATGGCTCCAAGGAAACTCTGACTCAGAAAACTCAATAACTTGCCTGAGGGCATTTAAATCCTGGTTTTTTAACTCTAAGTCATTAGCATAGTGAATCACATGTGAATTATAAAATGTTTTTTCAATAAACTTTCTACTAGAGAAATTTCTTGGTAATATTTTGTGGACACAATAAAATGAATTGACTTTGCGTAAATTCTTGTGCTCAAATTCTGGCATGACCTTTTCAAGCTGTAAGACTTGGAGTGACTGACTTAAATTCTTTGACCTGAAGTTTCTTCATTTAAAAAGTGATGGTAATAATATATATTGTGCAGGATAAAAGGAAAACAGTTAACATGTTTAGCATAGAACCAGGCACACACATTAAGGATAAAAATGTAGTAACCATTTTCGTAAAATTTAAGTTTAAGTGAAGTCTCAAAAATAAATGTGTTCCCTAATGATGCTTCTGATTTTATAAACAGTTTGTCATATTTTCAGTTTTTCTAGTCAGGAGCCTAGTTTTGATTACGTTGTGGGCTAGTGCTAGCATAAGCCTCAATAAACACATGTAGGTAATTGCTGAAAATGACCCAACTGATTTTTACAACTAAAATTTTAGTTAAGGTTATCTTTAGGGTTTCTAATAAGCCTTGAGATGGAACAATCAGGTAGAAATTCAGAAGAGAAGATTTTTGGTTTCCTTTTAGTTTTCAGTATCTTAGAACCTCAAATAGTCCTTTAGGCTACATGGAAATGATATCCACTGGAAACTTGGACCTGAACAGAGGTATGTAGAGCACCGGGAATGGGAAATATGTGGGGAATTATATTTCCTCTTTCTCAATTTCTTTAAGAGACAATTGATTCTTTAAAAACAAAAATGGAAAGGATGCATTATAATGCTTGTTACATAAGTAGAAATAAATGTATGAGAACAATAGAACAAAGGACTGGAAGTACGCAAATGGCTGTGTACTTCTGTAATGCCTTTATATCATACAAGAAGTGGCATATTAATTTATAGGAGATGATGGTAAGCTAAGAATGCCTACTGTAATCCATGCAATGTCCAGTAGATAAAGGAAACTATAAAATCAGTATTCATAAGAAAACAAAGGGGGAGATAAAAAGGAATACTAGATAGATAGATGGATAGATAGATAAATAGATAGGTAAAATTTGATTCACCCAAAACAAACCAGGAGAGGAAAGAAAAAAGCAAATTAAACAAATCAATAACAAATAACAATATGATAGACTTAAAACCAACCATATCAATATATTATATATAAATTGACTAAATATTCCAATTGAAAGCAGAGACTGTCAGACTGGACAAAAAAATAAAACCTACTATTTGCCTTTTATAAGAGATATGTTTTCAATGTAAAGAACCAGAGATTAAACAAGTAGAATTTATATGAATTGCAAAACCTAAGACTATATTAATATACTGTACTAATTCTGGGCAAAGTAAATTTCAAGATGAGGAGTGTTACCTGAGATAAAGATGGCTGTTTCATAATGATGGAAGGAACAGTTCATTAAGAAGACTCAGCAGTCCGAAATAGACACTCAATAACAAAGTTTAGGGGTCCTGGGTGGCTTAGTCAGTTAAGCCACTGACTCTTGATTTCAGCTCAGGTCATGATCTCAGGGTTGTGGGATCGAGCCACATGTCGGGCTGCACACTCAGTGCAGAGTCTGCTTGTCCCTCTCCCTCCTCCCTCGTGCTCTCTCTCTCTCTCTTTCTTAAATAAATAAATAAATAAAATCTTCTAAAAAAATAACAAAGCTTAATAATACAGTAAGTACCATAACAATAACAACTAAATAAAAATCATGTGAGGTGAGGGATGCATTAATTATCTTTACTGTGGTAAGCATTTCACATATATATATACATGTATCAAATCATGACACTATACACCTGAAAGTACAACAATGTCATATGGTATAATTATATCTCAGTAAAGCTGGGAAAATATATGAAGCATTTCATTGACAGAATTGAAGGAAGAAATAGAAAATTTTATGATAATATTTGGAGATTTTAACTGTTTAGCAGATAACAAAATCTTAAGAAAATTATCAACTCAAAATTATTAAACAAAATAACATAACTGACATTTATAGAAACTTACATTCCACTACAGCAGAATACACATCATTTTCAAGTACGCATGGAACAGTAAAGAAGGTATATATTGGACGATAAAGCAGTTCTCAATACATGTTAAAAACTGAAACCATGTGGTATATGCTCTCTGATTAAAAAAAAAGACAGAATTAAATTAAAAATCAATACCAAAATGATATCTGGAAAATCCCCCTAAACTTGATACTTATACACAACATACTTCCAAATAATTCATAGGACAAAGAAGAAATCGTGAGGGAAGTCAGAAATTATTTTTAACTGAGCAATAATGAAGACACAAAATATCAAAATTTGTGCAATCCACAGCTCAAGAAGCATGTAAAAGAGAAACTTATAACTTTAAATGTTTATATTAGAAAATAACGAAGATGTTAAAAAAATGATATAAACTTCCAACTTAAAAAAAGCTAAGAAAGGAGGGGGAGGAGCAAGATGGCGGAGGAGTAGGAGACCTGGATTTCGTCTCGTCCCAGGAATTCAGCTGGATAGGGATCAAACCATTCTGAACACCTACAAACTCAACAGGAGATCGAAGAAAAGAAGAGCAACAACTCTCTGAACTGAAAAGCGACCACTTTCTGGAAGGTAGGACGTGCGGAGAAGGGAATCCGAGGCGATATTCGGGAGGATAGACGGCGGGGGAGGGGCCTCTGTCGGCCGCTTCTGGCAAGTGATAGAGCCGCGGGGCACAAAATCGGAACTTTTAGAGTCTGCTCCGCTGAGGGACGTCACTCTGGTGGCTAAGCGGGCGGTGGAACCCTCGCGGGACAGTGTGGTCTCAGGACCCTCGGGGTCACAGAAAGACCGGGGGTGCCTGAGTGCGGCAGAGCTCCCAGGTATCGGAGCAGGGAAGCCGGCCGCAGAGACGGAGCCCAGGCGCGGGCTCTCAGCTCGGGGTTGTCATAGACCGTGATCCGCGGCACAGTCGGGCCACTGCTCCTCCAGCAGGGACCCAACAAGCGGCAGATCCGGGGAGACTCACCTTCTTCCCCCGGGAGGAGAGGTGCGGGAGTGCACCGCGGGGATCTGCTGGGTTTGGAGACTCCACCCGGGGTCGGGTGCCAGATAGAAAGGCACGGTCACAGGCCGGGTGAGCACAGAGTGTGGCCGGAGACCGGGGAGATGGGAGTGACTGACTGCTTTTCTCTGGGGGCTCACTGAGGAGCGGGGCCCCGAGTTCTCGGCTCCTCCGGGCGGAGACTGGGAGGCCGCTGTTTTCACTCTCCGCCTCCAAAGCTGTACGGAAAGCTCGCAGGGAACAAAAGCTCCGGAGAGCAAACCCAAGCAGATTACTTAGCCCGGACCGGCAAGGGCGGGGCAATTTTGCCTCCGGCAAAGACATTTGGGAACCACGGCAACAGGCCCCTCCCCCAGAAGATCAGCGAGAACAGCCAGCCAAGACCAGGTTTACCGATCAGTGAGAACGGCAGAACTCCAGCGCTAGGGGAATACTGCACATAGAATCCATGGCTTTTTTACCATGATCCTTTAGTCTTTCAAAGTTAATTTTTTTTAATGTCTTTTTTTTTTAATTTTTCTTTTTCCCTTTTTCAACCAACATCTTATCAATCCCTTTTTTTAAAAAACATTTTTATTTTTCATTTTTAGAGTGATATTCTATCCCTTCATAGTAGTTACCATTATTTTTGGCATATATATATAAGTGGTTCTCTCTTTAAAAATTTTGAGATACAGTTTCTTCTAACAGATCAAAATATACCCTAAATCTCTAGTGTATGGCTTTGTTCACTCTCCTGCCTCATCACATTCTCTCCCTTTTTTTTTCTTTTTTTTTAAATCCTCTTCCTTCTTTTTTCAAACAACTTCTTATCAATTCCTTTTATAAAATTTTTTATAATTTTCATCTTTACAGTCATATTCCATCCCTTCATCATATTAACCCTTATTTCTGTACATATATACGTTTTTCTTTCTTTAAAATTTTGGGAGGCACTTTCTTCTAACAGACCAAAATACACCCAAAATCTAGTGTGTGGCACTGATCTATGCACCAGCCTGATCATATTTGATCATATTCTGTTTTGTTTTGTTTTGTTCTGTTTTTGATTGTTTTATCTTTTTCTTTTTCTTCTTTTTTTCTTTTTCTTTTTTCTTTCTTTCCCTTTCTTTTCTCCCAGTTTGAGGTCTTTTCTGATTTGTTTAGAGTATATTTTCTGGGGACGTTGTTACCCTGTTAGCGTTTTGTTCTCTCATTCATCTATTCTCCTCTGGACAAAATGACAAGACAGAAAAAATCACCTCAACAAAAAGAACAAGAGGCAGTACTGACTGCCAGGGACCTACTCAATACGGACGTTAGTATGATGTCGGAACTAGAGTTCAGAAGGATGGTTTTAAAGATACTAGCTGGGCTTGAAAAAATCATGGAAGTTATTAGAGAAACCCTTTCTGGAGAAATAAAAAACTAAAATCTAACCAAGTTGAAATCAAAAAGGCTATTAATGAGGTGCAATCAAAAATGGGGGCGCTAACTGCTAGGATAAATGAGGCAGAAGAGGGAATTAGTGATATAGAAAACCAAATGATGGAAAATAAAGAAGCTGAGAAAAAGAGAGATAAACAAGTACTGGATCACAAGGGCAGAATTTGAGATATAAGCGATACCATAAGATGAAACAACATTAGAATAATTGGGATCCCAGAAGAAGAAGAAAGAGAGAGAGGGGCAGAAGGTATATTGGAGCAAAATATAGCCGAGAACTTCCCTAATTTGGGGAAGGAAATAGGCATCAAAATCCAGGAGGTACAGAGAACCCCTCTCCAAATCAATAAAAATAGGTCAACACCCCGACATCTATTAGTAAAACTTACGAGTCTCACAGACAAAGAGAAAATCCTGAAAGCAGCTCGGGAGAAGAGATCTGTAACCCACAATGGAAGAAATATTAGATTGGCAACAGACTTATCCACAGAGACCTGGCAGGCCAGAAAGGACTGGCATGATATATTCAGAGCACTAAATGAGAAAAATATGCAGCCAAGAATACTATATCCAGCTAGGCTGTCATTGAAAATAGAAGGAGAGATAAAAAGCTTCCAGGACAAACAAAAACTAAAGGAATTTGCAAACATGAAACCAGCCCTACAAGAAATCTTGAAAGGGATCCTCTAAGCAAAGAGAGAGCCTAAAACAACATAGACCAGAAAGGAACAGAGACAATATACAGTAACAGTCACCTTACAGGCAATACAATGGCACTAAATTCCTATCTTTCAATAGTTGCCCTGAACGTAAATGGGCTGAATGCCCAAATCAAAAGACACAGGCTACCAGATTGGATTAAAAAACAAGACCCATCGATATGCTGTCTGCAAGAGACTCATTTTAGACCCAAAGACACCCCCAGATTGAAAGTGAGGGGGTGGAAAACCATTTACCATGCTAATGGACACCAAAAGAAAGCTGGGGTGGCAATCCTTATATCAGACAAATTAGATTTTAAACCAAAGACTGTAATAAGAGATGAGGAAGGACACTATATCCTACTTAAAGGTCTATCCAACAAGAAGATCTAACAAATGTAAATATCTATGCCCCTAACATAGGAGTAGCCAATTATATAAGCCAGTCCCAAAACAACAGAATACACATTCCTCACTAGTGCCCATGGAACATTCTCCAGAATAGATCACATCCTAGGTCATAAATCAGGTCTCAACCAGTACCAAAAGTTTGGGATCATTCCCTACATATTTTCAGACCACAATGCTTTGAAACTAGAACTCAATTACAAGAGGAAAGTCGGAAAGAACTCAAATACATGGAGGCTAAAAAGCATCCTACTAAAGATGAATGGGTCAACCAGGAAATTAAAGAAGAATTTAAAAAAATCATGGAAACCAATGAAAATGAAAACACACTGTTCAAAATCTTTGGGATACAGCAAAGGCAGTCCTTAGAGGAAAGTATATAGCAATTCAAGCCTTTCTCAAGGAACAGGAAAGGTCTTAAATACACAACCTAACCCTACACCTAAAGGAGCTGGAGAAAGAACAGCAAATAAAGCCTAAACCCAGCAGGAGAAGAGAAATAATAAAGATCAGAACAGAAATCAATGAAATAGAAACCAAAAGAACAGTAGAACAGATCAACGAAACTAGGAGCTGGTTCTTTGAAAGAATTAACAAGATTGATAAACTCGTGGCCAGACTTATCAAAAAGAAAAGAGAAATGACCCAAATCAACAAAATCATGAACGAAAGAGGAGAGATCACAACCGACACCAAAGAAATACAAACAATTATAAGAACATATTATGAGCAACTCTATGCCAGCAAATTAGATAACCTGGAAGAAATGGATGCATTCCTAGAGATGTATCAACTACCAAAACTGAACCACGAATAAATAGAAAACCTGACCTATAACCACTAAGGAAATTGAAGCAGTCATCAAAAATCTCCCAACAAACAAAAGCCCAGGGCCAGATGGCTTCCCAGGGGAATTCTACCAAACATTTAAAGCAGAATTAATACCTATTCTTCTGAAACTGTTCCAGAAAATAGAAATGGAAAGAAAACTTCCAAACTCGTTTATGAGGCCACCATTACCTTGATCCCAAAACCAGACAAAGACCCCATCAAAAAGGAGAATTACAGACCAATATCCTTGATGAACATGGATGCAAAAATTCTCACCAAAATACTATCCAATAGGATCCAACAGTATATTAAAAGGATTATTCATCACGACCACGTGGGATTTATCCCTGGGCTGCAAGGTTGGTTCAATATCTGCAAATCAATCAATGTGATACAATACATTAATGAAAGAAGAAGAACCATATGATCCTCTGAATAGATGCAGAAAAAGCATTGACAAAGTACAGCATCCTTTCTTTAAACTCTTCAGAGTATAGGGATAGAGGGTACATACCTCAATATCATAAAAGCCATCTATGAAAACCCTACAGTGAATATCATTCTCAATGGGGAAAAACTGAAAGCTTTCTTCCTAAGGTCAGGAATGTGGCAGGGATGTCTACTATCACCACTGCTATTCAACATAGTATTAGAAGTCCTAGCCACAGCAAAAAGAAATAAAAGGCATCCAAATCGGCAAAGAAGAAGTCAAACTCTCACTCTTTGCAGATGATATGATACTTTATGTGGAAAACCCAAAAGACTCCACACCAAAACTGCTAGAACTCATACAGGAATTCAGTAAAGTGGCAGGATATAGAATCAATGCACAGAAATCAGTGGCATTCTTATACACCAACAACAAGACAGAAGAAAGAGAAATTAAGGAGTCGATCCCATTTACAATTGCACCCAAAACCATAAGATACCTAGGAATAAATCTAACCAAAGAGGCAAAGAATCTGTACTCAGAAAACTATAAAATACTCATGAAAGAAATTAAGGAAGACACAAAGAAATGGAAAAAGGTTCCATGCTCATGGATTGGAAGAACAAATATTATGAAGATGTCAATGCTACCTAGAGCAATCTACACATTCAATGCAATCCCCATCAAAATACCATCCACTTTTTTCAAAGAAATGGAACAAATAATCCTAAAATTTGTATGGAACCAGAAAAGACCCCGCATAGCCAGAGGAATGTTGAAAAAGAAAAGCAAAGCTGGCGGCATCACAATTCCGGACTTCCAGCTCTATTACAAAGCTGTCATCATCAAGACAGTATGGTACTGGCACAAAAAACAGACACATAGATCAATGGAATAGAATAGAGAGCCCAGAAATGGACCCTCAACTCTATAGTCAACTAATCTTCGACAAAGCAGGAAAGAATGTCCAATGGAAAAAAGACAGTCTCTTCAGCAAATGGTGTTGGGAAAATTGGACAGCCACATTCAGAAGAATGAAACTGGACCATTTCCTTACACCACACACAAAAATAGACTCAAAATGGTTGAAAGACCTCAATGTGAGACAGGAGTCCATCAAAATCCTAAAGGTGAACACAGGCAGCAACCTCTGACCTCAGGCGCAGCAACTTCTTCCTAGAAACATCGCCAAAGGCAAGGGAAGCAAGGGCAAAAATGAACTATTGGGACCTCATCAAGATAAAAAGCTTTTGCACAGCAAAAGAAACAGTCAAAAAACCAAAAGACAACTGACAGAATGGGAGAAGATATTTGCAAATGACATATCAGATAAAGGGCTAGTATCCAAAATCTATAAAGAACTTCTTAAACTCAACACCCAAAGAACAAATGATCCAATCAAGAAATGGGCAGAAGACATGAACAGACATTTTTCCAAAGAAGACATCCAAATGGCCAACAGACATATGAAAAAGTGCTCACATAGCTCGGCATCAGGGAAATCCAAATCAAAACCTCAATGAGATACCACCTCACACCAGTCAGAATGGCTAAAATCAACAAGTCAGGAAATGACAGATGTTGGCGGGGATGCGGAGAAAGGGGAACCCTCCTACACTGTTGGTGGGAATGCAAGCTGGTGCAGCCACTCTGGAAAACAGTATGGAGGTTCCTCAAAAAGTTGAAAATAGAGCTACCATACGATCCAGCAATTGCACTACTGGGTATTTACCCCAAAGATACAAATGTAGGGATCCGAAGGGGTACGTGCACCCTGACGTTTATAGCAGCAATGTCCACAATAGCCAAACTGTGGAAAGAGCCAAGATGTCCATCAACAGATGAATGGATAAAGAAGATGTGGTACATATATACAATGGAATATTATGCAGCCATCAAAAGGAATGAGATCTTGCCATTTGCAATGACGTGGATGGAACTGGAGAGTATTATGCTGAGCGAAATAAGTCAATTAGAGAAAGACATGTATCATATGACCTCACTGATCTGAGGAATTCTTAGTCTCAGGATAAAACTGTGGGTTGCTGGAGTGGGGGGTGGGAGACATGGGGTGGCTGGGTGATAGACACTGGGGAGGGTATGTGCTATGGTGAACACTGTGAATTGTGCAAGACTGTTGAATCACAGATCTGTACCTCTGAAGCAAATAATACATATGTTAAAAAAAAAAAAGAAGAAGAAGAAGATAGCAGGAGGGGAAGAATGAAGGGGGGCGGAAATCGGAGGGGGAGACGAACCATAAGAGACGATGGACTCTGAAAAACAAACTGAGGGTTCTAGAGGGGAGGGGGGTGGGAGGATGGGTTAGCCTGGTGATGGGCATTAAAGAGGGCACGTTCTGCGTGGAGCACTGGGTGTTACACAAACAATGAATCATGGAACACTACATCAAAAACCAGTGATGTAATGTATGGTGATTAACATAACAATAAAAAATTTTTTAAAAAGCTAAGAAAGAAGGCCAAATAAACCCAAAATATTTAGACTGAGGGAAATGAAAAAAATTAGCTAATACAATGATAAAATGAAAATAGAAAAGTAGTCAAATATATATATGTCTATATAAGTATATCTGTATATACCCCCCCAGAGAGATTGATCAATAAAAAACATATTAGCAATATCAGTAATGATAAAAGAAACATCGCTTCTGTCTAAGGACATTAAAAAACCATAAGGGCATATTATGACCAAACTTCTGCCAATGAGTTCAACAACTTAGATGTAATAGACAAATTCCTTTGAAAACACAGGAGGTGGAAACTGACAAGGAAGTATGAAATATGAAAACAAGGTTCTCCAGAGGAAAACTCTACATGGAAATGGTCTTATTGGTAAATTCTATCACCAAGTATGAAAGAAATAATATAAGTTTCACTCAAACTCAGGAAACAGAGGATGAGGAAAGATCCCCCAACTCGTTCTATGAGACCAAGACATCCATAACACCAAAAACAGACAACATGTTGCAAGAAAATAAAATCATAGGCCAATATTCCTCAAAAAATAGGTTCAAATATCCCAAACAAAATATTAGTAAATCAAATTCAGCAATATATGAGAAGGAATGATACATTCAGACTAAATGAGATTCATCCAGGCATGGTTTAACTTTCAAATATCTATCAAGGTGATCAACCACATTAATAGCATATACAATCCTAAGGGGTGGGGCGGGATTGAGATTTGATTTCAAAGAGTCATAAAGGTTCTTTGGAAGTGAAGAAATTATTCTGCATCTTAATGGGGGTGTGGGGTATATGGGTGTGTGCATTTCCAAAAACTCCTCAAACTATAAGCTTTAGACCCGTGTATTCACCATATATAAATTATGCTTTAATAATCAGATCTTTCATACTGGGATGAACCACTCTACTTAATTTCATAAAAACCTGACACAAACCTGTTTTCTCTTTATAATAAAGAAGTGACTTTTTTTTCCAAATCTGTTAATATCTCTGAGCCTTAAATTTTTTATTCTGTAAATTGAGCAAAAATTACGAAGAACCAAATGGCTGCATCAGGGTAATACCAAGTATTATAACTGAGAGCCACTCTACTATGCTTCTCTATACCGGGCTGTGTTATGATGCAGCTGTTAAGAAATTGCAAATACTGTGCTTGAGGGAAAGGATTCTCTAGTAATCATCCAAGCCCCATCTCAGCATCTTCTCCCCCAGGCAGTCCTCTCTATTAGCATCCCAGTTCATACTAATATTTACATAGTGTTTTTACTCATATCTCTCCTCTTTGAATTCTCTCCTGCTAACCTACCATGACATTTGGAGCTTGGCTGCACTGTCTAAATTATATACTGTGCAGTCGCATACGGTCTCTAGAAGGGACTGTGTGATAAAAGTCTGTCTGGTGGGAGATGCAGACTCCAGGGCTCCAGTTCCAGCTCTGCAAACTCTACAGCCTGGCCTCTGGGAACACAACTTCACATCCAGGGATCTCAGTAGCCCCATGTGTGAAACAGGAAGTTGGATCAGATACTCTCCAAGCCAAGCTGCCTTTCAACTCTGAGATTTTACTGTTTTACTAGCCCCCGGGGAGTTTTTTACACCTGGCTGTCAAGAAGCACACTGGTGCCCAGGAGGACTGTCAGGGTTATTAAAGTCTCCTCAATGCCTAATTCTTTCCCAAGAGAGCTGTCAGCTCTGGGGCAGCTGGAGTGCACAGGGATAACTTCAGGGATGGAATTGGATCAAGGTGCCTGCCATACCCATCAGGACAAGAATGGCCTTCCTTCTGACCTGGAGAATCATAAACTCTTATATTTGAAATCAGTAATAAAAGTTTATTCCAATTTAGTCTTCTACACTGACCTTCTTAGAGAAGTTAATGTACCTAATAGAAGGAATAAACAGGTTTAGAAAAGAACAGATTTTTTTAGCATTGACAGATGTCCAAATTTGGAAGTGGAAGGGAGAGCCAGACCTCTATGTGGTAGAAATGAGTAGAAAAGCACCTAGACTGACCATAAGTTTGTGTGGTTTGTGAGATGTACAACCAATGTAATATGGTCCTGAAAAGTAGTCATCTTTTCTTATGGCCTCCTATCCAATACATGAAGGAGCATCACCCTGGCAGATATTTAAGAGCTAGAAACCATGGTTGAATCAGGAAAACAGGCAATCTGATGCAGTGAAAGAATCATAGAACAAAATAGCCAGAGAACAGCATAAGACTAATTTGGTAAGAATCTTTAGGCTTTAAGAATTTACCCTGTCCCCAGCAAAGTCAGATACATAAACACACACATTCACAGATAGAAAACTAACATTTGTAATGCTGCCTCCAATCTAACTTTACCTAATGATTCCATATTATTCCTTGATTGTTCAGCACTGAAATTTCTTTCATTGAGTGCCAAGCTGAATCATCTTATTGGTCATGAATGTCATTTGTTAAATTTTCTGGAATTTTGCAAACTGGTTGTTAAACATAGCTATTATTAAAAATTAAATTATATCTTGTCAAATGCTTTTTCTGCATCTATTGAGAGGATCGATAAGTTCGTATCCTTTCTCTTATTAATGTGGTGTATCTCATTGATTGATTTGTGGATGTTGAACCACCCTTGAAGCCCAGGAATAAATTCCATTTGGTCGTGGTGAATAATCCTTTTAATGTACTGCTGGATTTGATTAGATAGTATCTTGTTGAGAATTTTTCATCCATGTTCATTAGGGATATTGGTCTATAATTCTCTTTTTTAGTGAGGTCTTTGTCTGGTTTTAGGATCAAGGTAATGCTGGCCTCAGAGAATGAGTTTGGAAGTTTTCCTTCCATTTCTATTTTTTGGAACAGTTTCAGGAAAATAGGTATTAATTCTTCTTTAAATGTTTGGTAGAATTCCCCTGGGAAGCCATCCGGTCCTGGAATCTTGTTTGTTGGGAGAATTTTGATTACTGATTCAATTTCATTGCTGGTTATGGGTCTGTTCAGATTTTCTATTTCTTCCTGGTTCAGTTTTGATAGTTTATATGTTCCTAGGGAATTATTCATTTCTTCCAGATTGCCTAATTTGCTGGCATATGATTACTCATAATATTCTCTTTTAATTGTTTGTATTTCTGTGGTGAAGGGGCACACGAACCCTGTGTTTATAGAAGCACTATCCACAATAGCCAAAATATGGAAAGAGCCCAGATGTCCACTGACTGATGAATGGATAAAGAAGATGTGGTATATATATATACACACACACACATACACACAATGAAATATCACTCAGCCATCAAGAAGAATGAAATCTTGCCATTTACAATGACATGGTTGGAACTAGAATGTATTATGCTAAGTGAAATAAGTCAGTTAGAGAAAGAGAAATAGCATATGATTTCACTCATATGTGGAATTTAAGAAATAAAACAGATGAACATAGGGGAAGGGAAGAAAAATAAAATCAGATAAAAACAACAAGGGAGGCAAACCATAAGAGACTCTTAACTCTAGGGAACAAACCGAGGGTTGCTGAAGGGGAGGTGGGTGGGGGGATGGGGTAATTGGGTGATGGGCATTAAGGAGGGCACATAATGTAATGAGCACTGGGTGTTATATACAACTGATGAATCACTAAATTCTACCTCTGAAATTAATAATACACTATATGTTAACTAATTTGAATTTAAATAAAATCTAAAAAAATTAAATTATATAGACACATATAAAAATTTTAATATGTTACATGAAATACAGAGATCAGTATAGGAACTAATTGCTTCCTGCATTTTACTGCATCTCAATATTTTCTACACCACTGAGTATCTGTATGGTGGAAATATTATATGATGGTGATGATGGTGACTGCTTACCAAATCCCAGTTCAAGGATATCTTATTGGTAGCTTGAAATAGGCCATGGTGGGAATATTTACACCACAGAAACTGGAAAATGCTACAAATCAGAGCTTGGTTTATTGACCTGATGATCATCTGGACTTAAGTGCTGGGTAAAATGTGAATAATACAGATTAAATAAAGTGTGTCATGTTTGTAACTATTGCATTGTGAATAGCACAAAATACTGAGGAAGTATTTATTTGGTTTAGACAATTCTTAATTAAACAAAAAGTTGCTCACATCACTAACTGATCAGCAAGTGAAATTATGATATATATCTTTGTTTTTCAGTTTCATTTGACTTGTAATATAAATAAAAACATTAACCAGCATTCATGTTGGAAATACATTATTTGTCAGTGATGTGAGCAAAGTATTTGCTTATGTGGATAGTAAACAAATATTTATTCACAAACTTGGTTTTGTGACACTATTGTTAGTAATAAAATTATAAAAACTTTATGGTAGAATTTGCAAGAAATAGCAGGTCATGCTCAAGTTTTTGGTGTATGGAATTTATAGTGTATATTATATATTTTATTATTTTAAATTCTGTGCAGCACATTCTTTATATCTGTTGCATTTAAGATAAATAAATGTTGGGTTTTTTTTTTCTGGAAAGTCAGTTACCAGTACACCACTGCTATACTTTTATTCCTAAAATCCTGTCATCTCCAGTCTCTCCATTCCAAAAGTTTAACTCAACACAACGCTTTTCCACAATTGGATTTGTTTAATTCCACTCCTCCCAGTTCAACCATATATCCACTATTTTTTGTACCTGCAACTCGTTTTCTCTCCATGCCAAGTGCAGCTCCCTAGTTTGGGACTCACAATCTCTTATCTGGGTAGCTGCGGTGTTCCCTACGTGAGATTCTGTCTCTGGTCTTACCCTCTAATGCATCCTCCATCTTGCAGCCTGAAAGATGTTTCTAAGTTGTAGATACTGTCATAATCTCCTTTGTTTCAGTCTCTCAAAGATCCCCTCTTTGAGGCAATGCCCATGTTCTCAGCATGGCATCTTTCTCTCCAGGTGTACTGCCAGGCACATTTTGTCTTCCAAAAGTGTGCCCAGGGGCTCCTCTGATCCTTTCAAGGAAATGATTTAGAGACAGGTAAGACTGGAGCCTTTCAGTTACTCTGCATCAGGTATTTTCTAGATGCCTCCTTACTGTAAAGAAACAATATCATCTCTCTCTATACAGTTATCTTTATCTCTTAGATCAAAATTATCAAGACTAGCTGCCTCCTTTTTGGAATGTATTGTCTGCCAGTCGTGCATTTCTATTTATATCTCAGCTCTCTTTCGCTCGTATGATGTGAGCACACAGAGTGGGCGATGAGTCACAGAGTTTGAAGTAAAACTGCTTATCTAATATGCCACAGATTTTATCCCTCTCCTCTCCCCAGGCTAATTTCTAGATGAGTTGCCCATTAAATGCTGCAACCTCTGCTCCTTGGTTGGTAATTTAGGTGGTGTAGAGGTCAGTAGCTGGCAAACCCCTCACATTTTGAGCAGTGTATTCTGGATGAGTAGAAAAGTGGCTAGCTGAATGTGAAGGAGAGGTGTTCAGTGTTTTTGTAGGAACAGAGACCACTAGATGGAGAGTCAACAGACACCTATCCCCCAACTCTGCTCTCAGTCCCTATGATCATCGCTCACGTAATGTCAGTTCTTGTGGCTTCATTTCCCTCATGTACAACATTAAGAACTTTGAATTCTTGCCCATATAATTTATCACCTTTAACAACTACTCAGCTTTAGCTTCATAACAGTAACAGATCAATAGCAACAGTGACAGAGATCAAGACTGAAGGATGCCCATTGTCCACACATTGTTCTAAGTGTTTTACGTGTATTATCTCACTTAACTCTTGTAACAAACCCATAAATAACTGCTATTTTCTACTGGTATTTTTCCAAAGGATGTCACTACCAGTCAGGGGAATTAAACACATTGGCCATATTAACAGAGCCAGTTGCTGTGGGGGATTGAATCAGTTTAAGCTAATTTTAAATCACTAGCCCTCTAATACATACTCATTGACACATATTCACATCTAATAATTCTTATCTTTTAGGACTCCCTTTAGATATTACTTCAAGCAAAACTTCTCCGGACATTTATGGCTTACTTACCACATGACAACTGTTGGGTCAGATCTGAGTGAAAACGTTCTCTGGTAAGTCTTCCTGAGACCTTTACAATGGAAAGACCCACACCTCTGTGTGCCATCATACACCTCGTGCTTACTGCTTTCATAGAAGGCACTTTGGTAATTGTGTGTTTACTCGACGTCATTAGGAGTGTCTTTCCCGTTCACCCCTAACCCTAGCGCCTAACCCACTGCCTGGCTCTTTGTATAGTCTCTATAAACATGGGATCAGATGAATCCAAGATCTTTTTGAATAAAGGGGAAATTAGGCAAGTGATAACAAGTGATGTTCTCACACTGTCTTCCCCAGAGTCTGGAATCTAGACCACCTTGGGTTAAGGCAATCTCTCTTCAAGAGGCTGCTGCTTAATATGCAAAGGGTTAGCTGTCTGGGCTTTTATGTGAAGTCATTAGAAACGATTAACACCTTAACAAACATTAGTGTCTTAACAGTGGGTACTTCAGGACCTAAAGGAGAAGGGCACTCAGGAAGTGTTAGACAAAACTAAGGTTAGAAATGGTTTAAAAGAAACTGAAATTGAAAAGAATACATATATTCTGACTTTTATAAAGCCCTTCCTTTGTTGTCTGTTCACAGTGATCCCACAGACAGATACTGCATGAGTCACTAAAGACAAAAGCATAGAGTCACTGTGTTGAATTGGTAGTCCAATAAGAGATGCACAAGATGCTCAATGATTGTCATGCGGCATAATAATATGTGTTCTACAAAAGTCTATTATGGGAACAGGGGCTGGGGGAGAGGGGAGAATCTTTAGATTGGTAATGATGTCAGGAAAGAATGTGCAAATTGGGTGCAGAAGAAGCTTACCAGTTTGTGAAGGACAAAAGGACCTTCCTGACACTGGAAAGCCCTTGTTCATGCCTGCTAAAAGGATTTAATGAAGTTATACTGGTGAAATAGCTTGTAAACTTCATACAGGCTAAGAAGTAATAATATCCCTTAACTGTGGTTTACGCATTTGTACTCATAACTTGGAAGCAGTGTGATACAAAGAGAAAATAGGTCAGTTTTTGCAGTGGGAGTGCCCAGAAAAAATGTCAAATCCCTTAACTGTCCTCAGCCCTACAGGATCCTGCCTGCCCCACCCCTCACTGCCTGACCCTCCCTGCCTTGTTTTGTTTGCCTTATACCAAAAAAGTTTCTCTTTTTATTCTTTACACTTGTTTTTCCTTCTTCCCATTTCATTCTCTTCCCCTTTCACCCACTCCCTCAAGATGTCCATGCCATTTTCCTTTACATTATTCAGATCTCTCCTGAATAGCACCTCCTCAGGTGACCTTCCTTGACCATCCTAATCCAAGGTGCCCGACAGACACTCAAATTCATCATGCTGTTCCATTTTCTTTACCCTTAAATTTACCTTACTTGTCAGCTTCCTTAGAAATTGGATGCCCCTCCGAACTGGGGTAGAAGCACCAAAAAGACAGAGGCTCTGTTTCCCTTGTTAATGTCTGTCTTCCACACATCTAACACAATGCCTGTATCCCAATCAGATGAAACAACGAATGAATAAGTGATGGTGTTCTTATAATTTTTGTGATCACTCAAAGAGTCGATTGAGTGAGCAGGATGTTCAAGAAACGTCTCCCAGCTGCCTGCAGATAAAAGTGCAATGCCTTGTTGTATGGGTTAAAAATTCTAAAAGGCTCCACATAAACATGGGGTCATTTTAGATTTGAGTTGACTAGAGCTTTAAGGTTACGTGACACTTCTTCAGTTTTTCTCGGCAACAGAAACACTAGCATTTGAAATACTTGCCTTAGCAAAATATTTTAATCTGTTCCATGCACCGTGGTCAGAAACATAATTGTTCTTTAGTTACATTTTCTTTTTCTTTTAAAGGTAACTTGTTTGTCTCTTTCTTTCTAAAAGGAGAAACTGATCTTATAGGCAAAACCTTTTTTTTTTCTCTAGGTATCTATTTTTTTAGTCTTCACTGTGGATAGATTATTCTTGCTCTTAGCAAACATTCTTCCTATGATCTATTTAATGTATTCATCTTTGTCAGGATGCAGAGACCTGATAACCAATTCTCCAAACCTCTCGCAATGTAGCATCTAATTTGCTTTCCCTTGAATTGTCAACCATGCTCCTGTTTGTTCATTCCCCAATAGTACTCCCTTCTTCGTTCAAATGTCAGATTGGATCCATTCCAAAAGATGGTTTTCAATATTTATTACACTTTTCCAACTCATTTATTTCTTCTTTCTGATGGCATTGTGTTCAGGGTGCTTGGGGTACTGGCTCTTCACACACCGCTTCAGGAGTTGAGCAAGCTGAAAACAACCTACAGGGCTCTCCTCGTGGTCTTTCTCGGAGCATTGGTACCCGAGCACCAGGAAGGGGTACCTCCCATCAATCTCAAAGGGCAGAGGAAGTCAAATGGATACACCAAAAGAGATGATTGTAAAACAGAGAGGAAACATGATACAGATTCACGAACTCATAATACATATAGAAGCTAGGATAATAGCCACGGTGACCGCTTTGACGGCTCTGTACGGTTGTACAAGGCAATTTCACTCACTGCTGTGGAAGAGCCACGTTTACTCAAGGGCATAGTGCTGTCAGCCCCCATGCATTCCCAGAACAGAAGGCTTACAGGGATTTCTCCCCCATCTTCCAGATGGGAACATTGTCCAGAGCCTTTTTTTTCTTTTTATGTACCTTGTTTGATTCTTACCATAGCTTTGTACAGCTTTGTGATCTCCGTTTTATAAATTAAAACAGAAGCAAAAGTAAATCTTAGACACAGGAAAGGACTGGCTTATGTTTGCATAACAAGGCAGTAGCAGGACAGTGATTCAAAATGATTGCTTTTATCAGAGCCGGGGGACATTTTTTTTCTTCAAACTGTGGCATTTGGCCATTGTCCTATTTTTAGAACAACTTAGAGGGGTCTTTCTTCTTAAAGGCATAGTGAATTGCTTCATAAATGAAAAAAAAAGTTTACAAGTTAACATTTGATTTGATTTGAGAAAGCAACAGGTGCATCTCCTGTCTTCCAGGAGAGCTGACAGTCTACTAGAGGAGATGGACTTTAATTAAATAATTATTTACATAGAAAAGGAATTTAAAACTACTGCACAGGAAGGGTGTGCAGTTGCTAAAGGAGAGTGATGGCACCAAGGGCTTTTATTTCATTTGGGAAGTGGGTGGAGGGTTGCTTGCAGAGGTCCAGAAAAGACTCTCTGAGTATTTGAACTGAAGCTGAGGTCTGAACAATAAAGAAGAAGAAGATCACCTTAGCAGGAAGGATGCACGGCAGAGGGAGGCCCTGAGGTCTGGTGTCCTCGGCCTCAGGCACAGCAGCCTATGGCCCACAATGCCTTGAGGGGCCATGGAAATGTTTTAATAGTTTTGAAAATCAGGAGAATAAAATGAATAAAATCCAGCCTGGATAATATTAGACTTCACAGCAATTCAATCATAAAATATAATTTTTATTTTTTTCTGTGGGGGAAGGGGCCCATGAAGGCAAATGTGCTTCAGCCCCACAAAAGCCATCATGTGGCCTGCCTGAAGTGGGAGAAAAGAAAAGCTCAAGTATTTGAGAGACTGGAGGAAGCTGGTGTTGCTGGAACACAGCATCTTCTCTATTTGTTGCCATCCCTTTTCAGATGATCTTAAAAAAAGTGAGAGAGAAAACTGGAAGATTCCTTTATTCCTTCTCTGACTTCTGAGGGTGGAATGCCTCCAACGTTGCTTTGACTATTACCCACTCTCCTTGTTTCCACCCCAGTCCCATCCTGTCTGCTGACACTGTCAGGCAAGGCGGGGGTTGGGTGAAAAGAATTATGCTGGAACATAATAAGGGCTGGGTACATTGTTGTTGAATTAATGCGTGAGCTGTGAATGAAGACAAAATTGTCTATGTCAAACTGGATGCGGCTGACAATTAAGTGGCAACTGAGTTCGGACAAAAAGCTCTTCTGTGATTCATTTCAGCAAACAACCCTTTAGCAGCCACCTGTTGCTCTGTACTGAGTCCTGAGAACAGAAATGTAAATGGACCCCATTCTTGCTCTCAAGGAGGGCCCAATCTCTGGGATGGAGGCAGATGTGTGTTTAATTTACCACAATTCACTGAGGATCGTACTAAGAACAGTATAATCAGGATGCTATGGGAAACTGTCAAGGAAGCAATATACTTTCCGTGATCTGGGAATGAATGGTGAATGGCTTATGGAAATGTAGAGAATGTAGGGACTTGTAGTCAGAGGAAATGGTGGGACCCATAATAAAATGGCAAGAAATGTAATGTGGCTGGACATGGGGACTGTGTCAAAGATGGTAGCATGCACTGAAAAGTTGGGGTGTTGACAGTTCCAACGGCACTGGTCCTTCCTTAATCTAACCTCATCATATGTGGACAATTGGATATTGAAACAAAACAATAGCGAATATTAACAAAGCCTGTCATTATCATTATTTTTGCTATAAACATTACCAAATTTATATAACACTCTCCATTTTATATCAAACTATAGACAAATGCCCTTGGAATTGGTAGTAATATGAGGGTTTTGGGAGCAAAGACTGGCTGGTGAAGCAGACTCTGAAAAGGACAAGAGAAAGAAGGGTCCTCAGAAGCAAATGTTTGCAAATTACGGGAAAATGCCTTATATGCAAAAATGCCCCTTGTGTAATTAAAGAGCATTCATATTATGACCAGTATATTTAGTTTGATGTGGAGAAGGGCTAGCAGCCACAATCACTTGAAAGGATTTCTTTCAAAGCACTGTTTCTAAAATATAACCGAAAAGACATGTTTCATTTATTTAAGAAATTTACTTAGCGTGAACCTCCCGTTTCCTTAAATTTTGATGTAAATAGTATGTTACCTTCCTCTTTGCTGTGATTTATTTTACATGGATTATAAAAGAAAGGATATCATGCTTCCACTCTTCTTTACCCCTGCCTGCAGACTTTGCTAAAGTGGCCATAATTTGTACTTGAGTCCCAGTGCTGCATGTTTTATTTTAGCAAATATACAACTGTATGAGCTTCAGCATCAGAACATTTTGTATGTAATCATTAAAACCCAAAATCGCTGTCTGGAGCCAAGGATCATTATTTTTCCATTTATTCAAATCCTGGCACTCGAAATGATTCAACGTGATTCTCAGTCCTGGGATTATCTTGCTTGCAAGTCAATATCCAGTATAAAACTTCCCCTAGGCAAAGACAAAGCCAGAGTGTTTAAGATAGTTTCAGCTGGGGAATGCGTGAGTCACACTTTTGCATCTATCACAGCATTAACCAAATGCGTGGCACACTGCCCACCCAACTCAGCTCAGCTACATCACAGCAGTCACTCAGTCACTGAGTATTGTTACTGATATATCGTGATCTCTCAATCCTTGGGAGATACAAACACCAGCAATTTCATACATCCCCTAATTACTTGTATGAATGCTTCTTTTCCTTCCGAGATAGTTCACAGGACGGTCTGTTGAAATGAAGGATACAAAAAAGGGAATGGGGCAGGTAATGAAGTGATAGTGGCTTATATTTTTTCAGAACTAGCCGTAGACATGATTTTGAAAAAGCATAAAGAATCTGTAAGAGGAATGAATATGTAAGTAAATATATATGTAAATAAATAACTCTTCACAACAAGATCGTCACAGAGAAACTGTAGAACACAAAATGACAGAAGTAAAATTTTAAGAAGCTGAAGAGAGGAGGAGGGAAAAACAGTGTGCTCACCCAGTTGGGCAATTAGAATGTCAGTTAACTTTTCAAAAACAATATTAGAAGACCAGTGCTATTTTCAATAGAAAAAAATAAATTACACATACAAAAAATATCTTTTTAAAAATGAAAGCAGGATAAAGATATTTTCAGATAAACCAAAACCTCACTGATGGTTTTTCTTTTTTCCTTCTCTTTTATTAGCAGGCTTAGAAGGGAATTCTAAATGATGTATTTTGGGAGGATATTTCAGATGGGATGTTGAATTTGCAAGAAGGGATGAAGAATAAAGGATGTTGTAAATATGTGGATAAAACCCAAAGAACAATGTCCTCATGCCACTGAGAGTTTATAGCTTGTAACTCTGGTTATGGGTCTGCAGTGCTAAGAAGATATAGGTGTGCCTTGACGAGAATAATTAACCCCTTACCAGGTGCTAAGAAGACTTTAAAAAGTTCTCAAGTAAGAGGAAGAGGGGCTGGACTGCAAGTCTCTGCGAGATTTGCAGCTTTGAGGTAGTCAGATTCTTTGTAATCCATATAAAACACATTCAGAATTTTTAAGGTCATCCTTTTTTTTTTTTTCCCTCCAATTAATGCCCTCAAGCCCACAAAAGAGACCTTCATCTTAATTGTAAACTCTGTATGTGGTAGACACTGTGGACGTCCTCTCAAATTCTCTTGAGTTGTAACATTAGGGTGTTCATTAGCAGTCTTCCAGGTAACAGCAGCTGTATCTTTTGCCAGAACTTTCTCTGGTGGTGGGAATCCACTCTGGCAGGGAATAAATGTGGAGAATGAGACCCTCTCAACCCTCTGTGATCATCCACCAATGGCTGGCTGCTCTTCATCTGTGAACACGCCTCACCGTTGGAGGTGAGAGGGAGAATCCCAGCTGCCTGCTCTGCGCTGACTCCCAGAATTTCCTGGCAAGATGAAGCTGCAGGTACCCACAGCATTACCTCGCATAGGTGCACACTCTGTCCTGGCTGCCTTGCCTTTCCTGTCTCAGCTCTCCACTCCCCTACTGATATGTCCTGAGATCACACCCAGATGTACTACTTGTACCGGTATCTTTATTCACCATTTGTCGCTTAGGAAACAGGAAGTATCACAGGATCCAACTCTAGGAAACGTTGACACTATTAGGAGGTTCCATCAGGACTTTCACGGAAGCCCTCCGGGTCTCTGACAAGGCCTCAAGGAAAGGTGTGGAAGCTCTGAGTTTCTTGTTTACTTTCTGAAAGCTCTCCAGTGCAGTCTGGGTTAGAATTCTACCTGCACGGGTGCCTGGGTGGCTAAGTGGTTAAGCGTCCAACTCTTGGTTTCCGCTCAGGTCGTGATCTCAGAGTTAAGATAGAGTGCCGCGTCCGTGCTCAGCACAGAGTCTGCTTGGGATTCTCTTTCTCCCTCTCTGTCGGCCCCTCCCCACTGCTCTCTCTCTTTCAAATAAATAAATAAATCTTAAAAAAAAAAAGAAAAAGAAAAAAGAATTCTACTCGTAGACTTTATAGCCCTTATTTTATTTTATTTTTTCATATTGTTGTATTTCAACAGTAGCCTGGTGTTCCTAATTCTTGTCTACAATAGGTATTTCATCTTCGGTAATTAAAGGTGAGAATTTAGCTTACTCTTACTTTTGGATACAGTATTAAATTACTCACAGTGGCGAGTTTACTGTTTCAGATTTAATCAAGTTAAATAGTTTACCATATATTCCCCTGTATGAAGGTATGTTTCATAGAACAGATTTCCGTGCTAAATACTCTATGAGTCGAGGTCTATGGGGAAAAAGAAAACACTTGAAGTGTTTCAAAAATAATTTAAATCAAGAGAAATAGAGGCTTGTAAACACTCTAAGAGAGGTGGATTAGTGAACCTGGGAGAAGCTGCTTCTCAGAGATTAAGAGTCATAAATAGCAAACATTTTAAGACACTGCAAATTCCCTCTGTGGCATAACACTCTCTGAGGAGTGGTTTGTAGGAAGTTGCCTGAAAACCACTTCCACAACCTCATGTCTTCCTTCTGCCAAAAACCACATACCTGCTTCCCAACAACCAGGCGCATAACCCAGCCAGCACAATGAATGTGTCTGCCTCTTGTTTGACTTGCCAAGCTACGTGAGTGCTTCCCAATGATGGAATTAAAACAGTGTCCTTGCTGGTACATGAGCCCTGGAGAAATGTGGTTTAAGGCTTCTACCTTCACCCCAAATAAGGGAGGCAGAGAAAGGGGTAGGGCTTACAAGAGATGCCCACAGACCACCTATGACAACAAAATTATGGTGTGAAATAATGATATTTGTGAGATTAAAATAAATAGAACAGAATTAAATGACAACCATATTAATGGAAATCTGAGGGGGCAGAATGAAAACGTGTTCTGAGGATAGTGTGGTTTGGGTCTAATTGTACCAAATTAGCTATGAATGTTTTAATTTCTTAGAGAATAGGAAAATGTTCACAATACAGCATGTAAGTTAGACACGACCAGAGGGAGAAGTGAAGTGATAATGAAAACATGAATACAAAGAAGAGAAGAGAGAATGATGGAACATATAAGACAAGTAGGAAGTACAGAAGAAGTTGACAAATTGCAATTGAAATGTGCACATAATCATTTTAAGTCTCAGAGGATTAAATGCTCCATTCAAAACTACAATGATGGCCAAGTTAGATAGCACATGAACAACAACCACAGACATGGAATTCAATTACACGTGTTCTTTTTTTTTTTTTAGAAAAGACATCTAAAATATAAGCATACAAAAAGACTGAAAATGAAATGATAGAAAGATATATTTTATGCAAACACTACTCCACACAATGTAAATGATGATTTTGATTATTATACTTGAGCTCCATAGCTCAGATTCGCTTCTTTATTCAAAAAAGAAGTGTAGGCAAAATACTCTTGGACAGCTGATGGTATCTTTTTTTCTTTTTTTGCTCCTCTGCTTTCCAGAAGGTCACATTTGCATAATAGTTCAGATTGCCTGTTCATCCAATAAAGGGCAATTTCAGGGCAGGTGGATTTCTACATACTTGATACAGAGGATCTGAGAACATCTTAGAAAAATATTATGTAGGCAGATTTCTGTAGCCACCACAAAGTGGCAGCCATATTTATTACTTGCTCCATAATGGGCACATCATGTGACTGCTAATTCCTGGAGCCAGTGTAATACGATCACCTTAGTAGCTGCCTCCCTTGTGCCATAAAGCACAGAGGCAAACAGCATCAGAAGAATTAAAACAGGGTCATATGTATTTAGAGGTTCTTCGAATTAATCATCAGAGAAAACCACTGATTAGTGATGCACCCTCTATGACTGTGTTTCTATTTACAGAATATATGTCATGTGTATGGTATGAAGAGAGATTAGAGGTTTTTTGTTCTCTCCTTGTCCTGGCGGAACTAAAATCCAATCATTGGGATCAGAATATTAAATATTATGCTATAAAGAATAATTATAAGAACTAGATGCATTCAGCAAGCATTTATTGAGTTGCTCCTTGCAGGCACTATGCTAGGCACTGGGGACAGACAGATGGATAAATCATGGCTCTGGACCTCAGGACCTCAGGACCTCTAAATACTCCATAGACACCTGTATGGCTTGGTCCATCACTTCCTCTAGACGTCTTTTCGGGAACATCCTCCTCCCCAACCCCCTTGGCACTCCCAGTTCTGCTTACCCTTTTACCCTTCCCCAGAGCATGTATCACGTTCTCACATATTATGTATTCATTAACTTAATGACTATCTTTTGGAAGAATATAAACGCCATGAAAACAAGGACTTTGCCTGCTATTATTATTGTTTATCTTGTGCCTAAATTACTACTAAAACATAGTGGGTGGTCAATAATACATATTGAATAATTAAATGATACAGAAATTTAAAAACATAACCACAACATAAAGGGATAAATGCTATTAAAAAATATATTGCCATAGATGATTGAAATCAAACACAGGGTTAGGGAAAAGAGAATGGAACATATTCAGAGATACAGTTCAGTGGGAATGACATTTTTACCTGAGGAATGCTCACAGCCCTTGCAGAAAGAGTAAAGCTTTGATTATGTTGATATAACAGAGACTTCTAATGTGGTTTGCATGAGGGAATCTACTTTTTCATTTGAAGTTTTCACATTAACTTTGTCATGTGTTTGGAATAAGATGAGCAAAGTCTGAGTGGAAGGGCTTGTGAGTTGGACCTTCCCGTAGTCAATCAGCAAACATACATCAAGCACCTATTCCTTTAGAGCCCTGAGCTACACACAGAAACACTAAGAGTGGTACGTTATCATCCTTACCTCGCACTGAAGTCTCTCATAGTCTGGTTGTAGTTCTGTCTAGTCTCACTATCATTATAGCATGTGACTTCATTAAGATTTTTGAGAGTAGGAAGCAGATTCATTACAAAGGACTTGGAATATGATGGCTTCACTCTGCATTTCTTATTTCTCTTTCCTAACAGAACTCAAATGCTATCCATATATCCATCCCTCTTTGCTATAGTCCATGTGACTTAGGATTTGATCCCAGTTCCAGGATGGGTCCCCTTGTTGTAATAAACATTGTATCCTTTGTATTACAATTTGAGCCAAATATGAGAGGAGAGAGGTTTTGGAGGCTTATGGGTTAGTTCTCACTTTTCTGGAAAAGCATCTGTCCTTCTCCCACTGGATATGAGGAGCAATGTGTCCCCATTTGCAACTAGCAGCAAAAATATGACTTAGGTGACCGAATAATTTATCATCTGTCAAATCAGGACACATCTGAGACAACAGGAGAGCTGTTAATGATTATCCTGTGTAAAGTGTACAAACTGAGTCTTTCCCAGCAAACCAGACTGTTTGATCACCCTATTATGATGCTAGGAATCAGGCTTAGGAGGAAGCTGATACTCAAGTCAGCACATCAAAGACAGAGAAAGAAGCTGGAATCATGCCTACATTATGAGGGACTTGGACTTCCTGTTGTGAATGTATCAAATTACTTTACTGATTGGGCTTCTTTTGAGTCCAGTTTCTGTTGCTTGCAATTGAGAGCATCTTAAGTCATATATTCAGTAGCATTTTTTGTTTACTTGTTGATGTATTTTAGTCATTTGTGGGGTATAATAACTATTCTGGGATTATGAGATGTAACTAGAGCAATGATAGGGAAGAAGTAGGTCCAGGAATGTATACTTTGATCTGACTTCAAAGATAAGTGCAGCAAATAATCTGGACCAACATGTGGTTGAATATATGGTTCTGCTGAGAAGCCAGTTGTGCAAGTGGTGGTTTTCATTCCAGCAGCATCTTAAAGATACACTCTGCCCTCTCACAAAAGGGTAAGATCCTATGCCAAGGGCCTGGATAATTCACTTCTGCTTCCTGCGGCAACACTATATAGCTGAGGGCCTGGGACCAGCTGTGTTCTCTGTGCCTTCTGTTCCTTGTAACAGTATCCATCATTTGCTTTTTCTCTTATCTTTCTGCCTTGCGTCAAGGGGAGAACCATGGCTTGCATCTTCCAAATAATTTTCTTTAATTGCTAAATCTATTTTAAATTTGTAAGACACACACACACACACACACACACACTCCTCTTTACATAGGAGGCTTTCAATAAGTAATTGTCAAACTGATCATTATCTGCCTCATCTTTATGCTGTGGCCTGGCCTTTTGTCCACAAAGTGCTTTAACAACCATTGTCTTAACTGTTAGGAATATCAAATCCACCTCTTTTTGAGGTATTGGAAGGAGGGTGGAGGGGGGGGGGCTTGGGATTTGGAGTTGTGTGGCTGTCATCTGTGTTGATGGGTTTGGGGGGCTCAGAGAGAGACAGTGCCGTATAGCCAAGTGAGAAGATAAGTTGCATGAGATGGAGTAGTGTTCATCCAAATCATCAGGATCGAGGCGTGAGAAGGAAAACTATAGTCTCTAAACTTAGAAATGCCCAATAATAAAGGACTGGGTTTTATTTGAACAATAACAAAAAATGCCCATATTTGTTTCTGAAGCAGTGACATGTGATATATATATGACCACAGTATACATATGTGACCAGGGTGTGAATGTGGTTAGAATACTGACACGTCAAAGACCAGAGAAAGTATGGGTCACAGGTGATGCCATAACATAGGAAAGACAGGGACTATCACCAGCCTTCAGAGTAAAGAGGTGAGCAGCTTGCCTAAGGTCATGAAACCATTATGCAGAAGAACCAGATATGCTCACACCTTTCACAAACACCAAGTCCTGTTGTCTTCCCAGGCTTCAGCCATACCTTTTCTTTCCCATAAAATTTGTTTACCACCAGCCAGATTGATCTCCCAGTAAGAAAGGAAAAATCAGCAGTGTTGTCCCAGAGTAATGAGCATTAACAATTAGAATATTTTCCAAGCAGGTCATAAACAGTCACTGCTGAGACATTAGAAGGCAGGAATGTTATTAAAGAAGACAACCAAGCAGTGACCCGTAAACATCTCCAACGATCCAAAACCACAGTCCTCCAGTACCTGGTATTATAATAAGTTGCAAGATTTTATCTCTAAAATTGTCTCTTAGAAGAAGAGTTACTGAAGACTTCCTCAGCCATTAAATCCATTGACTATATGAGGTGATTATTTCCCCCATAGATATAGCCTATCTGACCTACATAGCATGCATTTTATGAATAAATGAGAATGTGACAGTCAATTTTGTAAATTTTCTATGCTACAGCATTCATGACATGCTCCTACAACCTTTGGTCTGTCAATACCTGTTATGTTTGTTTGGATTGGTGTGTTGTAATTCTCTCTAATATAATTGACAAAGTTGCTGTTGTTATAAATTGTAAGGGGTGAAATGAGTGGATATGATCATTTATTTTTGAACAGGACATCAATGTTTAAAACAAAAAGGACTTTAATCATTTTCTTCTTCTTTAGTTAGGATGGTTTCTCAAATTAGAGTGTTGTAAAATTTACATAGTTTTGTGGTTGGAGGAAAAAAAAAGTGAGATAAAATCTCTCTTCTCTAAGATGGCTAACATTTTAATTGACATCCTTTGCATATGTGGTCTCTTGGTGCCAGGTCACCCATAATTAATCAAATAAGATTGCTCACCATCAGCCTCTGCTTCTCTTGGCTCCTCCCAGATGAATTATCTGATGCTCTTCTTCCCTATGATTATCTTTGTTCAATTACTGAGCCAAATCACCAGGGTCTGGGGCCTGGAACCAGGATGGTTTGTTACTTCCATGCTTCTCAGATACCCATGGTCAGTACAGGGTGCATCACTGAGCCTACAGGGCCACAGCATTCAGCAAGCATCATTTTCTTGACCCTGTGACCTTGACACCATCCACAAAAATAGGCTTCTCAAGTTTTCCATTGGAAATGTAGCTCCCAACTCACCTGAATGTCCCTACCAATGTCTGATATCCACATTGCTGTCCATATGGCATAGAGTTTGTTTCTCACTCAATGACATCCTGCTATAGAGTGACTGCCAGAAACTGGACAGGGTTATTATGTAAATTTCACTGGCACCATTTTGGATTATCTCTCTTACTGCCCCTATCAGATAGGCCCTCCTAAGATACTAATAAAAGAGTATTCATATAATTATCATGGCACTTCAGTCAACATAGAAGTCCAAAAAGTGAAAGTACCAGTAAAATAAGGTACTATTATAACTAATTAAAATAGCTATTTGTTATTCCACATATGTAAACATGACTAATAATAAACATTTCTTCACATATTATAAGAATTAAATGAAACAGACCTATAAAGTACAGATTACTATCACAACCCTTAGTCATCATCATTGTCAACATGTTTCAGATTTTAGTATAGTTGGATATGCTATGCTACAGATTCTTAGTGCAAGACATGATTCTAATCCATATGGTATTTACTGTCCAATTAAATACAAGATATTTATGTCCAAAAATAATCATTAACAATGTAAGAGAATTTAGACCACAAAATTGGTAGTGTCATTCTCTATCTATTTGAAAACTGAATGTCAGGATAAACTTGCAGGGACTTTTTTTTTTTTTTTTTTTTTTTGTAATACGATTTAGTTCCCCCAAACCATTATCCAGCTTAACCCAGTTTTCTTTCCTTCTCGTCAGCTTGTGTTGTGGATTTTCCCTGAATGCTTTCATTCAAGTCTTCTCTTAAAGCACTAGTTTTTGATAGCCATAGCTCTGTTATAAGGATAATTAAGCTCTGTGAAGCAGGAGACCAGTTTCTTGTATTTTTTTTTTTTTAATCAGTGTATACACAGTGCTGTAAGTAGTGCATAACAACACGTAGGAAATGAGGAATGAAGGAAGCTTTCTCCTTGGTCCTTCTCTTGAAGCTCTGTTCTCAGTATATCTTACTGACATATTTCTCTTGACTCTTGCTGTATACAACAAGACACATTTCCTCATAAGCATATTGACCTATTTTCTGCACTACCCTCCACATTATGCCCAACAGGGAATCTATTTTATTTTGTCTCTAGTTGCTGCTATCCCCTTGCCTGAGCTATGACTTTCTCCTCTCTTCTCTGATCATTATACTGAGGATTTGTCTAATTTTGTTTTCCTCCCTGGATACTTTTTGGATATTTATTGATTCTGTAGTTTGCTACCCAGGGATCTGTCCTGCCCTCATTCAGACACCTCGTCTTGCCTTTGGAACCTGGGAATTGAAATAATACCCCAGTTAGTATCTAATATTTACCTCCCTGCCCATCTCCCTTTTATCTGTTGGTTAATAAGCAAATCGGAGGCTTAGGTTACTTGTTCTCACCTAAGACATGGAATTTCTTCTTTTTTTTTTTAAGATTTTATTTATTTATTTGAGAGAGAGAGAGAAGGAGCAGGGGGAGGGGCAGAGGGAGAGGGAGAAGCAGACTTCCCACTGAGCAGGGAGCCCAATGTGGGACTCAACCCCAGGACTCTGGGATCATGACCTGAGGAGGCAGATGCTTAATCAATTGAGCCACCCAAGCACCCAATATGGAATTTCAAAACCATAGAATAGTGCAGATTATGACCACATCATTTTAAATAGTTGTATTATATTCCATATTTTAATCACTCCCTATTGTTGGCTTTTTAAGCTTGTGCTATCTCTATTTAAATAAAAACTTTAGAAGTGACTGGGTGGCTCAGTCAGTTAATCATCTGATTCTTGATTTTGGCTCAGGTCATGCATGATCTCAGGGTCCTGGGATTGAGCCCTGCATCGGGCTCTGCCCTCAGCAGGGAGTCTGCTTGGGTTTTTCTCTCTCCCTCTCCCTCTGCCCCTCCTCCCCAACCCCCCACCCCACACGCATGGATACACACACACACTCTCTCTCTCTCTCTCTCACTCTTGCTCTCAAAGAAATAAATCTTTAAAATAAAAAAATACTTTATCGTGAAACCATGAGAATTGTATGTGACAGACTTCCCCCAAATTTAGGGTTATCCTTTCAGGATACAAAAAATATCCTGAAATGAAAATGAAATGAAAGTGGGTTTAGTAGGGCAGAAGGCATATAATTTTAAAAAGTCTCTGTTGAAATATTGAAATATTGCCACATTTATTGCTTCTTCATATGCTATCATAGCAATATATGAGTTTGTTGGCTCTATTCTATCTGTTCTTGGATTGGGCACTAGTATTTCTTTTTAAAATTCAGTCATTTGTGTTATAGCATTGGGGTATTAAAAAGTCACTCTTTATAAAAACACTCTGGAGAAGAGAAATCATTGGCCTCATTTATTTATCCAATAAATACTAGTGGGCTCTTACAATGTGTTATTGTTCTAGGTACTGAAGATACAGCAGAAATAAAATAAGTGCGGTCCCTGGTCTCTTTGAACTTTATTCTAATGGAACATATTCTATTAAAAAATAAAAAGCATGTTGGCATTTTGGGTGAGCTTTGAAGAATTCTGGAAAACAATTTTTTCCCCTTGAGCTAATCAAATTCTAAACATACAAATAGAAATCCCATTTTATACTGAGAAGAGTTTTTGGTTTTGTTTTGATTTGCTTTAAATTGTCAGAAGCCTGGACAATTGATGGTCATCATTTCAATGGTTTCTGCAAAGCCAACTTCCTTTTCTGCCTTTTTTTTTTTTTTGGTCAAGTCAAGGGCAGGTGAGCTGAGCAATCAGACAGGTGGCTTCCATGCTTCTTTATGATGAGCACCAGTGAAGAAAACAATGCAGCTGGTGGTGTATTTCTTGTGCCAGCTAACTCATCAGAGGAAACTAAAATTATTTCAATGAGCCAATTTGATAAATGTGAAAGATTTTCTTCCTGTAATGCAATGCGTTAAAATTAGAAACTCATTTTTTTGCCAACTCTTTAGTTCAACCTTTTGTTTCCCAGGCCAAACCCAAGAGGAGGAAAAATATTAAGTGGCAGAAAATACAACACAAATGGTAGCTAAAATAGTCTTTGGCTGTGCGCAACCACAGAATAGAACCCTTTGTTTTAAGGGAAGATTCTTAGTGTAGCCCTCAAACGCATCAGTGTCTTTTACCACCACCAAGTGGTCTGCTTTATGTAATTGTTAAAGACATTGGCATGCATGGTCCTCCAATGGTCCTGATCGTTATCAATCAATGATGATCTCTTCAGATTAAAAGGAAAAAATAAAAAGTACCAAATCCCTACCAAACATGTATTGGTCAGACATTTGG
This sequence comes from Phoca vitulina, assembly GCF_004348235.1. Classification (NCBI taxonomy): domain Eukaryota; kingdom Metazoa; phylum Chordata; class Mammalia; order Carnivora; family Phocidae; genus Phoca; species Phoca vitulina. Next base: position 29,446,731 of record NW_022589721.1, read on the forward strand.
CTTAAAAATTTTTGTCATTTTATTTAATCCATAAGAACCCAGTAAACCAGGCATTGGGATAGTGTATATAAGAAATGACCAAAATATATTTCTCATATATATTTGTTCTTTGTTCATGGATCCTGGCTCACAGCTCCTAAATTCCTTGGAATTTCCTGTGATAAGAGTGATAAAGGTGTATTTTGTTGTTAATGAGATGACTTTTGGAAAGACCTTAGGTAACCTCAGGGTGGGGGCTGGTTGTCAGGACAACCAAACTGGTGATTAGAGGATTGGCACTTTCAGTCCCACTGCTCACCCCCAGGAAGGGGAGAGGAATGGGAGAAGGAGTTCAGTCTTTACTGGTCAATGATTTAATCAAACATGGTTATGGAATGAAACCTCTATAAAAACCCCAAAGGGCTAGAGTTGGTGAGCTTTCAGGTTGGTGAACAAGTGGAGATTTGCAGACAATGGTGGGCTCTGAGAGAGCATGGAAGCTCCACACCCTTTCCCCATGCCTTGCCCTATGCATCTCTTCCATCTGGCTGTTTCTGAGTTATATCCTTTTATAATAAACCAGTGACCTAGTGAGTAAAATGTTTCTCTGACTTCTGTGACTTGCTCTAGTAAATTAATCAAACCCAAGCAATGGGTCACAAGAACCTCTGATTTATAGCCAGTTGTTCAGAAGTACAGGTAACTAACTACCTTGCCTTGTGACTGGCAGCTGGAGGGGGGTGGGGGAGAAGGGGGCAGTTTTGTAGGACTGAATGCTTAACTCGTGGAATCTGATGCTATCTCTGGGTAGATGGCATTGATTCAATTGAATAGAGTTGAGTTGTAGGACACCCAGCTGCTGTCAAAGCATCGCTTGTTGGAGGTATAGGAAAACCATCTCCAGCCCTCCCAACGCACATGGTGGAATTGTTGACCAGAACACCCTATTTAGGCACTATTCCTTCCATTTTGTGAGTAAGGAAACTGAGACTCACAGAGGTTAGGTAATTTACCCAAGGTAACTCCTAAAAAGTACATGGCTAGAGGGAAAGCCTGGGATGCCTGACTCAAAGCCCATGCCTTTCAGTACAGGGCACTCCCTCATGCTGTAGGAGAGGAAAAGTGTTTTGTGACTATGCAGCTAGACGTAAAATGAACATGGCAGACTAAGCTTAGGTGACTTAAAATAGTTCCTCTTTTGTGTTTGTGGCTATGGGGTCCAATAATGACATCCTAGTGATTGTCTAACTAATGATGTACGAGGTCACTCCCAGGAAATATACAACCCTGTAATGAAAGGGAAAATGATGTAGCAAATCCTTTATCACTTTTTCCTCCCACCAAAAAGGGGACAACAAGCCTCAGGTTAATGTCATATAAGTATTCAATGATAAATACTGCTTCTTTTTCTTGTTTATCACCTTGTAATTGCACCTTCAAATTAGTATCCTATCAAAGTATGTTATACTATATTTATGGTCCGTTATACCATATTACAATTATTGATTAATGTTCCTGACCTTATTTTTCTTCTGTGAAGTTTTTGGTGATGAAAAGCATGTTTTGTGTTTGTATTCCCTTTGCCTAACATAATGCATAGCCCAAATAATCTGTTAACAATTTCCTATAGAACTGAATTCTTTTGGACAACTTAATTCATCTACCTATCTATCATCTATCTATCTATCTATCGATTGATCATCTATTTATCTATGTATCTTTCCATCATCTACCTATCTCCATAATAGATATCTGTGGTTATATCAATTTATAGCCCACATATACAACCCACAGATCGTGCTTATAATGAAATAAAAAGACATGCTTTCTTGGGTTTAGGTGAAAGTGGACAAAGCTAAGTGTTCCTCAAAACCAGTTTTTCTCAGCTAAAAAATGCCCATATTACTAAACTCATAAGTAATCAGAAGTTTAAAGTTATTGCAGGTGAATGTATTTTAAAAATTCACTCTAGCTGCTCTTTTCCACCAAGTAGTTTCAAAGGCAAGTGATTTAGAATCACTTGTGGGAGCTTTTAAAATAGGAACATACCTGACTCCAGTAAAGCTGAGTTTCTGGGAGTGTGTTCCAGCAGCGGCAATTTTTGAAATCTTCCAAGATTATTCTGTTATGAAAACCTAAGTAAGAACTCTACTAATCCAAGGTGAGTGTTAGGTAAAGGGCTTTGAATGAATGGCACTCATATTCAGCCTATCAAACAACAGATTTGAGAAAAAAGCTGGTTGCCTTTAGCAAAGCAAACTTCTATGTATTTTGTGAACATATTATTCAACAAGTGAATTTTTATGTAGAAGAATTCCATTTGAAACATACTTTAATATAAATAGTATATTATTAGGATAGAGTGTTTAATTTAGACTTTCTGAAAAGAGTACAAAGCGTCGTTTGGTTTAGAAGTTGGCCTTCCCTCAGAATCCATTCCCCAAAGTCAACCACTCCTAAATTTCATCCAAGGATTGTGGGTTTTTATTTGCCCTCTTTTCATAATTCCTATAAATACTATTTCCTATGGGCAAGGATTTACTCTATCATTATCCTTCAAGTTTGATTAAAACTACAGTGAAAATAAGTAAGCATGGCATAATCCAGAGAGTTGGTGTGGCCTACTGACCTATAATGGTCTCTGATTTCTGGGTGTTTCAAATACCTACCATCTGTGTTTCCCTTAGAGAGATGATCACAGATCAGAGAAGGGAGGCTCTCATTATTTGTGCAGGCATATGTGATAATTTAGTAAATCTTGAAATTTTAAGATTAGCAACAACAAAAATTGTTCTAGACCTTTCTGGAGACATTTCAAAGAAAGAGAACCACTTCTACGATTGATGCTTTTGTTAAAATCAGAGGGGAGAGTATACCTGCTCAGCCAAATTCTTGATTTGACATGGAATACAAGTAGGTTAGACCCTTAAAATAGTACTCTATTTGAGGGAAAGCTTATAATTAAAGGCTGAAATGTATGATTCCATAAAAAATGTTTAGGTACTTTGCTTCAGTCCTGAGCAGATCGTGAACCTCTTGGGAACCAAGACTTGGACTCACTCACCCTTGTGTCCCTGTCACCCAAGATGGAGTGTCATGCAGAATCAGCCCCTAGTAAATGTCTGTTAACTGGATGCAGGAATAGAAAAATATAATTCAAATGGTGTGACCTAGTTGCAGGAAAAACTTACATATTAAAAATTATGATATAAATGGGTTTGCAGGTTGATTACTTCCATTTGGCAGAAGGTTGTAGCAATGAAAAGGATTTATTTGACTTTTATATCTAGCCTAATCCAATAATGCTAAATGTTGCCAATCTATATGGACTCTGAGGCTACCTTTTTTTTCAACCTCAGGGCAGGGGTGACCCCCATAAGTTAATTTTAGAGTACATAAAACTGATATCAACTCAAGAAACAGAAGAGGTCTCCACAAAATGCATGTCTTCTTCAATGTCATAGAGAATTATTGATTTTTTTTTTTTTTACATTGCTGGTAAACCACAGAAATTCTAAAACTGTCATGGAATCTGGAATAAGCCCCCTCATATTTCCCCATACTAAAACTGTACAAAGGTTGGCTATTCCATAATAGCTTGAAATAACAAGTCCTCTCCTGGCTGATTTTTCATCTTTTTTATGTTTGGAAAACGTATTTATTTATTACATTTTTCAGAGTGATAAAATTGGACAATCTTATTTTAAAGCTCTTCTTGTTTGAATTCTCAGAAGCATTAAATACTGCTGAATATTCCTACATTATTGAAACATTCTTTCCCTGGTTTTAGTAACATCACATATGTTTGGTTTTCACCACCTGCTCTGACTGCTTATTTTTCTCTAATGCACTTTAAATGTTGCAGTTCTTGAAGGTTTTGTGTTGCTCCCCTTTCTTTTCTCATATTGAGAGTAGATCATACCCTTAGTCACAACTGCAATTATTATCCTTACCTTGATGACTCTCAATATTATATATATAAACTCAATGCCCTCATCTCTAAATTCCAGTGACACCCTATTGCATTTGGTTCTTCTCCATTTGCTGCTGTTTCTGCTGATTTTTTGGCTAATGGGAAAAGCATCCACATGGCTGATCATATTAAATTCTTGAAGTTTTGCTCCTCCTTTGTCTCCTGACCATACCCAATCAATGTCCGTTTAAATGATCATACACAATTAATCTCTAAGTCATGCTGAAGCTACCTTTGTAATTGTCTCTTGGGATGATTCTTTTTATCCCGATCTTATCATCCTCATCTCATTTATGAGTTAGCTTCCTCATCAGGAACTTGCTCTTTTCTTTTTTTTTTAAAAGATTTTATTTATTTGACAGAGAGGGACACAGTGAGAGAGGGAACACAAGCAGGGGGAGTGGGAGAGGGAGAAGCAGGCTTCCCGCCGAGCAGGGAGCCCGATGTGGGGCTCCATCCCAGGACCCTGGGATCATGACCTGAGCCGAAGGCAGACGCTTAACGACTGAGCCACCCAGGCACCCCAGAAACTTGCTCTTCATTAATCCATTATTCATAATGCTGGAAAGTAATTAATTTCAACGCATTTCAATATGTCATTCCCTTGCTTAAAAGCAACTAACCACTCTCATCTGCCCCTAGAATATAAATAGAATATAAATGCCTTACTTGGTCCGACACTAACCTGCTTTCCACCCTCGTAATGGGTCTATCTCTCACTATTTCTGCTATAACCATATCTCACTAAACTTGCTTATTAAAGCCCCCCATTCTTACCCACCCCATGAACTATCTGTCCCTGAAATACTTGCCCTTGCACTTCTCTATTTTGTTCTTCTGTTTATAAAATTTGACACAAGGGGATTCCAGTTCTGGCCATCATGGAGTAACAAATATCTTACTTCCTATATTCCCACCAACTTGGACAAAATGTGTTAAGTCTCCTTTTTTTATAAATACACTTTATTTTTTAGAGCACAGCATACAGAGATTTTCCATATTCTGCTCCTGCCCGTGTACAGCGTCCTACACTACCAGCATCTACGACCGACTGGTATGGGTGTTACAGTCGATGAACCTACACGGACACATCAGTATCAGCCAGAGTGCACAGTCTACACTAGGGTTCACTCTTGGGGGTGTGCGTTCTGTGAAGCCCCTACCTGTTCATCTGTCCATTCCGAAACTTCTGGGCAATCATTGTTTTGTTTGTTTGTTTGTTTTTCTCATTTGTTTAATTTTGTTTTTCTATCAAACTATTTGCCATAGTTTTGTTTTTCTAGCATGTCGCGTAGTTGGAATAATATGGTGTGGAGTCTTTTCAGATTGGCCTTCTTCATTTAGTGATATCCATTTGAGGTTGCTCCATGTCTTTCCAGGGCTTGATAGTTCATTTCTTTTTAGTGCTGAATAATATTCCATTGTCTAAATGTACCACGGTTTATCTATTCACATACTGAAAGACATCATGGTTGCTTCCAAGTTTGGACAACTAGGAATAAAACTGCTATAAATATGTGCAGATTTCTGTGAGGACATAAGTTTTAAACTCATTTGGGTAAAATACTAAGGAACATGATTGCTGGTTTATATGGTAAGAGTATGTTTAGTTTTTTGTTTTCTTTTTAAAAAATGCCAAACTGTCTTCCAAAGTGACTATACCATTTTGCCTTCCAACAGTCAATAAATGAGAATATTTATAGCTCTATATCCTTGCCAGCATTTGGTGACGTCAGTTTTTTTTTTTTTGGTTTTTGGCCATTCAAATAGATGTATAATCATGTCTCACTGCTGTTTTAATTTGCAATTTCCTAATATCATGTGGACTATCCTTTGATAATTTTATCTGTCATCTGTATATCTTCTTTAGTGAACTATTTGTTTAAATCTTTACCTCTTTTTTAATTAGGTTGTTCATTTTTTTATTGTTGAGTTTTAAGATTTCTTTGTATATTTTGGATAACAGTCTTTTATCAGATGTGTCTTTTGAAAATGTTTTCTCCCAGTCTGTGGCTTGTTCTCTCAATTTTCTTTTTTTTTTTTTTTTAGATTTTTTCATTTATATTTATTTGACAGAGAGATAGAGAGAGAGCACAGGTAGGCAGAACAGCAGGCAGAAGGAGAGGGAGAAACAGGCTCTCCACTGAGCAGGGAGCCTGACTTGGGCCTTGATCCCAGGACCCTGGGATCATGACCTGAGCCAAAGGGAGATGCTTAACCGGCTGAGCCACCCAGGCGCCCCTCTCATTTTCTTAATAGTGTATTTGCAAAGCAGAAGTTTTTCATTGTAATTAAGCCCAGCTTATCAATCTTTTGTTTCATGGATCATACCTTTGGTGTTGTATCTAAAATGTCATCACCATACCCAAAGTCATCTAGATTTGCTCCTATGTTATCTTCTAGTAGTTTCATAGTTTGCATTTTACATTTAAGTCAGTGATCCATCTTGAGTTATTTTTTATGAAGAGTGTAAGATCTGTGTCTAAATTTATTTATATGCATGTGGAAGTTCAGTGTTTCCAGCACTATTTGTTGAAAAGACTATCTCCGGTCCATTATATTGTGTTTGCTCCTTTTTTCAAAGATCAGTTGACTGTATGTATATGAGTCTATTTCTGAGCTCTCTATTCTGTTTCTTGATGTATGTATCTATTCTTTTACCAATACCAGATTGTCTTGTTCACTGTAGCTTCACAGTAAATCTTGAGGTCAGGTAATGTCAGTCTTCTAACTTTGTTCTCCTTCAATATTGAGTTGGCTCTTCTGGGTCTTTTGCCTCTCCATATAAACTTTAGAATCAGTTTGCTGATCTCCACAAAATAGCTTGCTGGAATTTTGACTGGAATTGCATTGACTCTATAGATCAATTTGGGAAGAACTTACATCTTGACAATATTGAATTCCGTATTCCATGAATACAGAACATCACTTTGATTTCTTCATCAAAGTTTTGTAAATTTTCACATATGTATCTTGTATATATTTTGTTAGATTTATACCTAAGTATTTCATTGTGGGGGGTGTTCTGCAAATGGTATTGTGCATTTAATTTCAAATTCCACTTTTTCATTGCTGGTATATAAGAAAGTGATTGACTTTTGTATATTAAGCTTATATTCTGAAAACCTTTCTGTAATCACTTGTTAGTTCCTGGAGGGTTTTTTTGTTGTTGTTTTGTTTTGTTTTGTTGACTGTTTTGAATGTTTTGCATAGACAATCATGTCATTCCCAAGGACAATTTTATTTCTTCCTTTCTAATCTGTATGCTTTTTATTTCCTTTTCTTGTTTTATTATATTAGCCAAGACTTCCAGTACAAAAAGAAGCTGAAAAAGAGTAGTGAGAAAGGACATCTTTGCCTTGTACTGATCTTGGTGGGAAAGCTTAGATTTTCTCACCATCAAGTATGATGTTGGCTTTAGGTTTCTTGTAGATGTTCTTTAAACTGAGAAAGTTCCCCTCCATTCCCAATTATCTGACAATTTTTATCATAAATGGCTATTGAATTTTGTTAAATGTTTTTTTCTGCATCTATTATTATGATCATATGATTTTTCTTTGGTAGTCTATTTATGTGAAGGATTATATTAATTGATTTTGAATGTTGAACTAGCCTTGCATACCTGAAATAAATCCAATTTGGTCATGCTTAATAACTCTTTTTATGCATTGTTGGATTTGATCTGTTAATATTTTCTTGAGTATTTTTACATCCTATTCATGGGAGATAATTATCTATGGTTTTCTTTTCTTGTAGTATCTTTGTCTGGTTTTCATATAATACTGACCCCATAGAATGAGTTAGGAAGTATTCCCTCTGCTTCAATTTCTGTAAAACATTATAGAGAATTAGTATAATTTCTTCATTTCATGTTTGATAGAATTTGCCAGTGAACCCACTTGAGGCTGGTTCTTTCTGTTTTGAAAGGTTATTAATTATTGAATCAACTTCACTAATAGGTATAGGACTATTCAGATTCTATTTATTTTTTGTGTGAGTTTTTGCAGACTGTGTTTTTCAAGGAATTGGTCCATTTCATCTTGATTATCAAATTTGTGAGCACAGATTTGTTCATAGTGCTTTTTTATTGTTCTTTTGGTCTTGATGGTATTTGTAGTTATGTCCCCTCTTTTGATTCTGATATTAGTAACCTGTGTCTTCTTACTTTTTTTTTTTTCCTTTTAAGTATAGCTGGAGGCTTATCTTTTTTTTTAATCTTTTTAAGGAATTTGGCTTTGTTGATTTTCTTTATTGATTTCTGTTTTCAATTTCATTTATTTCTTCTCTAACTTTTATTTTATTCCTTTTTTTAAAGATTTTATTTTTTAAGTAATCTCTATACCCAATGTGGGCCTCGAACTCACAACCCCAAGATCAAGAGTTGCATGTTCTTCCATCTGAGCCAGTGGGTGTCCCTCCTTTATTCCTATTTTGTATTTAATTTGCTCTTCTGTTTTCCTTGGATGGAAACTAAGATTATTTTTAGATCTTTCCTCTTTTTTAATATAGTCATTCAATGCTATAAATTTTCCTCTAAGCACTGCTTTTGCTGCATCCCACACATTTTTAAAATTATATATTTCATGGTAATTTAGTTAAAAGTACTTTTTAATTTATATTGAGATTTCTCTTTGATTCATGTATTTAGAAGTGTGTTGTTTAATCTCCAACTATTTGGGAATTTTCCAATTTTCTTTTTGTTGTTGATTTCTGGTTTAATTCTTTGTGGTCTGAGAGCAGACATATATTGTAATAATTGTATTATTTCTCTTTTTTTTAACATTTGTTAATGTTTTTTATGGCCTAGAATGTGGTATATCTTGGTGAATTTCCCATGTGAGCTTGAGAAAAATTACATTCTGCTGTTGTTGAAATAGTCTATAGATGTCAATTGTATCCAGTTGACTGATGATGCCTTTGAGTTTAACTATATCCTTACTGATTTCCTGCCTCCTGGGCCTTTCCTTTTCTGATAGAGGAGTGTTGAAGTTTCCAGATATAAGTAACTCTTTCTAAACAATGTAAAGCTATGATTCTTGAAAGGAAAGACACAAGTGAGCTTCACATCCTATTTGGTTTGCTACCATATGGCAGAAATAGTCCACACTTACACCACCAATTGATTAAAACAAACAAACAAACAAAAACACCTGAGCAATTCCATGGGAAAAAAAGTCTTTTCAGCAAATGGTATTGGAACATTTGGATATCATATTGAAAAACAAATATATGACTATATCATGTATCAAAAAATTTCAAAAAAAAAGCATGTTAATATCAGATAGCTCATAAACCAAGGGTAAAAGCTTGCTTATTGCAGAAGCCACATGGAATTATCTGTGTAAACTTGGCATATGGAAAGATTTCTTAGAGAAGAAACAGACTGTATTAATCATAAAAATACAAAAATAAACATGAATTGAACTTCATAAAAATTAAAATTTCTATTCACCAGAAGTCAGTGCTAAGAAAATTAATAGTCAAACCACAGACAGGAATGAAGTATTCATTATACATATATGTTTCAAAGGACTTATACCCCAAATATACAAAGAACTCTAACATCTAAATAGTATAAAAGGAAAATCACCTTTTTTTTTTTTTTTTTTAAATGAGCATAGTATTTGAATAAACATTTCACAAAGAAAGATATACCTTTGGCCAAAAACACATGTAGAAGTGCTTAATATCCCTTTCACCAGGGAAATGCTAAGTTAAACTGTCTCTGGTATCACCATACTGTCCACCAGAATGGACATATTTATAGATACTGGCAACACTAATATTGGCAAGGCATACAACAACTAGAATTCTTGAACATTTTCGGTAGATATGTAAAATGGTATAACCACTTTGGAAAATTGCTAGCAGTTTCTTATAAAGGTAAATATAGAATTTATTTCTGAGCAATTACAATCTTAGCTGTGTCCAGACCAAGATATGTGTGAGCATAATCCCAGTAGCTTTATTGATAATAAGCTATAAGTTGAAGCAACTCAAATAGCCATCAATGGGAGAATTGATTAATATGTTGTTGTATATTTGGACAATGAAAGACTATTCTTCAACAAAAAAGAGTGCAACTGATGATATCTGGTATAACATAAATGAATTTAAAAATCATTATGCTGATAAAAGAAGCCAGATGAAAAAATTGTGATATACTAAGCATTTCTAAAACAGTTTAATAAAATATGTGATGATATAAATCAGAAGAGTGGTTACCTCTGGAATCCAAGTGGGGACAATCTGGGCAGGCACTGGAAGGAATTTTGAAACAATAAAAATGTCTTGTTTTTTGATAGCAGTGTAGGTTAACCAAGTGTATATGGTTTTCATAACTCTGCAATCTCTACTGTTAAGTCCTGGGCATTTCATTATATATACACCATATCTCAGTTTTTAAAAATGAAACAGAAAGAAATTACCCTGTTGGAGATGTATCTTGGAGAAGATTGTTTTTGGTTAATTTATTATATGCCTGTCTATATATTGTCTGTCATATTTGCAGACGTCTGTGAAATGTTGTTCTTTCTATGTTTCTTGGTATTTTGCAATCTCTTAGGCTTACAGACTCAGTGGTTCAGTGTTGGAATGGAAACGGTGTATGATTTGGAGACAGGCATGCCTATGTACAGCTGGTTCCACTAGTTCTGGTAATGTTAACATGAGTACATTTCTTCTGACCTCTATGGTGCTGCCTCCTTGCCTGAAACATGGAATTTTAATAGAGTTATTGTGAGGACAAGAGAAAAAATATGTATATGTAATTATTAGGCAAATGATAGTTGTTCAATAATGAAGCATATATTTTTAATAGTATATATACATTTTTTTAATCAAGTTTGTATACACGTGAGGAAATGTCCTAACTTTACTCGCCTTATCTTGATCTTTACAAGATGCCTATGAGTTAGAGTTATTATTATCCCTCTATTAAAGATTAAGATTTTGGATTGAGCTACATAAATTGCTTAAGATACATAGCACAAAATGGCCTAGCTAACTTCTCACCCTTGGGGGTTGAACTCGAGGCTGACTTTTCAGTATTACTTTATCCTATCGCCTCCCATAAATGCTGATTATCATTATTATCGCTGTCATTACCCATCTATGTTAATTTCTCCATAAATCTTATCTTCAACTCCTTAGGCAGATAAGTAGCCTGACTCTAATTTAACCCCTTCAAGTGTCAAAGAATGCACACGTCCAGGGACATTTCCAGTGTTTAAAATTATTGTCTTTATCCTAAACTAAAATTTACTTGCTGGACTTCATGCATCCCATGTGAGCTATGCTTAACTAATCTACTCTCTTTTTGAATAACAACATTTAAAACACATGAGAACACTTATTACAGCTGATTGGGTCCTTTATCTTATCTTGACTTGTGACAAGGATTTACAGAGCAGATTCCTTGCATGATACTGAGGGACTCAGCAAGTGATCCCAGCCTGATAATGCCAAACATCTGGACTGTGTGACTTTGTGCCCAGTGCTGACAGCAGCCCAATGGAGCTTGACTCGCCTGAATCCCTAGTTCCACCTAGTGCCTCTAACTCTTAGGTGACATTCAGAAAACACAACTCATTTTACTCCTCCCTTTCCTGCTCTGCTTTCTCCACTTCTCTTCACTTGAGCTCAAATGGAGACTTCTACTTTAGAAATTTAGTTATGGGTAGTGTAAGTGATAATGGCAAGATTTGACTATATATATATATATATATATATATATATATATATATAATTTTTTTTTTTTAAGAGAGAGAGAGCACACACTTAGGTGAGCAGTGGGGCAGGGGCAGAGGGAGAAGAAGAGAGAATCCCAAGCAGGCTCCGTGCTCAGCATGGAGCCCGATGCGAGGCTTGATCTCATGACCCTGAGATCCTGAAATCAAGAGTCAGATGCTTAACTGATTGAGCCACCCATGCGTCCCAAGATTTGACTAATATATTAAAATATATTTTTTTCTATTTAAATGGGAGTGCTAAATGTACAGATTTTAATAGTGAATTTAGGTGAGTCAATCCATTGTCTTTGTACTGGTACAGATCTGACTGAAGATAGTGTCTGGTCCTGGTAGGAACTAGAGCTAGAGATGCCAAAATCTCAGCAATCAAGATCACTATGAAAGCTCATGCAAAGAAATTCATGATGAACAATATATCAAAATTTTAAATAAAGATGGGATCAGTTTGGTGTTCTATGTGCATACTTACCAAGCAGCTCTCCTACAATGAAAATATGCCATCTGAGTCTTGCTAAGAACATACTGGAACATATTGGTTTTAAATGAAGATCTGCAAATGGAAGGGGAAAATTTGTAGGAGTGGTGCACAGCAGAGACAGACAGCTTAGTGGCCCTCAGTATCTGAGAGTTGAACCCTTAAATAGGGTATTAATGCAGAGAGGTTGGGACCTCAAGGATATCTCTGATACCCTAGCAGAGCGCATTGGTCAGAAAGGAGAGACTGCGCTACAAATCTCGATCCTCTGTGTCTGTGAATATAATTTTTAGGAGGGTGAGGAACTTGGTACTAATAATAACAATTTAACCTAGAAAGTAGAATTTAAAAGGAAACTGCCCTTCTGAGTATGAGCCAGCTGCAAAAGCTTGAGTGAGGTTTAGTGTGTTCACTGATGGGAATAATTGCAGTTCTTATTTCATAGAGTTGCTGTAGGAATGGCATTAAAGAATATTTACAATGTATATTTACAGTATTATCACAATAAACTATGCCACATGCTGTACTATGATTACACTGCTTTCTTCTATACAGTTGACCTTCGAAAAATGTGAGGGTTAGGGGTACTGCCTGCCCCACCCTGTGCAGTTGAAAATCCCTGAATGACTTTTGACTCCCCAAAAACTTAACTGCTAATAACCTACTATTGACTGGAAGCCTTCCTGAAACACAAACAATCCATTAACACATATTTTCTACATATAGGTACTATTGCTATATTCTTATGATAAATTACGCTAGAGAAAGGAAAAGGCTACTAAGAAAATTACAAGGAATAGAAAATACACTTGCAGTACTGCACCATACAAAATCTGCGTATAAGTGGACCGGTGTGGTTCAAACCCATGTTGTTCAAGGGTCAACTGTAATTTAAGCAAATTTTCCTAGAGTTTTTGCTTTTTTGTTTGTCTGTTTTCTTTTCACTGTTTTGGTCACTAATTTTACTCAGCTTCTGTGGCAGAACCCTCAGACTCTTCTCACTAGCTGTTCACATGATGTAATCTGACGTATCTACTCTGTCCTTGCCATGCCCCTGTGGACCCTGGGACCAGTTCCTGAACTCCAGGCCTCTGCTGCCCTGGGGCACCCCTCTCCACCCTGGAATTCCTTCGCCTCCTTGTATATGATCTGTAATCTCTGTTTCCCACCTCTCAGGACTTTCTTAGATTCTTTACCCATCTTAGGGTAACGTATACCCTAAGTGTTATTGAAACTGTGTATTAAGAAGCAATTCCTTGTTACTTTACGTAGCTTTTCTGTTTTTCCACTTGTTTAATATTTAGATTGAATGTATACTTTTATGCCAGATATAAGCTTCCTTCTGAATTTTAAAGACATTACTCAAATGACTTCCACCTTCTAGTATTGTTGAGAAGGCTGATGTCATTCTGACACTCTAGAATATTAAACATATTTTTAAACTCCTCTCTATAAAAGTTTATTTGGTTTTTAATTTTTATTGTATTTATTTATTTTTTTTGAGTATGCTCCATGCCCAACATGGGGCTTAAACTCATGACCTTGAGATCGAGAGTTGCTTGATCTACTGACTAAGCCAGCCAGGTGCCCCAAAAGTTTATTTAGTTTTTTTAAAATAAATGTTGTTGTTTTTTTTATACAGTTCCATTCTTGCTTTATGTTCTATATTCCTTTCTAGTTATTTCAAGCATGTTCATTTATTAACTGCAATATTTATTTTTCGTGATTTCAAATCCCAAAGTGCTAATTCTCCTGTTGGTTGAATTTCTGTATTTTTAGCATTTTAGAGATGCTGTGTCTTAAAACTGCTTCCAATTATAATTATGTATGAATTTTCAGCAGTAGTTATTTTACATGTGAGGGTTCTCGGAGCCCTCCTTTGTCAATGGGTTCTTTCAAAGCACTGCCATCCTTTATTTTTCAAGTCTCTTAAAGTTTTCGGAGTTACTAGATCAGTTTTCATTTCTTGATGTGAGGTTATGACATGTTGCTTAGTGTAGTCAACATATATTTAAACCACCACCTATTTGTGCTGCAGGACTGATGCCATGACTCACTTCTTGGCGCTCTTTTGTCTGAAAGTCTTGGTTCCTTTCCTCCTGTAGGTATTACAATCGCAAAGCCCCATCCCTGAGGCCTGCGTCTTTACTTTACGGATTGCTGCAGTATCATTACTTGTTTATTAATGTCTTTTATATCTCATTTAATTCCTGGCATCTAGAACTTCTTTCTTTTGAATCCAGCCAGGCATTTTACAGGGGGAGGTGTCTATTTATAGCCATTTATATTTGTTGTAGTCCTTCTCATCAAATCAGTGTGCCCTATTATTTGAGGTTGGATCTGTTCTTTAAGGCCATGCTTAAATTTCTTAAGTTCCACAGAAGCTTTTGTGCCACTTTAGAATTCTCACTAGAATTTCTCTGTAATGCCACTTATTCATATGTCCCATGCAGCCACACATCTGATTACATATTGTTCCCAAGAGTAATTATATATAACTATATTTTTGCTAAAAACTATAAATTGCTTAAAAAAAGTGTATGCCCTAATCTTAAATCCAATGTGACAATGAGCCAGTTTCCAAATAGGAGACTTTTTTTCCTCATCAAGGAAGTTTGAAAAAAACCTGTAAATTTCTAATCTAAAAATAAAGCCTTACATCATACAGCACATTCCAGTATATGAAATACATTCATCTTCACAATAAGCTTTCTGAGCCAGATTTCATCATTTAATTTTACATATTAAGGAACCAAGCCTCAGGGAAGCATAGGTCCAAGGTCCGGCAGTCATTTCTTCTGCTCAGTATCTCTGCAATTTCACATTCCCCAGCCTGTTTCCTTGCTTCTAAATTGGGCTGTTTGTGAAAACCCAAAGAGGCAATGTATGTACAGTTGTTTTGTAAATGGTCGAGTACTACGTAGCTGTGAAAACTGATAATAGTAATCATGCAGAATATCAGAACCTCATCTGCACAGAAGAACCAGGTCTTTTGTAAGTTGTTTATAAATCATTGTCTTATCTTGGTTAATTACCGTAGTAACTGTCTTGACCAGGAGACCCTGATGCAATTTTTATGGATGGTGGAAGCATTCTGAAGAGCTTGGCCTAAGGTAATCTCTCTCAGTCTTTCTTATTTATCAAAAAAAGGGGGGGGGGGTGACATCATCTCTTTGGTCCTTAGCTCTTTTTTTCCCCTGGTCAGGAGCCTGTCTTGTCCTGCCCGTCTTCATCCCTGTGTGATTTTATAGCTCTTTCTTCTGGGCTCTCTGCTGCCTTTGTTATGCTTCTCCTGCTAGCTAGGTCTCTACTGTGACAATGAATGAGTGAATTGAGGTTATTTGTCAGTTCATTTCAGGCAGAAATATCTCCACTATACTTGCCTGGGATAGCTATATAAGCCCTGTCTGTATCGTTAGAAAAGCAGAAAACCATTTCAAATTGAAGTGCAATTAGAGTCAATATACTTCAAAGCAAGTGTATTTACATGTAGGCTAATTAAAGAAATCTTTAAAGAATTCAACATTACAGATGGTACACAGAGGAAAAAAATGTATATTTGGGTATACCTCCCTTTCTCTCTTTTTCTCTCGATGCAAAATTGTGCAATAAACACATCTTCATTTATAGAACTGTCTCAAGTTGTTATGGCAACTGGAATTTGGGGTCAAACAGAGAATGAATTGTTACCATTGTTCCCTGAGCCTGGAGAAATAGAGTTTTAACATCTGATATGAGCTTTGAACATCACTGAAAGAGGGAAAGTGTATTTTAGTGCCCTGGATTCCATGTCTACATACTTTCTTCTCTGACAAATTTTACTGCACTTTAAAACCTCAGACTCTTCTCAATCAAGTTTGCTCCGCAGAAAGATCCAACAGCAAGTGACTTATACTTAATTTGCTTGCATTGAAGTCACATCTGCTATTTCAAGGGAACGTCCATTTACTTACCACTTATATAGGAAATCTTTAACGATCTTGGAGATATTTCAAATAGTTTCTACATCTATAAAATGGGTCTGATAAAACATGACCCCATAGAAAGACTAGAATAATAAAAGTACACAATGCAAGTGCAAGTTTTCAGAGAATGATGAACAACTATAAAGATGCATTCCATGTATGATTTTTAATCTCTTATGTATTCATTCTGAAAATATGGACGATGTAATTAATATGTGCCAAGCCTACACTGGAATACAAACATAATTAAGATTTAGTGTTTGTTCTCAAGAGCTCAGGGTCCAGCTTAAAAAAAAAAAAATTAGTCTATCATCAAAGTATGTACAGAGCACTCTGGCCATTCACATAGAAGAGTGTCTCACCCTCTACTAAAGAAGTATTTGTTTCCTCTTTTGAATCTGCTCATGTTGTCTTGGTCTCAGCTCTGGTTCTAGTGGGGTGGTGGCTGTAGCACACACCTCCACGCTGGGTTAGCTCACTTCTCACAAAGAGCTTCCCTTTCCAAGCCTACTATGTGTTCTTCCAACTTTCTGCCCTGGAGTGTCTCTGATACCATAGCTTGGGAAGTAGGGTGAATCCTGCTCAGAAATAGGTGCACACACAGCCAGCGTTCAGGGAGTTAACACACCCTGGGCAACCCCCAAACAAAGGGAGTCAGGAGCAGATAGATAAATTGTTGGACAAAGCAACTCCTTCCTGTTCTCTGAGATCTACTCTCAGATGTAAACTACGCCTATAGATATATTTACTCAGGCTCTGCTTACAGGAAGAATCAGAGTTACCGCAATTGGTCCTAGGAGTCAACCCAGAAAGCCTATCTCCAAGGGAGATCCTGCAACTAGATCAATCACCAGTGAGATGACAATCAAGATTGTATTGTTTAACTAAGTGGAGTAGTGATAACCTCGCTTGCACATTTTCGCATCACAATTACAAAGACTCTCATTTGTGGCAGAACTAGGATGGGCTCCAGGTGGAAGGGAGAAGAATTGGTTATGTGGTAGCTCCATCATTTGAAGTATACGGCAATGATAACCATTAGGTTTTGAGATTGTCCAGCTTGGGTGTGCTGTTTTGGAAGCCTTGCAAAGAGGAAATGACAGGTTGAAGTCAAACAAGTGTCATCTTAGTACACTCTGTAAAACCGCATGGTCTATTAAGTACCACTTAAAGATCATTTTCGTATAAAGAGATTCTTATCTCCTGCAGTCACAGGAAAAAGTGTGGTTAAAATAAAACCTAACTTCCAATTAATAATGGTGGAATGAATTTTGAAAACCTTACCTAAACATCAGCCTAGGAATTACCTCTTGCAGAAGTGGGATCTGTCCTGCAAGATGGAGTACATACAGCAAGCCAATTGCTGGCATAGAGCACTGTTTCTCTCACAGGTGGAATGGATGGATGGGGTCCCAAAGGGCCAGAATAGCATGAGTCTGCCCCCTCTGCACTTTTCAGTGACCAGTTGAAGTCTACTATTCTTTGCCATAACCTTAGGCTCTGTTGGTTTAGAAATCTTTGTTCTGGTGGGTGAATTTCCATGAGAGGACACAAGGGTTCCACTACATTTGGGGCTACACACTAGTATCAGGTCGTTTGGGGTTCCTTGGGCCTGTGAAACAACTGATAAAGGTTACACTGAAGTGGGTAATTGAAAACAATTGCAGGCGTGAGCTACACCGTATTGCCACAGACGGATCTGTCTGCAGTCAGGAGGGGTTCTTTGTTGACAAATGGTGAATGAGCAATTGCTGCAATTATGACCAGCAAGAGCAAGGCAACCAAGATATTAGATCCATCAGGAATGGCTCAGCCATCAGGCACATAACCTAGAGAAGCTGAAAGGTGAAAGAAATATAAAGTGGGTTATAGCAGCAAGATAATGGATTTTAATTATAGCCTTCATCAGTGGAGATGTAGCTTGTTTCATTAACCTGCCTGTATTAAGTCATTTGTACAGATTTGCTGCTGTCACCACCTGGACGACTCAGTGGAATAGTAGACTAAAAGTAGGGCACACATGCGCAGAGCGAGGGTGGGCTCTATGAGTTACCTCCTGTGCATCACCCCACAGCCTCACAGTTGTTCCATCTGGGGCCACAGCAAATGGTTCCGTACAGACTTTGAACCACATTGCATGGGCCCTGTTCAGCTTCCGGCCCATGCCTCAAATCTCTTGCTTAGTTCCTGGGTTTCCTCTGCCATCACAGCGTCGGACATCAGTGCCGTAGGCTCGGCATTCAAGCATCCATAGCCAAAACATATGGAGAAGTGAATGGCTCCAGAAGCAATCCTTGTAGTTGGTCTCGGGGACAGTAAGTGCCTCTCCCTGTCATTTCCTGGACAGACCATTTGGGGAAAAATTCCATATGTTACTCAGAAGTTGTTGCTCAAACCAAGTTTCTCAGATAATAGCAGTGACCATCTCATTAACACATTCTTAAATTGTTGTTGTTGTTTTTTTTTACATTAGTCAATGGACTACTGCTCTCTGGGACTTCCCATATAAACTACCTGCCCAAAAGTCTTTGTCATAGGCTTTGCCTCATGGGACGCGAAGATCAAAAGTGTCACAAAATAGTGATAATCAGTCATGGGAAATGGAGAAAAGAATGTCCAAGTTCTTGAGCAAAATGAGGGGTGGACAAGGCAGTTGGGACATTATAAGCAACATAAGAATAAAGGAGCTTATCTATTCACTGTTCAAACAAATTAAGTCATCAATAATGGAGAAATTCCAATCACACACTGTGCAGAGCCAAGTCCGCACGCATGTTTAAGGGTGAATCACTAGAGTTGTTTTTCAATGCATGCATTAGATCAGTTTTTCATTATCCCAGAAGGCATTGTTCCCATGATATGGCTCAGCAGAATTTAGATTGGTGTCACTAAATTGAATTTGTGTAACGGCCAGGTCACTAATACAAATAGTTGTTATGTCTAGGTGGAGATTCTAAAACACTGAAGGTTGCATGTCATTCTGAAGTGGGCAGGGTTGTGCAGCTGAAGCTGATGGTTGCCCCGTGAGAAAGGAGGCAGATATTTCAGATCTGTAAAGTTCTTTTCTGATGTTATTTTTAAATTGCTCTAATTTGATGTAGAAATTCAAGTTTATTTACAGGTGGGTCTTTGATTATCTCTCTTTTTAAAGAAGTAATTATGACAAAAGGAAAAAAGACAACCAACAGCATTCCTGTGTGCAATATCTGGCCCTACATTTGTGTCTTCTTGCTTAGCATTGTTGTCTTTACATTTTACATACCTCCCTATCACCTGCAGCTGAGTTCCCTGAGCTTCAACCTTTTGGGCTGTGCAATCAGCAGCAAACATGGACGTAGGAGACCTGAAGCCAAGTCCCAATGATCCCTGTCTTTCTGTGAGTCTAAGACATTGAATGTCTCTGAGGCTCAATTTACTCTTTTACATCATACTCCAACAATAACTTTTTTTTAGTTTTGTTGAACATTAGACAAAATAATAAGCCTTAAAGTCATTCACTTAACATAAAGGTAGAAATAAATAAGCGGCATTACTTTAATAATTCCATGGGTCTAGATAGAGGCTAAAATGGAAAGATACCTTTCAGTCCTGAGTTCAGATCCTAACTATAAGGTAAATATATGTGGAGAATACAAATACTAAAATAATGTAAAATTAAAGTAATATTTCCTAAACCTCATTTCATAGCATGGATTCAATAACTTACATAAATTCCCTGGCACAGCTCTTTGTACAGTAATGGTAGTTATTATTATTCATATAATTTCAAATCAGTATCCCATGATTGATTAATTTGCCCACAAATTTTTTTTTGTTTTGTTTTGTTTTGTTTTGTTTTGTTTGCCCACAAATTTTATTTAGTTATTTCACAAACCTTTATTGAGGCCCATCATGTGAATTTGTATTCATCATGAATTTAGACAAGTGATCACAGTTAAGCTTCCTTCTGTCCTCTGCATGGTCATACCTCTCTAGTCCCTAGTTCTGAGGTGAAATACTGCTTACAATGCTGTCCTAGGAGGGAGTGTTCGTATAAGTGCAAAATCATGATAAAAATTTTCATATTTTGTAAGTTTGCATCGGCTACCACAAGTACATCAGGAGAGATGAACTGAGAAGCTCTGCATTGTCCATTTTCTGCCTTTTAGTTATGGCCATATCCAAGAGGTTCAGGAAGGTACTATTTCACCTTAGGGTTTGGAATCAGGGGTTGTTGGTGAGATGTTGCAGTAGCAAGGGCAGATAATTCAGTAGTGCTTGCAGTCTTATTAAATTGCTCAGTTTAGAAGAATAAGCTTAATTAGCAGAGTAGATTAACTGCAGAACCTTAACCTGTTGGCCTAGAGCATTTTGTTAGCTTCAATATTAGTTAGAGTCCTCTTTACATACAGAGCTATAAATTGAGAGACACTAGCCAGGCTTTCATGAAATCCCACCTACTTTAAGTTTTTGTTTGTTTGTTTTGTTTTTTATTCAACTCCCTTTAAACATGGGGGCACTTCTAATAAATATATTCATGGAATAATTCAATTTGGTTCAAAATAAGTATAAGGTTCTACATTACCAGGCTCTAAAATTAACACAATGTTGAGTTACTTAATTGTTTAGTTGATGATAGAAGGCAATGAATAACATCTTCTTGGGAATTGTTCCAAATTTCAACTTCACTCATTTAGTAGAATAATATGTTGGTATTTTTAAATATAAGAAAATAAAATAACATTTACTGTTTTTAAATCTGTGACTATGCCATCGATGATCAAAATAAACATGATATGATTGTTGTCTCTCAAAGATCCGAGGAGACAGTTTCCCTCCTCCTACCTGAAACAATCTATTTGTGTCTTCAGTCATGCTTTTTTTGGTCTGGAGTTCCCATCTCTGGTATTCATTTCATCATTGCACGGTAACAGCCAGCAAATCTTTTAGCCCCCACCAAGTTCTAGGCATCATGCTCAGTGCTAGAAAATCAAAAGTGAATAAGGTTTTCTTGTCATAGAATAGCTTCATTGATGAAACAAATATATATTAGAGAATTTTGTATTAATGTCTTCACTTCAAACATACATATGTAAATGAGAATTTAGAGTGACATAACATTGCTTGGAGACAGGGTGAAGCTTTCATGAGAACTTTGGTGTTGCATATTGGAGAAAATCCTTGAGTTCATTATGTGAATGGAAGAGTTACGAGAGCTCAGACAAAAGGAATCATGTAAACCCACTGAGAACTTAAATACTCCCATCATTTGAAGACACTGGAGCTTTAGAAATTTCCATATGCTTTCCGGGAACCAACAGTAGCTGAAACAGTGGAAACTATGTGCTTTGCTGATGAGCTCGATTCTGAATGCAGTGGGAGCCACTGAAAATATTAAACATTGGGATTATATGATTAGATTTGCAGTTTGGCAATAGCAGTCTCCCATCAGTATGGGACATGGACTTTAGAACGGTGAGAACTGAGGCAAGAAGAGCTATGGGGTATCCCAAAGATCCAGAGAAACAATGAGCATTCTGAGCTAGAACCATTGTAACAGGGGTGGATACGAGACAGGGAAGAATTATATTAAATAGAAAAAAGTTAATAGGACCTACTGACTGGTTATAATTGGGGTTAAATAGGAGAAGTCTAATGCAACATCCCTATTTCTGGTAGAGTTAATCAAAATAGATAAGGAAGTAGCATGAGTCAGGGGACTGTAAAATGATTTGGGTTTGGAACATGCTTAAACAGAAGAGTCTGTGCGGCAACCAACCTGGTTGGTCGGAAGTCTAGGAAACGGTATAGAAATATCTAAGAACAGTTTAGGATGCAGTTCTAGCAATGCGGCATGCCCTGGTGAGTCATCCCCTCATATGGGCAATGGAAGAGGTGGGCATGATGAGCTCTCTGTGGAAGGAGGGTACTTCCTGGGAAGCCAAGCAAGGTAGGTGAAAGTAGAGGATGTAGTGAGAATAGTGAGAGTAGCCACAGTGGGAAATATAGGAGAAGAATTAGAACCCCTGTACTGCCTCCCAAATCTTTTCTATGAGAAGCAGTCTCTCTCTTTGGCATCTAACAATAATTACATGCCAATAAAATTGACACTATTTTAAATTTTAACCTTGGGGGTGCCTGAGTGGCTCAGTCGGTTAAGCGTCTGCCTTCAGCTCAGGTCATGATCCCAGGGCCCTGGGATCGAGCCCCGCATCGGGCTCACTGCTCAGTGGAGAGCCTGCTTCTCCCTCTCCCTCTGCCTGCCGCTCTATCTGTGCTCTCTCTCTATCTCTCTGTCAAATAAATAAAATCTTAAAAAAAAATAAATTTTAACCTTGAATTACAGTTGCCTATTGCATGTCTTATCTGCTTTATCAGTTTGTAATGCACAAGGCAGGGATGAGGACAAGACCCATAACTACTTTCCCTTCCGTTTTTTCAGTGTTTCACACATTTTTTTCTAACAATTGTCACTGCTCACTGAATATATTGCAAAGTCACAATTAAGTAGATTATTAGCATATGACACAAAAGGAAATAAATCCCCAAAAAGGAGAAGATGGGCAAAGTGGAACATGGAGATGGCAAATGACTTTTAAGATTAATGCTGTAGTGGATGAGGCAGTATTGTAGCACTGAAATCTGTTAAGAGAGTAGAATTTAGGTGTTCTCACCAAAATAAAACTAGACAAACCATAAGTATGTTAGGTGATGGATATGTTAATTCAATTGACTCATGGGGAAGATCCTTTCACAGTGAACAGGTGTATCAAGTCGTCATATACATCTTAAATATCTTACTATTTTACATATGTATATGTATATATACGTATATGTAAAGCTGGAAAACAACGAACACCCTCCCAAAAAGCAAGAACAAAGAAGAGTATCGCTGGGACAGGGACCTCAACAAAGCTGTGAGTAGATTTCCACAAGCAGGGCAGAATGGAGGGCATTTTGGGGACTGGCCCCTGAGACGGTGTGAGTACAGGGGTATTGAGGGGAGTAGAGGGCCAGTAAGTGATGGCGCCGCCCCTGCGAAGTTGCATATCTAAGAACAAGGAAATAAGTGCGAGTAGAAAAGAAAGCCTGTGATATTGAGGATTCTACTATAAGGCATAGTCTCTATGTACCAGAGCATCAGAAGGGAAAGATGGAAAAAAACTTGACAGTCTCCTAGGAGTAATTGTGCGCATGTGCGTGTGTGTTTCTGTGAGATAGTATGACGTCAAACTGGATTATACAAAGGGCTTTTGCATCCACTATAATTTTTGATCTGTACATCTGAAATCTTTTGGTCCTCATTTGAGAACAAATGCAATGCTGTCCAGAGAGGAAATCACTTGTCCAAAGTCACACATCTAATACATTTATGACGCAGGATATAAATTCTAGATACGGAGACCCTAATCCAGCCCTCCAAAGAGTGTTTTCTGCCACAAGGGTTTAGTCACCAGCACACTGGCCCTGAAGCATCTCCCTACAAGTAACCTGCTCCAAGCCTCTTTGCATGGCTGTCTTCTAATAATTAGCAGGGAAGAGTGTCACAGAAAAGACATCTGGTGAATGCAGGGAGTTCGCGGATGAGAACAGCCTGCCGGATGACTGCAGCCGCTCCAGCTCTTGAGCCTCTCTGTAGTTGCGCTGTACTCGCAAGGAGAAGGCTGTAATTGAGGCTGCATGCTTAATAAAGGCATAGCTTAGCTCAGAGCAGCACTGAGGGCTGTGAAGAATCTCTTTTGAAAAGACCTCCTGTATGTCACACCTGTCTGTTCCATAGCTTACCTTGTTGGGAAGGCAATTTTGCAGAAACCTATTACTTTCTTTATTGTCAGTCTAGGTGCTGTGAAGACCTAGCAGTATATCCACGTCCTAAATGTTTCCCCATTGTCCTAAAGACCATCGACGTTTAAAGCAAGAGGGCACTTTCCATTCAGCACCTCTAATTCTCTAATTTACTGATGGAGAAACTGAGATCAAGACCTATTTTCTGAACTATGCAAATCACACATGTTGTTAATGAAGAAGCCATAGTGGTATTCATAAAATATTTGTGTTTAAAACAACTTCGAAGGTGATCTAGAGAAATTCCCTTCTGAATATAACGTTTCCTCTCAAGATAAAAAGGCTCTGAAAGATGACGATAAATGTACTTAAAGAGTGAGATATATCTCCCCAGTACTATGTTTCAATCTATTTTTTTTTATTTGAACCACTTACACAAAAATCATCTGATGAGCATTTTTGTGAGTCAACAATTGGTATAAGAAATGATTCATTTTAATATAAAAATTTTCAATGGATGAACACCCAGTGCTCTATTTGAGTACAGAAAAAGGAACAATAAGCTCTTTTTATCCACATTTTATTCTGCCTACTGGGCTATCTGTCTCTAAGGACCCCAAAACATGTAGTTATGTAGTTAGAGGGAAATGTTGGTTGAATGATTTCCTGTTTAAGGAAAAGTACGAATATCTGCACTTCTTTTTTTTTTTTTTTTAAATTTTATTTATTTATTTGATAGAGAATGAGAGACAGAGAGCATGAGAGGGAGGAGGGTCAGAGGGAGAAGCAGACCCCCAGCTGAGCAGGGAGCCCGATGCGGGACTCGATCCCGGGACTCCAGGATCATGACCTTAGCCGAAGGCAGTTGCTTAACCAACTGAGCCACCCAGGCGCCCCGAATATCTGCATTTCTTAAGAAAACAAAACAAACAAGGCACTCTCTGTTGACAAGTATAATGATGAACTTAGTATTCAGCATAAGAAAGGTAGTTTTGAAACTTTTAGTCAGGTTCAGAAGGAGATTTTTGTCAATAGGAATAGAAATTCTGATTTGGGTATAGGAGAGTTTTATCAGTTTATTTTTCTATTAATTTCTTCAGAGTCCTTTCTCAAGTACAATAAAGGATAAATATTTGCAATGGTCTAGGAATTTTTAACTTTCCAAACCTCTTTGTAATGCATTTCATGGTTAAACAGCTTCTGTCATATGGTAACTAAAACTGAATTTTCTAAAAAGACACATGTAAGCTTTTATTTTCTACTTTCTTCTTTTGGAAATGTAAGTACACATTAATGTATTATGAGTTGAGTATGAAAAATCTCATAAATACTAATATTACCTTCTTCCCATCCATTTCTTGATATTCCTCATCTGACTAGCTTTCTAAGATATGGATTTGAGGAGATGTTTTTGTGTTATTGATGATGGCATAGAGGTAATGCTTTATGTTGTTCCCTGTTTTTCTTCCTTTTTATCTCACTCTGTGTAGCTTAATTAAATTTTCCTTAGGGGAATTTTTGTTTTTTATATGCAGACTCCAAATGTTTCTTTTTTTCTCTCATACTCACATTTATTTCATTTCTGAAACAAAACAACATGGCCTTTTGTTCAGAATTTTCTAGAATATTTAAAGAAACAGAAACATGTCCTATTTTTCTCAACCTGAGAGCTATTTGAGACTAACCCTAAAAGAAATAAGAATTTTTATCAATTTCTATTTATTCTCTAATATTCCTAAATAAACAAGATTTTTTTCCTCCTTAAGATCAAGATTCCTGGATAAATTTAAGCCTTTTTACTAATTTGGTATCATCATTGAGAATTTTGTTTGAACATTAAAACAGTACTTTTTGTTCTTTCTTGGCTATTTTTTTTTTCCATCGCAAGCATGTTATTTCAACTACACAAAGGGTCAATTAGAATTCAGATTTGAAATTGTTAATTACAGTTAGATAGCATTTTAGTTGTATGTGGTGAGAGGAATAAGCTCTCTAGATCTAGGGAAAAAATAGCTTGTAGACTAGTTGAATATTTATATTAATTTGCAAGCAGGCACCTTTCTCTCTCAGGCCCTGCAAACTATTACATTCAGTCATAGACTGAATATTCTTTCAGCAAAATATTCTTTCAGCAAACTATGTGAATCTACGCAGAAGGCAAATGCTCTGATAGACAGACAGTATGGGATTTAAAGGTGTATGGCATGCAGGTTGTAATCTAAACTGTATCTCTGCCTATATGCATGGTTTGTTTGATGGCTTGCAGGAAATCAATAATTAAAAGTAGATTAAATTCAGTGGAATCCAGCAAGTTTCAGATATATATAGATATAGATAGATATGGATGTATAACTTATATGTGTTGTTTATAATTTATTCATATATTATACATATATAATTTTAATATGTTAATCATAAAACTCATAAAAGAATTTATATTTAAGAAATCAGATGCTAACATACATTATTTCATTTAATCCTTTTAGTCCTCCAGAAAAGTTAAGCGTTCCTCCTCTCTTATAAAACTCAGGAAACTGATCAAACAATTGAAGAGATGTCTTGAGGGTCACACAATTAGTAAATCGTGCAATGGATCTAAATTCCAAATTCCAGATCCCCACGTTCCAAAGGCAGAGCTTTGTCCGTGCCACATTTCTGATTAAGACCACAAAATCAGTGTGCACAGACTCCGTGGGTGTCTACAACATGGAACATAAGCTTCTGAAAATTGTGCTGGACATTCCTGCAGTTGAACTTCTTTGATGGCCTGAAGGAGTTAACAAAGCTTCCAGAGCTGACTCACTTGGAAAGGTGAAGAAGTGTGAACATCAGGAATGCCAGCTTTTATATATGGCCACTACTTGGGCACACATGTTCAGTGGGAATGAATCACAAAGCATTCAGTTGAACAGAAAGGGAAAATAAAAGTTCACTGAGGCATTTATTTCTTTTGAGTTCTTACTTTGTTTTACTTCCACATGACATGTAATTCTTCTTCTGTATTTATTATGGACTTTCCGATATGGCCAAATTTATCTCATTTGTTTCCTTTGTCATCATAACAATTTCCTGCTCTTTGTTTTTAAGTCTCTCTTTTCTTCACTCTCCTTTTTCTCTTCTTAAAAACTTCTTGAAAAAAAAAAACAAAAAACTTCTAGATGTATTTTCATCAATCCAAAAGATTGGAGAGAAAAAACATGTGATTCTTAAATGAGAAAGGAATCGGCCACCAACCACGGCTGTAGATTTTGCCTTTGCTGTGTTGAAAGCCAACCAGGGCGTTGGTTTGTATCGAAATGATTGACTTCGAGTTGGTTTGGCAGGATGCTACCCTTACAAATGATCTAAAACATAAATACAGTGTCCCTCATGGAAATCATATATTTTGTTTGTTTTAAGAGATGATAATACTGTGTAGTTCTATAGATATAATGACACTGGACCTAAATATGAATATTTGTGACACAAATATAATTAATAGGAAATTCATTAATAATAGAGTGATTGTCATTCAGGATGCTATTTCTAGTCCAGACATGCTTTTGCCAACCTCGTTCCAAGCAACGTACAATATATTGTTTTCTATTAGGAAGGGAAAGTATAGAGACACATCTGGGAATTCCCACCCAGTGCCTTTTTTATGACAAGCAACTGAGATTTAGAGGAAGAACATCACCCTAAGAGAAGAGAGATCCCAGATATATGAGCCTTAACTA
Organism: Phoca vitulina; assembly: GCF_004348235.1. Lineage (NCBI taxonomy): Eukaryota > Metazoa > Chordata > Mammalia > Carnivora > Phocidae > Phoca > Phoca vitulina. Next base: position 29,474,354 of record NW_022589721.1, read on the forward strand.
AGTTGCATTTAGGTAAAATGGTTAAATACCTTTATTGTAGGCTTTTTCTGTCCTGTGTCCTATAGACTTATCACTAACAAGAAAGAGTGTAAACTAATAATAATATTATTAATAATAATAATAAGGTAAATATTTGCAGGAAATTAAAAAAATTAATATATAAAATGTATATACATAATGATAGAATATTAACACTACAATAAAAATGAGCAAAAGACACAGACAACTAAAAAACGATTAAAAAATAAAAATAATTCCAGAGTAGAATTTAAAACAATGAAATATTTTCAGCTACAAAACTAGCAAAGCTTTTTAAATATTGTTTTTTAAGTAAATTATTGCAAATTCACTTATTCTGTAATTATTTATGGTATGCCATGGGCCAGATACATCCTCAGATTAGAATATTATAGGCCAATAAAAATGATATTTTAAAGGATTCTTAGTAATATGCCCATATACTCACAGAAGAGTAGTTAATAAAATAATAATATTTAACATTTATTCAAATTGTATATGTGTAATTACTTGTATAAACCAACTTAGTGTATTTTTTAATCTTCAAAACTATGGCTCAGATATATTAAGTAGCTGCTTAAAGTTAACACAGGCAGAAAGTGAAGAAGCAAGAATGTTAAGATCTGCCTGACTTCCAAGTCCACATTCCTTTTTTTTTTTTGGAAAGATATATTTATTTCAGAGAGAGAGTGAGAGAGAGCACAAGCAGGAGGGGCAGAGGGGGAGGGAGAGAGAGAATCTCAAGCAGACTCCCCGCTGAACACAGAGCCTGACCTGGGGCTTGATCTCATGACCCTGAGATCATGACCTAAGCTGAAACCAAGAGTTGGATGCTTAACTGACTGAGCCACCCAGGCTCCCCAAAGTCCACATTCTTTTTTTTTTAAATTTAATTTTATTTTTTAAATTTTTTATTGTTATGTTAATCACCATCTATTACATCATTAGTTTTTGATGTAGTGTTCCATGATTCATTGTTTGTGTATAACACCCAGTGCTCCATGCAGAATGTGCCCTCTTTAATACCCATCACCAGGCTAACCCATCCTCCCACCCCACTCCCCTCTAGAACCCTCAGTTTGTTTCTCAGTGTCCATCATCTCTTATGGTTCGTCTCCCCCTCCGATTTCCCCCCCTTCATTCTTCCCCTCCTGCTATCTTCTTCTTTTTTTTTTAACATATAATGTATTATTTGCTTCAGAGGTACAGATCTGTGATTCAACAGTCTTGCACAATTCACAGTGCTCAAAATAGCACATACCCTCCCCAATGTCTATCACCCAGCCACCCCATCCCTCCCACCCCCCACCACTCTAGCAACCCTCAATTTGTTTCCTGAGATTGAGAATTCCTCATATCAGTGAGGTCATATGATACATGTCTCTCTCTGATTGACTTATTTCACTCAGCATAACACCCTCCAGTTCCATCCACGTTGTTGCAAATGGCAAGACCTCATTCCTTTTGATGGCTGCATAATATTCCATTGTATATATATACCACTTCTTCTTTATCCATTCATCTGTCGATGGACATCTTGGCTCTTTCCACAGTTTGGCTATTGTGGACATTGCTGCTATAAACATCGGGGTGCATGTACCCCCCAAAGTCCACATTCTTAAATGACGATGGACTTCTTTCTGTATTAAGTGTATAAATAGTCAAGATGTGACTCTATATTCTTAGGTTGAGATCACACACATATACATATATATGTACACATACACACACTTCCACATGCCTAAGTGTTTGGATTATTGTTAATGTTTACCTTCCACATTCTGCTTTTCCATAATAAATCTGCATTGATTTTATAAAAGAGTGAGAAATTGAATGATTTTGTGAACCACAGAGAGAAAATATTGCAAGTTAGACAAGAGACCTCCAATTTCCCTGCCTCTTTCATGGAGATCAGACTGGAATCTGATATGACAGAAGAGAAAGCGTAGGCAGCTATGATCCCCTCAGGACGTGCAGAGGGTCTGCTCCCAAGTGCTATAGCACCTGGCCTAGTTGGGATACAGGAATGACCAGCAGACTCTGCAGTAGACAACAGGAGAGCAAGGATAGGGGTTTGTAACTTCAGCAACTGGCAGTTGGCAATGCCACAGTACATGTTAGCGATGCAATGAGTGACCTTCCCTTTCTGCCCATTACCCACATCCCACTTTATGAACTGCCTTATTAACTGGGGGTGTTTTGGGCTGTGGTGAAATTCTTGACATTCTGCAGTGGGATATGGAGAGGATAGATAAGGAGACAGGGTTGGAAACTAACATTCGTTAACTTAGTCCTATTTGCGGGGACTGTGCTGGTACACTTCAGAGGCATCATCTCATTGAAGGCATTACCTATCACATTTTACAGATTAAAAAAGATAGGTTCTGAAGGATTATATATGGCCCAAGATGCCTGCCAGAATTTGTACTGGGATTGTGCATTCTCAGATCATTTCCCCTAGAATTCATGTGGACCTCCCCTGGATTTTTCTGCCTTTGTGCCTCCCTTCCTTATGCCAAAGAAATAATAATCCCTAACTACAGTAGTGGCTCTGATGTGTCCTGGTTGAAACAGGATAAATAGAGGCTAAACCCAAAATTGATGGTTTTATACTTCCTACATAATGCCTGCGTATAATAAAAATCACAAACTCTATTCCTCCCAAAGCTACTTTTCTTTGTATTTAAAATGATTTTCCACAAGGCTAAAGATCTAGACTCTTGCCACTCAGTGTGTGCTCTGAGAGCCAATACTGTAGCCATCAGCTGCAAACTTGCAAGGAATGCCAACGAATCTGCATTTTATCCAGATTCCCTTTGATTTTTAGTCACATAAAAGTTGAAAGTAGATTTTCTTTTTCTTTTTAACTGGTGTATTTCAACTTACACAGAGAGTTGGTCCTCATGTGTGACGTTGTAACGTGGGCTTAGAATAATACTGGTAAGTGTAGCTAACATTTATTGGCTACTCACCACCTATGCCAGATTCCAAGATAACAACTTTACATGCTTTGTATCATATAATCTATGAAAAAGTCCTATTATCTCCATGTTAGAAATGAGCAGGATATGTCTTTAGAAAGATGCACCAACTCTAAGTGGCAGAGCTGAATTTTGTACCTCTAACTATCTCATTCCAGAGAGCAAACTTCTAACTAGTATATTTAATTGCATGTCCTAAAGGTTTCTACAATGTGGGTGTAGAGAAAGACAAGTATGCCTAATGCTGTATTTGAAGGTTATCAAAAGAGCTAACTTAGAAGCATGCATGGCTGTGGTAGAAATCCAAAATGAGATATGAGATGTTCCTGGAGATTGAGGGTAATTTTCATGGACGAGGAAATTTTTGACTTGGATGGTGCAGGAGAGGGCACCTCAGACCCATGTGTCCCAAGCAAAGGAATGCAGGTAGATTTCTGTAAAGTGTACTTTTAAACTCCTAAATTGTATGCTCTAGAAGGTACAAGTAAAGTCTGTTGTGGATGCACCTAAAAGAAGCAATAAGAAATAAACAAGAAAATGAAAGAAATGTCTGGGCTTCCAGGAGCCTAGAATTTCTGTCTGGAGCACAGCCTAACTTGCTCTAAAACTAAACAAACACAGAAGGTCACTACTCAACACTGTTTAGGGAAGCATTCTGAAGTCTGGGACATTTTATATCCTTTGGGTAAATGAGTGTGAAAAGCAGATTATGCTGGGCCTTAAGTGGAAATGCAGCCTTGCAGGGTGTGCATTTGTTTAACAAAGCCTGGATGGGTCATGGCTTTCCCAGCTGATGACAATTTTAGCACATTAATCCATTCATGAAGCTGGATTCTTCACCCTGTGCTTGATTGCTGATCATAGACATTACATGATAGGCACTGCTGAATACGGAGGTGGACACGCTCCATGCCCACTGAGATCAAAACACACTTTTAGAATAAAAGCCTAGTACATCTCAGAGGTCCCATCCCATATTGAAAAAGTGCCAGTGCTCTTGGCTTTAATCCCGTGCTCTCAGCTGCAGTCCCAAAGCACGACTGATCATAGAAGCCTCTTGATCAAAAAGCCTCCAGTGGCTCAGCACTGAGTACAGAATAAAACCAGTGTCCAAAAATCTCAGGGACTCAGACATCCATCAGCAAGTCCTGTTCACTCTGCCTCTAAAATATCCTAGATTCTAACCACTGGTTATCATCACCTCAGGAGCCACCCAAATGGTCCAAGGCCACTGTACCACACCACCTTTCTCTCTGACACGCACATGCACACACCTCTCTCTGGTTTTATTATGGGACATTTAAACAGATACCAAAGTAGATGAAATTTTTAAAAATCCAGATCTACTCATTGCCCACCTTCAGCAATTATCAGTTAATGGCCAATGCTATTTTGTCTATACCCACACCCACCTTTCTCCTTCATGCTTTATTTTGAATCAAATCTCAGATGTTGTATTATTCCAACCATAAAAATTTCATTATGTCTCTCTAAAAGACAAGGAATTTTCTTGTAAAACATAATTACCATGTCATTTTGACACCTCAAAAACAACAACAATCATTTTTAAAATTGTCACATATTCAGTGTTTGCATTTTTCATAAATATTTGTATAGATAAATACCAATCTATAGATAGATAGACCTATAGATAGGTATAGATAGATATAGACATATAGATATATATGCAATATGATACAGTTTATTTAAATGAGTATCCAAATTGGAGTTGCTTGAAATGTTGAAGTGCCTTTTAATCTGTAGGGTGGTTGCCCTCTATTCCCCTCTTCTTGTTTCAGAGATGGTATCATTATTATGTTTTGATCTGGAGACCCTGACTCCTGTCACAGACTCCAAAATGGACTTCCTGCTCCTATGTCTGTCCCACTACACCCTATTCTCTACCCAGAAACCTGATTTTCACAGTATTAATCTGATCAGCCCTCTCCAGACCTCACAACATTTTCCCATTACAATAAGAGTAATCTTGAAATCCCCTACTGTGGCAATAAGAGTCCTATAGAAACAAATGGTACCTAGGGTTCCTTCATGACATAAAATTTATTATTCTTTTCCAGGATGGTTGTGGGACATTGAGAAAGTTTGGGTCAAAGCATGTAATGGTCAAAGTAATACTCAAGGAACTTGCCATTTCCTCTGCACAGAAGACTCTCCCCTTCATTGTCACATGATTGGCTCCTTCTTAAAATTCAGGTCTGTCTTATCCTTGGCTTTTCCTAGAAAGCAAAGCCTGAGACATGGGCTTGCATGTAAGTAGATTAGCCTGGGATATATTATCAAAGAATAAGGTGAGCTAATGGTAAAAGTGAAATGGGGAGAGGAGAGACATCAAGATGGCAGAGGAGTAGGAGACCTTAGTTTTGTCTGATCCCAGGAATTCAGGTAGATAGCCATCAAATCATTCTGAACACCTGCAAACTCAACTGGACACCTAAGAAAAGAATAGCTGCAATGCTACAAATAGACCACTTTCTGCTAGGTAGGAGGTACAGAGAAGTGAATCCAAGGCGATATATGGGGACATAAACCGCAGAGGGGGTCCTCCTAAAGCCAGCTATTGGAAAGTGATATAGCAGTGGAACTCAAAATCGGAACTTTTAGAGGTCTGCTCTGGTGGTGGATGTCCCTGCCTAAAGGCGCTCAGGTGGTGAAGTGGGACAGAATCCTAGGTGGGATAGTGTGGTCTCAGAATCCCTGGGGTCACAGGAAGATTGGGGGTGCCTGAATGTGTCAGAGTTCCCAGGCATCAGAGCTGGAAAGCTGGCTGCAATCAGTGAGCCCAGGAGTGGTTGCCCTAAACCATGAACCACAGCATGGTTGTGCAACTGCTCCCTGAGCAGAACCTCATGAGAACCCCATTCCTTCCCCAGGAAGAGCGGCATGGGCGTGCACCACAGGAATTTGCAGGGTTTGGAGACTTGAAACAGGGTTGTGTGCCTGAGATAGAAACGCTCAGTCACAAGCTGGGTGAGCATGGAGTGCAGACAGAAAGCAGGGAGACAGGAGTGATTGACTGCTTTTCCCTGAGGGCTCACTGAGGAGGGACCCCAAGCTTTCAGGTTCAGGGCTGGAGATTGGGAAGCTGCCATTTTCATTCTCATCCTCTAAAGCAGCATGGAAACCTTCAGGGAACAAAAGCCACATAAGCAATCTGGAGCTGTTTACTTAGTCTGGCCCCCTGGCAAAGGTACTGCAATTCCACCGGGAGCAAAGACACCTGAGAATCAGCTCAGCAGGCCTCTCCCCCAGGAGATCAGCAAGACCATCCACTAAGAGCAAGTTTACCAATCACACAGAACTGCAAAACTCCAGCACTAGGGGAAAATAGTATATAGAATTCATGTGTTTTTATTCTTTTTCCCCACAATTCTTTAATCTTTCAATTTTAATGTTTTTTTCCCTTTCCTTTTTCAAGCAATTTCTTATTTTATCAACTTTTTAAAAATCTTTTTTATTTTTTTTAAAGATTTTATTTTTTTACAGGGAGAGACACATTGAGAGAGGGAACACAAGCAGGGGGAGTGGGAGAGGGAAGAGCAGGCTTCCTGCTGAGCAGAGAGCCTAATGTGGGGCTCGATCCCAGGACCCTGGGATCATGACCTGAGCCGAAGGCAGATGCTTAATGACTGAGCCACCCAGGCGTCCCTTAAATTTTTTTTAATTTTCATTTTTATAGTTACATTCTATCCTTTCAAGGTATTTAATTTTATTTTTGTATATCTATAAGTTTTTCTTTCTTTACAATTTTGGAATATAGTTTCTTATAACAAACAGACCAAAATACACTCAGGATCTAGTGTATTGATATGTTCTGTTCACCTGTCTGTTTATATTCCTTCTTTTTTTTTTCTTTTGTCTTTTAATTTTCAGTTTTACAGTTAAATTCTATCCTTTCATTGTATTTAATTTTATTTTTGTACATATATAAGTTTTTCTTTCTTTAAAATTTTGGGATCTAGTTTTCTAACAAAGAGACCAAAATACACACAGGGTCCAGTGTATTGCTCTGTTCTGTTCACCTGTCTGTTTATATTTCTTCTTTTTTTTAAATTTTTCTTTCTTTCTTTCTTTTCTTTTGGTTTTGGGTCTCTTCTGATTTGTTTACTCTATATTTCTCTGGGGCCTTTGTTGCCATTTTATTATTTTATTCTCTCAATCATCTATTCTCTGGGCAGAATGACAAGATGGATAGACTCACCTCAAAAAAGAGAACAAGAGGCAGTATTGACAGCCAGGGACCTAATCAGCATGGATATAAGTAAGATGTCAGAACTAGAGTTCAGAATAACAATTATAAACATACTAGCTGGGCTTGAAAAAAGCATAGAAGACAATAGAGAATCCCTTTCTGGAGAAATAAAAGAACTAAAATCTAATCAAGTCAAAATCGAAAAGGCTATTAATGAGATGCAATAAAAAATGGAGGCTTTAACTGCTAGGATAAATGAGGCAGAGGAGATTTTAGTGATATAGAAGACAAAATGATGGAGAATAAAGAAGCTGAGAAAAAGAGAGATAAACAACTACTGGATCATGAGGGGAGAATTCGAGAGATAAGTGATACCATAAAGCAAAAACAATATTAGAATAATTGGGATCCCAGAAGAAGAGGAAAGAGAGAGAGGGCAGAAGGTATATGGGAGAAAATTATAGCAGAGAACTTCCCTAATCTGGGGAAGGAAAAGGGAATTCAAGTCCAGGAGGCAAAGAGAATCCCCCCTCAAAATCAATAAAAACAGGTCAACACATTGACATATAATAGTGAAGCTCGCAAATCTCAGAGACAGAGAAAATCCTGAAAGCAGCTCAGGACAAGAGATCCCTGACCTACAATGGTAGAAATTAAACTGGCAGCAGACCTATCCAGAGAGACCTGGCAGGCCAGAAAGGACTGGTATGATATATTCAGGGTGCTAAATGGGAAAAATATGCAGCTAAGAATACTTTATCCAGCTAGGATGTCATTAAAAATAGAAGGAGAGGTAAAAATCTTCCAGGACAAACAGAAACTAAAAAAATTTGTGATCAAAAAAAATAAATAAATAAAAAATTTGTGATCACTAAACCAGCCCTGCAAGAAATATTAAAGGGGATCCTTTAAGCAAAGAGAGCCCAAAAATAACATAGACCAGAAAGGAACAGAGACAATATACAGAAACAGTGACTTTACAGGTAATACAATAGCATTAAATTCATCTTTTGATAGTTACTCTGAATAAAAATGGGCTAAATGCCCCCCAATGAAAAGACACAGGGTATCAGATTGGATAAAAAAGCAGGACCCATTGATATGCTGTCTGCAAAAGACTCATTCTAGACCCAAAGACACCTCCAGATTGAAAGTGAGGGGGCGGAGAACCATTTATCATGCTAATGGACATCAGAAAAAAGCTGAGGTAGCAATCTTTATATCAGACAAAAGATTTTAAACCAAAAACTGTAATAAGAGATGAGGAAGAACACGATACCATAATTAAAGGGTCTATCCAAAAAGAAGATCTAACAATTGCAAATATTTATGCCCCTAACATAGGAGCAGCCAATTATATAAACCAATTGATAACAAAATTAAAGAAACTCATTGATAATAATACAATAATAGTAGGGGACTTTTCCACCCCACTCACTGCAATGGACAGATCATCTAAGCAGAAGATCAACAAAGAACCAAGGGCTTTGAATGACACACTGGACCAGATGGAATTCACAGATATAATCAGAGCATTCCATCCTAAAGCAACGGAATACACATTCTTCTCGAGTGCACATGGAACGTTCTCCAGAATGGATTACAAATGGGTCACAGATCAGGTCTGTCTATGCTATCTAGAGCAATCTATACATTCAATGCAATCCCTATCAAAATACCAACAACTTTTTTCACAGAGCTGGAACAAATAATCCTAAAATTTGTATGGAACCAGAAAAGACCCTGAATAGCCAAAGAAATGGTGAAAAAGAAAACCACAGCTGTTGACATCACAATTCTGGACTTCAAGTTATATTACATTGGTGAGGATGTGGAGAAAAGGGTACCCTCTTACACTGTTGGTGGGAATTCAAGCTGGTACAGCCATTCTAGGAAACAGTATGGAGGTTCCTCAAGAAGTTGAAAATAGAGCTACCCTACAACCCAGCAATTGCATTACTGGGTATTTACCCCAAAGAGACAAGTGTAGTGATCCGAAGGGGCACCTGTACCCCAATGTTTATAGCAGCAATGTCCACAATAGCAAACTATGGAAAGAGCCCAGATGTCCATCAACAGATGAATGGATAAAGAAGATGAAGATGTAGTATACACACACACACACACACACACACACACACACACACACATAATGGAATACTACTCAGCTATCAAAAAAAAAAAAAGAAATTTTGCCATTTGCAACAATGTGGATGGAACTAGAGGGTATTATGCTAAATGAAATAAGTCAATCAGAGAAGGACAATTATCATATGTTCTAACTCATATGTGGAATTTAAGAAACAAAATAGAGGATCATAGGGGAAGAGAGGAAAAAGTAAAACGATGAAATCAGAGAGGGAGGCAAACCATAAGAGACTCTTAATCATAGGAAACAAACTGAGGGTTGCTGTAGGGGAGGGGTGGGTGGATGGGGTAACTGGGGGATGATCATTAAGGAGGGCACATGATGTAACGATCACTGGGTATTATATAAGACTGATGAATCACTGACCTCTGCTTCTGAAACTAATAATACATTATATATTAATTAATTGAATTTAAATAAAAAAAAAATCCCTGTATCAAGAAGGGTCCTGTCAGGAAATATATAGCAAAGGAATGAACAAGGTGTAGAGAAACCACAAGAGATAGTGCTGTACTCCAAGGTTTAGGAGCCTTAACATCTTTAAGGGGCAAGGTTGGGAGCTGTCAAGAACTTGTCAAGATCAGGCTTACTGAAAGGAGCATACATTTCCATGTAGTGGGAGTGGGCTGGGCGAATAAATACACAGAGTCCCTCCCCTCTCTCCCTCCCATCCCTGCCCTGTTCCCGACTTGATGAATTCAGTGGGAAACGCAGGGTCAGGCAGCGGAGCAGAGAGGCCAGCTTCCTGGGTCACAGCAGGTGCAGGAGAGTAAGTGTGCTTCTGGAGGGCAAGAGAGAACAACCCTCACAACCCCTCATCAGAAGTTAAGAAATGGTAACATCTTGTTATTTTTGCTTCTCATTTAAAAATGAATAAATAGAACTCTACAGATAGATTTAGAAGTCTCCTTGGTTCACCTCACCATTCCATTCCCCTCCTTCATCAGAGAGAGCCAATTTCATAAATTTGGTTTATGCCCTTTGTGTCCATGTTTTGTTTTTGTTTTACTTTTATTACATATATAAATAAACACCAGATAGCATTATTTTGGCATTAAAAAAAAAGAGTGAAATGGCAAAGAAGGAAGAACATAATTAAGCTGATTTCTGCTTTGGGCAGTTGGGGCACTTTCTGTGTGTTTTTTTTTTTCCTATGTCTTTTGAAAAGTCACGTAGAATGAACCTTATAGTTGCCCAACCAAAAGGTGGAAGGAACAAGTCCTCATCTGGATGCCATCTGTCATTGGTCAAGCGTTCCCCGTGGTGTGTCAATCTTCTTGTTCTTGCTGGCTCAGACATCTGTAAGGATCTAATGGTTCCCCACAGGCATGCAATAGTGTGACTTCAGAGGAGCCCTGAGTAGAACATGGCCAGACAAGGTGTAGCTGAGGCAAGGAGCCACCCACTTAGAGTTCTTCAGAGCTGATGGCTGAAGCTCTAGCTAGAGCAAGAAGTAGACAGAGACGATATGAGCTGAAGGTCAAAATAGGTCCACAAAAGAGCCCCAGGTGACCTTCTTAGACCGTCCTTCCTCAACAATCCAACCTAAAGTAGAGTCAACCATTTCAGCACTCTCTCTAAACATCTCCCGTATGTTTTTTTTTTAAAAGATTTTATTTAATTTTTGACAGAGAGAGACAGTGAGAGAGGGAACACAAGCAAGGGGCGTGGGAGAGGGAGAAGCAGGCTTCCCGCCGAGCAGGGAGCCCAGTGTGGGGCTCGATCCCAGGACCCTGGGATCATGAACTGAGCTGAAGTCAGACACCCAACCACTGAGCCACCCAGGCGCCCTCCTGTATGTTTTTATATCACTTAGTCCTCTCTGGAATCCTCTTATTTTCTTGTTCATTTACTTATTTATCATCTACCTCCCTCCAGAACATACTTCCATCTTGTCTTCTTCACAAACCCTGGCATCTGGAAAACATCTGCTATACGATGGGCCCTCAACAAATAGTTGATGAGCCCAGATAGAAAATGAAGCTGGAAAATAGTTGGGAGCAGCTTGTAAAAGTCACACTAAGCTGCTTGAGATTTGATGTTTGTCATAGATAGCATTCCGTAAACAATTTTGTTCTCATTCTGTAGCTGTAGAAAGTGGAGCTCAGAGTATGAGGTTATGGGCCACAGTTACACAGCCATACAATAAGTGTTTATTCCAGCACTGAATCACAGGCACCATGCCTACAAGTCCAAAAGCTCCCTCCAGCCCCCATGAACCATCGCTCATGCTGCCTCTCAGGATTCCTCACTCAGCTGTGAGAAGACTGGCTTCAGTGATGCTCAGCTGATTAAATCACAACTGTGCTTCTGAGCATCAGTATTTTTCACCTCAAAACTAAGGGCTTGAATGATGGCCCTGCTATGTGTCATGCTACCCTGGGATTTTGAGAACTTTTGATTTGTGACATTTTGTCACCACAGGATGGTATTTGAGCTCCATCTCCTCTTTACTCCAATTGTATGTGGTACAGACCTCTGTAGGTATTATTGAAGGAATACATAAGTGAAATACAAAGTAGTTGATTAGTAAAAAAAAAAAAAAATGCTATAACAGATTTATGCACGTAATTTGTTCTCATAAAATTTATAGTATGTAAAATACCTAAGAGCATCACTATATCTCAGTGTTTTCTGTATTATAAGCCATTCACTATCCTGGTGTCTTCTTCGTTTTCTTTTGGGGTTTTTCTTTCCTTTTTTTTTTTTTTAAATGAGCGTGATATACATATAGGAAAGGGCACAAGTATTATGGTCAACTCAGTGCATCTACATACATATGTTCATACATATATTATGAGGTTTGAATACTGCTTATGTAACACCTAAATCGATACAGAACGTTTGCTGCATCCCCCGAAGGCTCCTTTGTTCATCTTCCCATTAATATCTCGCTACACTAAGATAATTATTATCTTGACTTTGATCATCTCAGTTTTGCTTTTCCATGCACTTCATGTACATGACATCACAAAATATGTACTCCTTGATATCTGGCTTCTTTTTGCTCAATATTAAGTCTGTGAGATTTATCTATATTGATACATATAGCAGTTTATTCTTTTTTTTAATTTCTGGATATTTTAACCTATGAATAACTTACCATTTATTCATTGGTGATGAATATTTTTTTTTCCTATTTTTGGCTAAAATAGACAAAGCTGCTATAGACATTCTTATTTGTGTCTCTGGTGAACAAGGGCATTCACTGCTGGTGGGAATATAAGTAAGAGGGCAATTGCTGAGATAGAGGGTAGCTGCATGCTTAGATTTAATAGTTATTACCAATTTCCCAAAGTGCGTGTAACAAATTACACTCCCTTCAGCACTGTTTGAGAGTTGGAACCCCAAGTCTTTGAGGGCAAGGGGATTTCCATTATATTTATTTGTGTCATCCATCATATATTCCATATGCTTTACTTAGCAGGTGCTCACTAAATATTTGTTGAAGAGCTCATCCAGTTCCTTTCCCATTGTGAGGAAAATATTTGACCAAATGGTGAGACTAGCTTTTGCCCATCGAAAGGCATAGCAGGAGCACCACCAAGATGGTAGCTTTGGGAATTGCGGTGGCTAAAGGGTGACATTTTTTTCACTTTGTTTTAAGAATGCTTCCATCCTACTAAACTGCCATTATTTCCATGATGAATCATTTCATGAATAATTAGACTGATCAAAACCAGAATTAGATAAATGACTTGCTCTGCAACTGGACTCCTTAATAAATGCGTAGTGCCTTGGAGGTGGGCACTGTTTGAAGACGAAACAATGCCTGGTGATTCATAGACCATATTCCATATCTGAGGAGACAATAGCATCAGAGAACACAGGACCATAAGTCTCTCCACAGAGATCAGAAACACAGTCCAAACTTTCCTTTGATCACAGGCTGAGCTAGAATGAAGAAAGAACATTTAAATAAAAAAATAATAAAAGTTAATGAGGTTTCAACACTGTCTCTGTAACAGGGTGATCTTTGTGAAGATTTTAAAAACTCTAAGCCTCCACTTCCCTCATATGTAAATGAAGGATAATAATATTTACTTTGTTTTGTTTTTGTGAAGTGGCAGTGATAACAGCAATACAACACACAAACAAAAACTGTCATCTATTGGATGCCTTAAAAATGTGTGAACATAATGCCAAGTACTTTGCATCTTTATCACAGTTTATCTTTTTGAAAGGATACAATGCAGGAGCACCTGGGTGGCTCAGCAGTTTAAGCCTCCAACTCTTGTTTTCCGCTCAGGTCATGATCTCAGGGTCATGGGATCAAGCCCCACATTGGGCTCCAGGCTTAAGGGGAAGTTTACTTGAGATTCTCTTCCTCTCCTTCTGCCCCTCTCCCTGCTCACACGTTCTCTCTCTAAATAAATAAATACATAAAATCTTTTTTTTTCTTTAAAGAAAGGATATAACGCAGCATGGTTTGGTTGGGATAAATACTTGATTCCAAAAAGAGGAAGATCGTGTGGTCATGTTCCTCCCACTATATGGTCTTGGACACCTATCTTAATTGTTCTTATCTATTCTTTTGAATCTATCATATGGTATAGTTGGACTAAAATACTAACTGCTATAAAATTATGTTACCTATGTGCCTAATATTTAGAACATATTTAATAAAACCAACACACAAACAAACAAAAATAAATAACTATTAAGTGCCAATTAGCTTAGTAAAAAGCCCCTGCCTTCAAGGGAAAAATAGTTATAGAAAAGTAAGATAAGAGTTCCTAGAGAAAGTGGCCCTAAAATTGGGCCTTGAAGAAGGTTAGGCATATTTTTAGGCAGAGATGACCCTTTGTGCAAATGTTTGGAGATAAGGAGAATCACACTTTATTCTGGGAAATATGAGAACCTCTTTTGTTAAGGAAGCAAAGGATATGGGGAATAGGATGGAAGTGTCAAGAATTGAGGCTAGAATATAAGCTGGATATTACGTTGGAATATATGAGGCCAAATGTATACTAAGGCCCAAATAGGGCCACAAAGAAAAAAGAAAAGAAAGAAAGAAAGAAAGAAAGAAAGAAAGAAAGAAAGAAAGAAAGAAAGAAAGAAAGAAAAGAAAAGAAAAAGAAAGAAAGAAAGAAAGAAAGAAAGAAAAAGAAAAAGAAGAGAGAAAGAAAGAAAGAAAAAGAAAGAAAGAAAGAAAGAAAGAAAGAAAGAAAGAAAAAGAAAGAAAGAAAAAGAAAGAAAGAAGAAAGAAAGAAAGAAAGAAAGAAAGAAAGAAAGAAAGAAAGAAAG
>NW_022589721.1:29489058-29553870 GCF_004348235.1 Phoca vitulina
GAAGGAAGGAAGGAAGGAAGGAAGGAAGGAAGGAAGGAAGGAAGGAAGGAAGGAAGGAAAAAAGAAAGAAAGAAAGATAGATTAGGATTAGAATCCACCTCTCCTGGGAGGCTTATTTTCTATGGAATGCCTATACCAACAACTTGCCTGGTTACAGAAGATAACATATGGATTGGTCTTGATCGTTACTCATCAAAGTGTTCGGGGGTGGGCCCCACCTGATTTGTGTGGGGACGGGGTTGGTGCAATGTTTAGACAGTATGGCTTTAATTCTCTGCACACAGTTAGCATGGGAGATTGCTCTCTCTGACATTATTATGAGCCATGAAGTTCTCAGATTTTACTGCTCCAAGTGAATCAAGCCGTTTTCCAAAATGAATTATGGATCATAAATCCTTGGGGTAGCTATATTGTTGCATTTTTGTGAAATCCATATTCTGGGTGGACATTTATTGAGCACATAACTATTATGAAGTGTTAGCTGCAGAGCAAATGCGGCTCGTGGCTGACTCAGCAGGAGAGAAGATTAACAGATTAACACACTCATGTCTGAGTTCTGGATTCCAGTCTTCTCTGAAATCTGTCTAAATAGGGCTTGGAACTTTAATCACTACTCCTGTAATCTCTGGGCTGAAAAACTCAGCAGATGCTGAATAGGATGCTTTTGAAGATAGAAGTTATGAGCTAAACAGAATGACTTCAGTCTAACCAACCTCTCCCTCTACGGACCATCTTCTACAAACTGGTTGTTTGTGGACTCTCAAAAACATATGTTGAACTCTAATCCCAATGTGGAAGAGTTTGGAGACAAGGCCTTCTTTGGGGGAGGTAATGAGGTCATGAAGGTGGAGCCCTCATGGCAGGATGAATGCCCTTATAGAAGAGACCTCAGAGTTTGTCCATTCTACCATGTGAGCACATAGGGAGAAGATGACAATCTATGACCAGGAAGCAGGCTCTCACCAGACACTGAATCACTGAATCTGCCAGCACCTTGATCTTGGATTTGCCAGCCTCCAAAACTGTGAGACCTGAACGTTTGTTGTTTAAGCTTCAGTTTATGGTATTTTTGTTATAATGGCTTGAACAGACACCATCTTCTTTCCTTACCTCCTGCAAAGTGATAAGAGAGAGAGAAAGAGAGAGAAGAGAGAGAGATTTGAAGATGCCACTCTGTGGATTTTGAAGATGGGGGAAGGGACCAGGAGCCAAGAAATGTGAGGAACATCTAAAATCTAGAAAAAGTGAGAAAATGAATTCTCCCCTGGAGACTCCAGAAGAAGCTCAGCCCTCCCAGCCCATTTTATACTTCTGACATCCAGAGTTGTAAGGCAAATTAATTTGTGTTAAGTCACCAAATTTGTGGTGATTTGTTATAGCAGCAAAGTTCTCACATATATCAGTAAAGGACGTGCATATTTTCAGTATGTGAAAAAGAAAAGGAAAAAATGCAGTCAGCAGTCTCTGGGGTCCTTTATGGGGGTTCCGAATGTGCTGGAGTTGGCGGCACAAGCTTCTGCTTTTTGCATCATGTTCTGAAATGTGTAGTACGTGTTCACCTTACAAAGAAATCAATCAGTTGGCAAATACAAGAAGTAGAACAAATCAAAATTACATTACCCCCCCCATTCCTTATATTCCTCAGGAGTAAATATAGAATTACATTCCAGTGTTCACCATTCATCTCATTTATCCTAACATGCCCCATTCTGGCACTTTTTGGGAAATATAATTTAAAACAAACAAGCAAAACCCAACCCAGAAAAAACGTCCACAAAAGTAGAAGAGAAAGAAAACTGTTTTATTGTTGAAAAGCATTAAACCAGAAAGTGATGCACAACACAGACAATCCAGCAGGAGGTTGTAAAGGTAGAAAGAAAGCTCATCTTTTTCTATAGCTGGACAGATACAACCCGTCCTGCACATGTTCTCAAGAAACATCATAACTAGTCCTCAAGTAAGAGGACTTGATAGTGCCATCTGTCACACATGGTTTATCCTAACTTCACTTGGTGTTTGGGGTGATAATCTGTGTTAGCTAATTGGTTTTATCCAAAGGAAAAATACACTTCTCCTATCTTTATGACAAGAGGTGATTTTCCAGCTTGGAGCTAAGCTCCGGGGAAGTTGGAAGTTAGGCTCCGATCCTCATAGGAGCAGGAAATGAGTTTTATTATCCTTCTTTGATGCTTACATTTCAAAGAGGTAGTCCCCAAGTCCTTGAGGAAGACATGCCTGGGTTGTAAAGCCAGCAAGAGGCTTACTTAGTTTTTGAAAAGATTTACATACATTTCAAAGAGACAGAGAAAGAAACTGTGATTACACATTTTCTAAAGTAAATCCTCTAGGAAAAGGTATGTGTGTTGGCAGGGGTTCAGGGGGGTTGTGGAAATCTCTTCCCATATTTTCAACAGGGAAAATTAAGCCTTTTTTTTTTTTTTTTAATTTGTATTGGCCCTTCCCAACTTTTCTCTTGATTCAGCTCTCAGTTGTCAGAGGGCAGGTCTTTGCCTCAGTTTCCTTATCTATAAATCAAATATATTAATTAAAGACTGAATATGTATAAATCACTTAGAGTAAGTGCCTGGCACCTAATATGAACAATATAAGTGGTGTTAATAATTCCTTCTCAGGGGCGCCTGGGTGGCTCAGTTGGTTAAGCATCTGCCTTCCGCTCAGGTCATGAATCCGGGTCCTGGGATCGAGCCCTGTGTCTGACTCCCTGCTCAGCGGGGAGTCTGCTTCTCTCTCTCTCTCTGTCCATCCCAACCACTCATGCTGTCTTTCTCTCTCTCAAGTAAATAAAATCTTAAAAAAAAAATTCCTTCTCATACTGCTTTGGATTTAGCTCTTCGTTATCTTTATTTTCCATTCTAACTGATTTAGTGATCGCTATTTTAAATTTAGCCCACTCGGCATATTTTGAGTTTTTCTGGTGACAAAAACAAACAGCCAGGCTCTTCAAAGCCTTTTTCTGGACTGGGCCTTGACCTTGGGCCTCATCCTCAGGCTGGCTTAGCCTAGTTTTAGCAAGAATTCTGCTAAGTCAATTTAGTGAGAATCCCTCACCCCCAGTATCTGATCAATATCTGATCAAATTCCTCATCTCACACCATTTCACAGGTGGTCTGATTACCCTGGCCTGCCTTCAGCAAGGATTCTTTTAGGTCAAGTCAGTTCAGAAGGAATCCTCCTACCTGTGATGTCTCCTCTTGCAATTTTCCATGCACCCCCTCCTCCAGCCTGCTCTTTGGCTATAAATCCTCATTTGTTCTTGGTGTATTCAGAATTGAGCCCACTTCTATACTGCATTATCTTTTCCTCTGTTGCCACTCTTCCTCCACAAAATCTGTTTTTACTCTAACTACTGTCCAGTACTGGTTTTCTTTGACACTAGCCACATTCAGCTGTCCAGGTAGAGGTCCAGGGGAGGCAAAGTTGAACTTGACCAGGATCAAAAATCATCCTACATGACTCCAATTAAGGGAAAGGGGCAAGGTGCAGAAAGTTTGTTAGGAAGTGTGATTATAATGGACCGTGGAATCCAAGATCTGAATACAGAGTAAAGTGAGGCCACCATGAGACCAAGGGCAGTGGACATGTGGTAGGATCAATAGAATAAAGGTTTTTTCTAGGTCAAATAATTGTTTTCATCAGACTAGAAGCATGGAAGAACTAGAACAGGAGAGCCTTGGGATAAGGGAAGTGAGGCACTTACTGGTAATACAAGGTCTAGGGAGCAACCACGGGCATGAGTAGCTCAATGTGCAGAACGAGATCATTGCAAGGGTTTGAAAACTTGGAAATCAAAGTGTTGGAATAATTATCAACGTGCATACTGAAATCACTGAATTACTAATAAGAGTGGTCTTGGAGAAGGGACATCAGGGCAGGGCCTAAAATCTCCAAGGAATTGAAAATGTGCCTCTGGTATTGATATAGGTGTAATATTTGCAATGCAGAAATAAATGACTGGGACACAGAGGGGTAGTGAGTGAAATGATTTATAATTTGAGTCTTTTGGGGGGGATAGAAAATGTTCCAGAATGGCACTAGTAGGGAAGAAATGTCCTGTTCCTCCTTCATCCTCAGGGCTGCAGAAGTGACCTGTGGGGTGATCCAGGTCTTCAGGATGAACAGAAAGGAAGTGGCATGGTGTTTGCTGGTTATGTTTGGTGTAGTCCCAAGGATGCATGGGCAAGGTGTGGGACGTTGGGCAGGGGTAAGAGATGGGTTTAATTGGGGGAGTGGGTGTATGTCTACATGTAGATGAAATGATTGATTGAATGAATGAAGCAACGAGAAAGCACAAACCTGTTCCAGCTCCTCTAAGAAAGAGTTCTGACTTTTTACAGATGTGACTTGCTGGTATGACAGGTAAGAGAGCTGGAGGCACATTTATTCTATCTTCTTTCCAGCCCAGCATCTTGACTTGGAATTTAACTGTTTCACTGGGGGCAAGGAAGGAGCTTTCTCCTAGTTAATTACCAGGCATTGACACCGAAGCAGAATCCTCCTTTCACTGCTGAGTGCAATCATAGCTCCCAGTATCATCATAATGATAGCCCCCTCCCTGGCCTTCTGCCTTTAAGCCTGGATTTAGAATCTCAATTGTTATGGATAAAGTTTAACACTGCACAAAATATCACAGAAGAAAAATGACACCATAAAACGCACCTTTTGGTGGTGAGTCATTTTAGTACTGGGCAGTATTTCCTCAGAGACAGGTCATTAACATCCTGCTGCACCCAGGCTGTTGTTCTGCTGATGTTGCCCTGTAGGCAGATGTGGGCATATTGTGCAAAGGAGCTCTTTGAGATGTGCCCAGAGGGAGTTGTCTTGAGGCTACACACTTAGCAAACACTATTGTGTGAGCACCAGGCTCTGTGCTGAGCACTGGGGCAGTTTCCAAAGTTCAATGAGATGCAGTTCCTTCTCTTACAGTCTAGCTGTGCAGACAGACTGCTCTAAGGGTTGTAATGGTGGCAACAGTAATAATAATATAAATAACAACAGTCATTATTCATTGAGTGCCTGTTATATGCTAGGCACTGTGCCAGGGGTTTCACATTCCATATGGCAACATAGCATCCTAGCTCAGCAAGATTGGTTTGTCATAGATTTCGTGGCCCTCCAGAACTCAGACACTGATTTTTGGAAGGGGTCACAAATGGCCCCTCACATCCCTTTACTGAAGATGGAAAGTAATCTATCCTTGGAGAGCAAGTGTGGCTTGTAAGACGTAGAAGAAAAGATCTGAGAATTCTGGAGAGGGTGAGTAGAGAAGAAAGAAGACTCGCTGCTATAGGAAACATATATAACATTGCAGAAGAGTGAAGGTAAATCACCTGTGAGTTCACAGAGCCCATTTGAGGTGCTAGAAGGACACCCCCTGGCTGCATTTAGAAGGGTGTACTAGAAGAGGGGGAAGCTGGAGGAATGGTTTAAAAGAGGATGATATGCTAACCGCAATTAACTTCTTGAATTTGTACCACGTAAGGAAAACAACTTTGCTTTCTTCATGGGCTGGGACAGAGGCACCGCTCTAAAACATCTTTAAGGATATGCAGATTATCATGGCTATTACTTTAAGATTATTAATTGTTTGGTGTTCTCCAGTAGTCTTGTTAGAAATAACTGGTATTTGTGGAGCATGCACCATATGGCAGGTACTGTACGAAGCATGTCCTTGGATGGTCATATCTACTTCTCACAATTACCTCCTGCAGTAGATACTACTATTCTATCTTTTTAAAGATGAAGGGACAGAAGCTGAGAGAAGGAGGTTTAGTAGCTTGCTTCAAGTCACTTTTCCTTCTACCCTGCATTAGAAAGACCCTTATAAAAGGTGTCACAATGACCCTGCATCACTGTGACCTCTGTTTCTGTCCTCACATCTCTGAATCTGACATTCTTGCCACCCCCTGAGAAATCTCAGTAATTATAATGGTCCCACCTGGATAATCCAGGATAATCTCCCTTCTTCAAGATCCTTAATTTAGTCGTATCTGCAAAGTTCTTTTGCCAGGGAAGATAACATATTCACAGTTTCCAGGGGTTAGGTAGGATGTGTGCATCTTTAGGGGACCATTATTCTGCCAATCACAATGTTAAAATTGTGAATCACACTTGAAGTTTGTTTTGTTTTGTTTTGTTTTTTTGTTAGTCAGATCACTATGATTCCCTCATTCACTCAGCAATATGAATTCGGTGACTGCTGTGTGTTAGGCATTGTTCTTGCTGTTTGGGTCCTCCTTCTGAGGGAGTGGCCATCAGAATCTCTGCCTGTATCCTTCCCTCCAGTTAGATTTTCTCCCTGGAGATCTTCAGGTGTTACTTAAAGGCAATGGGACCCAGGAGTTCATGAGAGCTGACATCTTGATGATTTCTCCAAGAGAGAAGAGCCATAAAGTTCTGCTCACTATTTCTCTGTTCTGCCTTGATTCCTACCCTTCTGAAGGGTAATTCAGCATTACTTTTGATTCTAGCTGCTACATAACTTCTTCCCTAGCCAAGGCTTTGCTCTTTTTTTTTACTTAGTCAGAGTTATAAGAGTTGCAAAGGAGCCAGCCGGCAGCAGGCCGAACAGTTGGTCTTCACCAATCAGTGGACTGTGTTTAGAAACACTAGTTGGGATAATCTTTTTAGATCTCAGGTTGGTTAGCATGTTATTTTTTGAGTCCAAGATTACTAAAGTTAATCACAATACAGTCAATACAGTCTTAAGGGTGAAATGTTTTATAACAATAAAAGTTTGTGTTCAGAGATCTGTGATCATGGGATCTGAGGAAATGCTGACTGAATAGCAGGATATATACTAGCATTTGCATTCTGGTCTTTGCCCACAGTATCCCCTACCTGAATTACTACAACGGCCTCACTGGTCTCACTGTTGGCCTGCTTACCATCTTTTCTCAACATAGCATCCAGAAGGATCCTGTTACAAACCCAAATACCTCTTTTCCTTCAGAGTAGAAACCTAAGTCTCACAAAGCCTATATTATCTGGCCTCCATTGTCTTTCACTTCATATCCTCTTATGTACTTTTACTGACTTTCTGTCATCCACACTGATCTGTTTGGTCCCACTTGAATTCCCTAGATGCTGTGTCTTGGGCATTTGCATTGGCTGCTCCTAATGCCTGGGTTACCGTTCCTCAAAATATGTTAACTTCACCATCACCTTCAAATCTTTGTCCAGGTATTTCTCTCTTGGTGGCGCCTACCCAGACTACCCTACTTAAAATTGCAGCCTGGGCTTTTCCTTTTGTGTGTATGTTTCCATGTCACTTACCACATTGTAACATATTATATAACTTATATATACAAAATGTTAGAAGTGCCTACATAGCAGCCATTTAATAAAAACCTATTGAATTATATTTGTAAAATATTTTATGGAAAAGAAAGAGTAGAAGGAACCATACCAAAGTATAATTACTGGACACTTCTTAGTGAATAATTTATTTTTTAAATGTCATTTTTAAACTCATTTATGTTTTCTCAAACCTTCACATTAGCAGTGTTCCTTTTACAAAACAATATAACATATTACAAAAGAGCAGATCAAATAATTAGTTTAAGTTTTCATTTTATGTATATCAGAACCTGAGGTTGGAAATGTCCATCTTAAAAGACGAAGTAAAGAATGAGTTTTGCGTTCATTAACACTTCCAATTTTAGTTTATCAGCGTGAGTTATAGATAATATAATCTAAAGAAAACAACAACACTTAGATGGGGCCATTATAGAATCAAGTCTCTCATATTTAAATACATACTTGACGTTAAGACAGACTAAAGTGAAGAGGAAAACAAAAACCTTCCATCTAAAATCCATAAGATGGAAAATTATCTAAAATCAATTATTTTTTATTACATAAATCAAATTTAAAAAATAAAAAAAATTCAGATACTCGATTTATGAAAGTGATGCTAAAGAACCATTTTTAAATTTTTAAGACAGTTCTCCTACACAGATATATTCAACATTCATTAAGCACCTATCATTGGCAAGTTATTATCCTAAAAGCTGATTGCTTAGGGTTATCTCATATGACCCTCAAAACAACCATCTAATATAGATATTTTAACTGATTTTTCCAGATAAGGAAATATAATATTATTTCTCATTTTTTTCCTATCCAAACCCTCAGCACACCATCTACAGTGGCAGCATTAGCTGTAGGTGGTGGGGAGCTGAATTTATCTGAATTAGAAATATATAGATATATTTTCTAAAGCATTTGAATCAGGACAAAACTTATCCATTTGTTCATTATTTCATTCATCAATCTATTGCAAAAAAGGTACAAATTGAGCAAATATTTTCCAGGTCCTGTCTCAAGTATGAAGGATACAGAGATGAATAAGCATTGCTTCAGTGTCCAGGAAGATCTAGTCTAATGATAAAATATATTGAGTAAAGAACTAAAAACCACTGTATTAAGTACTACTTGGAAACTATAGGATAGGCAAGGCCATCATTATCTCTGAGGATTGGAGGAAGATGGGGGGAAAAAATCACAGAGGAAGTAAAATTTGAGTTGACCTTAAAAAATGGGCAAGAGTTAGCAGAGCAGAAGACGAGAAAGTGATTCTAAACCGAGTGCCTGTTTAGGTATTGTCCGGCATGAAGGCAGTTGCAGGTGTTTTCCCAGCTGCTGCCAATACCACACTCGGAACCTGCTGGATACAGAGAAGTTGCAAAGTATTAGAATGGAATTTAGATGAAAACACCTAATGGAATTTTAAAATTTTATGCAGAGCAGGCCTAAAGTAAACCATTATTAATATTAATAAGATTTCTTTTGTTATTAATTTTGCTGTTTAAGATCAAGGCTTTGCCATTAAACATAATTAAGACTTGAGAAGAATTTATTAAGTAAAATTCCTTGACTTTACATAATTCAAATGATGAACATAATAAACCATATCATTAATACTACTGTCTTATCTTTATCCTGCATTTGTTTGGGAGAGGCATGTTAATAATGCACCACTATACTTTATCACAGAATTACTCATCTTGTCTGGGTGCACGCTTTCTACATCCTCTCATTTCTTGTCCCAGTTCAGTTGCCAGAGTTTACTATGGTTGCATCCTCCCGTGCACTTCTGTATCATCTACTACCTGTTTCTAAATCCCAACACTACCCTCTTCCAGTCTATCCTCCCTTTCATGGCTAAGTCAAGTCATCTAAAAGCTCAATTCAAAAGCATCTCCCTGACCTTCCTCTCACCCATAATCAGGCTCTTCCTGACCATGCTCCTAGGAGGACCTGTGCCTCAGTCCCCCTGGATGGGGAGATTTCTAGCTACCCCAGCATCTGTATGGATAGGCCCTTGACCCAGGAGAAACTTTGTCCCTTGGCTACAATTGTTGATGTATGATCCATGCATATACCCCAAATCAGCTAATCAGAGATATTCCCTGGGCTTTTCAAATTGGAGTTGATGGAAGTATTAGTTTTATCTTCCGTTATCTTGCTGTAAAGCAGTTGGAGAGAATTAACATAACCCTTTCACTGAAGACAGTGAAAGAAATTCCTGATCTTCAAGATTCTGGATCCAGTTTTTTTTCTGAAGACACCCTCATTCCTCCTCTTTTATGTACACCAATGCATTCCTTTCTCTCTCTGTCTCTCTCTGTCTCTGCCTTTCTTTTCTTCTAAGGCTAATCTTTTCTGAGTTTCTGTCTCTTGTAACTTAAAAAGTATTTTTATGTGTGTGTATGTGTGTGTGTCTGTGTTTTTTAAGTAGGTTCCACACAAAACACGGGGCTTAAACTCATGACCCTGAGATCAAGAGTCACATGCTCTACTGACTGAGCCAGCCAGGCACCCCTGTAATTTAAAAAGTATTGACAAGTATAATATACCACAGTAATCATTTATTTTTCCTGACACTGGACAGTGGACTGATGGAAGACAATGTTTTATTTAGCTTTTATTTACCCCAACACTTGACAAAGCACCTCACATCTTAAGTACTCTATAAATATTTGTCAAGTAAGAGAACAGAGATCTGTATGGAAGTGTTCAATCACTTTATTGTATACCTGAAACTAATATTATACCATATGTTAACTATACTGGAATTAAAATAAAAACTTAATAAAGAAAAAATAAAGATTCTGAGAAGTTAAAAAAAATTCTCCAAATAACATTCAACTTCAAAATAAAAAAAAAAGAGAGAGAATAGAGATCAAACTCATTTCATAAGGAGATAGTTGGCAAATGCTACATTATGCCCATTGTAGAGTCCACATTACTGATAGGTTTTAAATGCAATAAGAGATTAATTTCATTTTTTAAAAACTTTTCCTAAAATCAACAACATACCTGTTAAATGTAATGAAATAGTTCAAAAAAAAAAAAAAGCAAATCTTTTCCTCTTTAACTCTACCACTCTGTCTTTACACACCCACACACCCACACACACAGTTTATGTTTCCTCTGTCCATAATACCTCCCCTGCTTGATCCCTCCAGCAAACATATCTTCAAACTCTGTTCAAATAACAAAAACCTTTGTCAAGTGTTGGATGATACAACTCCTTTAAATAACATTAGATGTTCTTTTATCTAACCCCCAGTACATTTTTTACTTTAATTTCATCCTACAGAAGTTATTTATTTTCATTTCTATACCCTCCCTTCTTAGAGTTTAAGCTCTCACAGGGCTGAACATTTAGTGCAGTTTTGCATCTTCTGCCTTTCATGCACATCACAAGTGATCAATGAGCGTTTGGGGAGAAATCACTTTACAGAGTGTGTTGGCACAAGTCATTTTGTTTGAATGCACAGAAAAACTGAGGGAGTCCATATTGTTGTATCAGGGTTATAGATAACAAATATGGGTTTAATAGGCTTACTGTGCATGAGGGCAGGAATTTTGTTTCTCTCGTTCCCTAATATATCCTTGATGCCTAGCATAGTGGCTGGCACATAAGTGGTCTTTATATAAAAAACAAAATCAATGAGCCTTAGTTACTTTTAGTGGCACAGCCCCCATCTAAAGTTAGATTTACTCTCTAGGTGCTTGGTCTTGCCACACTGTCACACCATTTCTCTCATTGGCCAGACTGGGAGGTACTTAAGGGGAGAAGTGGTGACATTATCAACTGTGCATTCAGTTGATTCAGGTGACTATTTGCCATGAGTCCAGAATTGTGTTAGATGCTTTCATGGTTTGAGTTGTAATTGAAGGGAAGGAAAAATTCTTCTCTACCTTAAAGGTCTTCCAGTTGGACTAAGAATTAAGTTTATAGGAGACACATTAACAGGAGGAAAAAAATAAAGTTATATCAAGTGTGTATGGAGGCCCAATAATGAAATTGAGACCTAATGAAATGATCAAGGCAGGCAGTTTTTACACCTTTCAGACAAAGAGACAATAAATCTATGAGGAATTGGTAAGACAAAGAAAACTGAACTTTGAAAGCTTCAATTAGGAAAGAATTCTAAACAGAATTTGGGTTGGGGGAGTAAATATGTAAAAAGTAACAAGGTTGTTTGTACAGCCTCTGGGTTCCAAATTTTCCATCTCTGGTGATAAAGATATCTGTTTGCCTCCTGGTACAGGGAAGGGACCTTCAATGTGGGAGATTTATTTCCTGCTTTCATGGGGACAGAGGAGGGTCTGAGTGTCCTTGCATAGGCTGGCTCTTAAGTAACTCTTATTTAAAATAACCAATATTTTGGGGTGCCTGGGTGGCACAGTTAGTTAAGCATCCAACTCTTGGTTTTGGCCCTGGTTGTGATCTCAGGGTCATGAGATCAAGCCCCATGTTGGGCTCCACACTCAGTGCAGAATCTGCTTGATTTTCTCTCTCTCCCTCTGCTTCTCCCACTCGTGCTCTTGCTCTTTCTTTAAAATAAATAAATAAATCTTTAAAAAATAAAATAAAATAATCAGTATGCCAAAGTGGCACATTTTGGGGCAACCTACCCTTGGCCCCTACATAATTATTATAATAATTCCCTGAAATGTATATTATGTTCTCATTTACACAGAAGATCAAGGCTTAGAAATCCAAGCAACTTAGTTTAATTGAATAGAAATGAAATAAATTTGTTGTATATTATTACATAAGAAGTGTCAAACTCGGGGTGCCTGGATGCCTCAATTGGTTAAGCATCTGACTCATGGTTTCAGTTCAGGTCATGATCTCAGGGTCATAAGATCGAGTCCCACATTGGGCTCTGCGCTCAGTGGGGAGTCTGCTTGAGATTCTATCTCCCTCTGCCCTTCCCCCTGCTTGTGCTCTCTCTCTCTAAAATAAATAAATAAATCTTTACAAAAAGTCTCAAACTCACTTTGCACAGAAACATCTTAGGACAAATCTTAGAACACATAAACTTAACAGAAAGGTTAAAAAGGTCTGTGCTCAATGGGGCAAAGCTTTTGTGAAAATCTGGCAAAATGATGACTTCCTTAATGGGCCTTGCCAATTCCCGTCAACACTTGACAGAGAAGACTTTAAGGAGCTACTTAAATACCAATTACTTTGAAATGGAAAATAAACACAGGGGGGTGGGGGTGGGCAAGGCAAGTATCCTGTTTAACTTACCACAAAAGAGAGAGGCACTTACTAATCACAGCAGAGACTGGAATGGTGGACAGGTCACACAGCCCCGTGAACTAGGCGATGCTGGGCAGGAAATCAGTATTGGCCACTTTAGGTGTTTCTTTGCTTCTGCCTAGAAATAAAGCTTCCCTCCAAAGGGTATTGTGGTAGATATCTTCAGCCTCCTGTACTGAAGGACAGGAGACAGACATTTTAGAAAAATGGGCCCTTGATATATGACCATGCATCCTGCTCTGTTCTCATAATTTAGAAGCAGTGCGGGTTCCATGGGAGTGTGGCATATGCAGTCACACAGGGCTCCATGCTCGTGGGGACCCATGATTGGTTTAATGTTTGGCTGTGTCTCTACTGAAATTGTTAGTAATTTTATCTTTGAACTGGGTCGTTCTGTAAAGGAAGTCTTGTGGAATGTAGGTGGGGGAAATGATTTTCCCTCTACCCTTCTAGGTTCTTGGCTGAGACCCCCCCCCCAATAATAAAAAACAGATTAACAGGACAAAAACAAAAAGAAGTTTAAGAACATGTATAACTCTGTATACACAGGAGAGTCAAGGAAATGGAGTAAGTCTCCAAAATGGCCCAAGCTATCGCCTTAAATACCATTTACAGCTAAAGAAGAAAGATGTCCACAAAGGAGGGAAGCCAGTTATGGAGGATTATCAGGCAAAGCACAGTAAACAAGGACATAGTTGTTATGCAGACTTGAGTCATTTGTCTTCTCCACTGATGGGAGTTTCTAGAGATTCAATCATCCTCTTCCTCTTGGTACAGAGAGGGAGACACCGTGCAAATGGAGATTTCTCTTATCCATGTAAATTTCTCTTACAAAAAGGTAACTTCTACTCGGTTTTCAACTCTTCTTCTGTGTCTACTATCTCTTACAAATAACCAGCTCAAGATAATCCTTATGCCAAAGAGGCATATTTTGAGGTGGTACATTTTGCTCCTCTTCAATGATGATGGAGCATACACACCAACATCAACACAAGCTGTTCCTTGCTACTCCTTGCAAGTTAGTGACCACAGTGCCCATGAGCACAGAATCCTGGTGGCCCCAGGGTGTGGTGGAGGTCAGGGAGACTCAAAGCAAGTATAAGGCAAGTATGTTACATCTGTGATTGAGCGGGGTGCTGACAACCCGAGAAGCCATGCGTTCCATCCAAACCCAAACTCAAAGAAAGAAGACAATGATGTTCTAAAAACATTGAATGACCAAAGACATCTGTCATAGGCTTTCTTCTTCACGTTACCTCCTGTATTAGCCAACCACTTAAGCTGAAATTGATTTGGGAAACAAAGGCAGAGGAAAATGTAGATAAAATTAAATGTCCTTATAACCTGCAGCCTATTGACCAATACTTGAGGCAGGCAGAGTATAAAGTTCCTCTAGGAAACTCCCAACTGTCTTAATGTTATTGCTTTGCTAGAGGGAAAAACTGCCTTAGCGTGACAATAGCAAGGCCTCCTGTATCCTATGAGTCTTCTTTAGCATATGAAAATCTTTTTGGAACATCCCTTATCTTTACTTCCCCCGACTCCAAAGTATATAATCTGTTGTTTTCCATAATCCTGGGCAATGGCTCTTTCTGCCCACTGGTCCTGTCACCGTGCTTTAATAAAACCACCTTTTTTGCACCCAAGATGTCTCAAGAATCCTTTTTTGGCCATTGGCTCTGGACCCCAGCCACACTACTCCAAAAACTACATCAAAATGATTATTGAGAAGGAATGAAACAGCAACCCTAGTGCCTTTTCTTTGCAGTCTTTCCTAAGTCATCAGTAAACACTGGTACCGAGGGTCCCAACAATGTGTGCAAAACAAATCTAACAAAAACAGTCGAGTTTATTTTGTGCACTATTTATGTTGTTCTTGCGGGAATGAGGCACATGGATATGTACAAGCTATGAGATATAAATATGTATTTTAATGATTCCACATATGACTTAAATACTTTTATGTTTGCATTCAGAACTATACTTTCACAAGATAAACATATAATTCATGCTAAATGATTTAAAATTTTAGTTTCTTTTTCTTTACAATGACATTAAGTAGCAAGTGAAAAACAAAATAACAAGTCAAGAAAGTGACCATAGGAAGAATAAAAAAGCTTTATAATAATTCTGCTTCTAAAATCCGTCCTACACAGGCTATCAGGTTGGATAAAAAACCAAGACCCATCGATATGCTCTCTGAAAGAGACTAATTTTAGACCCAAAGATGCCCCCAGATTGAAAGTGAGGGGGTGGAAAACCATTTACCATGCTAATGGACACCAAAAGAAAGCTGGGGTGGCAAACCTTATATCAGACAAATTAGATTTTAAACCAAAGACTG
This sequence comes from Phoca vitulina, assembly GCF_004348235.1. NCBI lineage: Eukaryota > Metazoa > Chordata > Mammalia > Carnivora > Phocidae > Phoca > Phoca vitulina. The sequence goes on from NW_022589721.1 coordinate 29,503,986, forward strand.
TCATAAGAGATGAGGAAGGACACTATATCCTACTTAAAGCGTCTATCCAACAAGATCTAACAATTGTAAATATCTATGCCCCTAACATGGGGGCAGCCAATTATATAAGGCAATTAATAACAAAAGCAAAGAAACACATTGACAGCAATACAGTAATAGTGGGGGACTTTAACACCCCCCTCACTGAAATGGACACATCATCTAAGCAAAAGATCAACAAGGAAATAAAGACTTTAAATGACACATTGGACCAAATGGACTTCACAGACATATTCAGAACATTCCATCCCAAAGCAACGGAATACACATTCTTCTCTAGAGCCCATGGAACAATCTCCAGAATCGATCACATCCTAGGTCACAAATCAGGTCTCAACCGGTACCAAAAGATTGGGATCACTCCCTGCATATTTTCAGACCACAATGCTTTGAAACTAGAACTCAATCACAAGAGGAAAGTTGGAAAGCACTCAAGTACATGGAGGCTAAGGAACATCCTACTAAAGAATGGATGAGTCAACTGGGAAATTAAAGAAGAATTTAAAAAATTCATGGAAACCAATGAAAATGAAAACACAACTGTTCAAAATCTTTGGGATGCAGCAAAGGCAGTCCTAAGAGGAAAGTATATAGCAATACCAGCCTTTCTCAAGAAACAAGAAAGGTCTCAAATACACAACCTAACCCTACACCTAAAGGAGCTGGAGAAAGAACAGCAAATAAAGCCTAAACCCAGCAGGAGAAGAGAAATAATAAAGATCAGAGCAGAAATCAATGAAATAGAAACCCAAAGAACAGTAGAACAGATCAATGAAACTAGGAGCTGGTTCTTTGAAAGAGTTAACAGGATTGATAAACCCCTGGCCAGACTTACCAAAAAGAAAAGAGAAATGACCCAAATCAATAAAATCATGAATGAAAGAGGAGAGATCACAACCAACACCAAAGAAATACAAACAATTATAAGAACATATTATGAGCAACTCTATGCCAGCAAATTAGATAACCTGGAAGAAATGGATGCATTCCTAGAGATGTATCAACTACCAAAACTGAACCAGGAAGAAATAGAAAACCTGAACAGACCTATAACCACTAAGGAAATTGAAGCAGTCATCAAAAATCTCCCAACAAAAAAAGCCCAGGGCCAGATGGCTTCCCAGGGGAATTCTACCAAACATTTAAAGAAGAATTAATACCTATTCTCCTGAAACTGTTCCAAAAAATAGAAATGGAAGGAAAACTTCCAAACTCGTTTTATGAGGCCACCATTACCTTGATCCCCAAACCAGACAAAGACCCCATCAAAAAGAATTACAGGGCGCCTGGGTGGCTCAGTCATTAAGCGTCTGCCTTCGGCTCAGGTCATGATCCCGGGGTCCCGGGATCGAGTCCCACATCGGGCTCCCTGCTCGGCAGGAAGCCTGCTTCTCCCTCTCCCACTCCCCCTGCTTGTGTTCCTGCTCTCGCTGTCTCTCTCTCTGTCAAATAAATAAAATCTTTAAAAAAAAAAAAAAAAGAATTACAGACCAATATCCTTGATGAACATGGATGCAAAAATTCTCACCAAAATACTAGCCAATAGGATCCAACAGTACATTAAAAGGATTATTCACCACGACCAAGTGGGATTTATCCCTGGGCTGCAAGGTTGGTTCAACATCCCCAAATCAATCAATGTGATACAATACATTAATAAAAGAAAGAACAAGAACCATATGATCCTCTGAATAGATGCAGAAAAAGCATTTGACAAAGTACAGCATCCTTTCTTGATCAAAACTCTTCAGAGTATAGGGATAGAAGGTACATACCTCAATATCATAAAAGCCATCTATGAAAAACCCACAGCGAATATCATTCTCAATGGGGAAAAACGGAGAGCTCTCCCCCTAAGGTCAGGAACATGGCAGGGATGTTCACTATCACCACTGCTATTCAACATAGTATTAGAAGTCCTAGCCACAGCAATCAGACAACAAAAAGAAATCAAAGGCATCCAAATCGGCAAAGAAGAAGTCAAACTCTCACTCTTTGCAGATGACATGATACTTTATGTGTAAAACCCAAAAGACTCCACCCCCAAACTGCTAGAACTCATACAGGAATTCAGTAAAGTGGCAGGATCTAGAATCAATGCACAGAAATCAGTGACATTCCTATACACCAACAACAAGACAGAAGAAAGAGAAATTAAGGAGTCAATCCCATTTACAATTGCACCCAAAACCATAAGATACCTAGGAATAAATCTAACCAAAGAGGCAAAGGGTCTGTACTCAGAAAACTATAAAATACTCATGAAAGAAATTGAGGAAGACACAAAGAAATGGAAAAACGTTCCATGCTCATGGATTGGAAGAACAAATATTGTGAAGATGTCAATGCTACCTAGAGCAATCTACACATTCAATGCAATCCCTATCAAAATACCATCAACTTTTTTCAAAGATGGAGCAAATAATCCTAAAATTTGTATGGAACCAGAAAAAACCCCGAATAGCCAGAGGAATGATGAAAAAAAAAAAGCAAAATGGCGGCATCACAATTCCAGACTTCCAGCTCTATTACAAAGCTGTCATCATCAAGACAGTATGGTACTCGCACAAAAACAGACACATAGATCAATGGAACAGAATAGAGAGCCCAGAAATGGACGCTCAACTCTATGGTCAACTAATCTTTGACAAAGCAGGAATGTCCAATGGAAAAAAGACTCTCTTCAACAAATGGTGTTGGGAAAATTGGACAGCCACATGCAGAAGAATGAAACTGGACCATTTCCTTACACCACACACAAAAATAGACTCCAAATGGTTGAAAGACCTCAATGTGAGACAGGAGTCCATCAAAATCCTAAAGGAGAACACAGGCAGCAACCTCTTCGACCTCAGCCGCAGCAACTTCTTCCTAGAAACATCGCCAAAGGCAAGGGAAGCAAGGGCAAAAATGAACTATTGGGACTTCATCAAGATAAAAAGCTTTTGCACAGCAAAGGAAACAGTCAACAAAACCAAAAGACAACCAACAGAATGGGAGAAATATTTGCAAATGACATATCAGAAAAAGGGCTAGTATCTAAAATCTATAAAGAACTTCTTAAACTCAACACCCAAAGAACAAATGATCCAATCAAGAAATAGGCAGAAGACCTGAACAGACATTTTTCCAAAGAAGACATCCAAATGGCCAACAGACACATGAAACAGTGCTCAACATCGCTCGGCATGAGGGAAATCCAAATCAAAACCTCAATGAGATATCACCTCACACCAGTCAGAAAGATGTCCATCGACAAATGAATGGATAAAGAAGATGTGGTATACATACACACACACACACACACACACACACACACACACACACACACACACACAATGGAATATTATGCAGCCATCAAAAGGAATGAACTCTTGCCACTTGCAACGACGTGAATGGAACTGGAGGGTATTATGCTGAGCGAAATAATTCAATCAGAGAAAGACATGTATCATATGACTTTACTGATGTGAGGAATTCTTAATCTCAGGAAACAAACTGAGGGTTGCTGGAGTGGTGGGGCGTGGGAGGGATGGGGTGCCTGGGCGATAGACATTGGGGAGGGTATGTGTTATGGTGAGCGCTGTGAATTGTGTAAGACTGTTGAATCACAGATCTGTACCTCTGAAACAAATAATACATTATATGTTAAAAAAAAAAAAGAAAGAAGAAGAAGATAGCAGGAGGGGAAGAATGAAGGGGGGGAAATCGGAGAGGGAGATGAACCATGAGAGACTATGGACTCTGAAAAACAAACTGAGGGTTATAGAGGGGAGGGGTGTGGGGGATGGGTTAGCCTGGTGATGAATATTAAGGAGGGCACGTTCTGCATGGAGCACTGGATGTTATACGCAAACAATGAATCATGGAACACTACATCAAAAACTAATGATGTAATGTATGATGATTAACATAATAATAAATAAATAAATAAATAAATAAAATCCATCCGAAACATCCTTTTCCATCCATATTCTTACCTGATCTCCCTAGTCCAGGCCCCGATGACCTCTTGCCTGGAGAGAAGAGACCCACATGTGTCTTCTCCATCCCACCATCTTCTCCTGTACATATTCCCTGTGGCTTCCTTTGTTAAGTGATCTCACCTTTGCTCAAGCATGTCCATTCATTTTCCAGGATCAGCTGGATCCATTCCAAACTGCTGCCCTTGGCATAAGAGATTCCTCACATTCTGAAGCTGCCTATATATTCAGCCATAAATTTTACCACTTTTATAAAGTATTAAACAATCTGAGGCATTTAAAACTGTGGAATAGAGGGACATATAATTTGAAGTTGAAGCTAGTCAGTAAAAGAGTGATGTAGGAGCCATATTGCTAGAACCCATCTTCAGTGATCCTTTTAAAGTATTTTAATAAATGATTACAGAACTCCAGGTGTCTATTGAACATAGTAAGTCATAAGGATGTATGTAAAAAAGCCTGGCATTTTGTTTCTTCTTTGTCATTTTTTTCCTTTCAATTTGAACACTTTAAATAATGTAAAATAGTTCACAACATTTTTTCCACCATATCAATCAAATGATTCACATGGAATTTCCAATTAGTTTAAATCCCTAACTGATTTTTTTCTTTAAAAAGTGAGACAAAGTCACATCTTCTCTTATCTGTGGTTTTCTATACCAGTGGTATAACTCCCTTTAACAATATGTTAGAATCGCTTTGGGAGCTTTAAAGGACACGCAGTCCCCACCTGCAGACTAATTTAATCAAATGCTTTAGGTGTAAGATCTGTACATTCCCACATATGTTTTTTATTTTATTTTTTTAAAGTCTCCCAGATGATTCAAATTTGCAATCATGGTTTTAAAAAATTACTGGCTGTTCTTCGGTTTGTTTTCTCTTTTGAAAAATGGCTACACCATCTATATCCGCTATCTGGTGACATTAGCTGCCTGATATATCTGTGATGGAAAAAGCATCTGAGCTTCTAACATGATACTTGTTATTTATTATTATTATTTTGTCCTGACTTTCCCTAAACTGGAATATTTAAGAACCATTACAAATTCTAAAACACACCAGAAGAAGTCTTTTTAGCATTTTTGTATTAGATTGTCCTCATTTCCCAGTGAAAACTGTAAATACAAATTGAGTATCAGATTCTCTGCAGAAGACAATACAGCTGTTGAGGTTCTGCTGGTGGAATTAACAAACACCATCACCTCATATTTCTTCAGCCTAATCTTTAATTGCCAAATGAAACCACAAACACCATTTCTGCATGGGATTTTAGGGGCCTTCGGGTTCTATTAGATTCACTGTTTTGGAATTAAGCCAAGGTATAAAAGTGAGGGAGTAGCTGTTATTTTATAGCAATGGCTGACCGATGCCTCTAAAAAAAAATCCCCATTCAACTAAGACCCCATCCTTTGATCCTTTCTCTGTTTCACTCTGTTTGGGATGTATAAAATATATCCCAGGAAGAAATAAGCCTTGTTAAAATAGCCTGTAATGAGAAGTCTGTTTACCTGGTTTGCTTCATCATGCATCAGAGCTTGTCTGAAACGTCAGACAATATACACACAGACTAGGTAACAATCTATACTAGCACCGGAAGTAGTGCTTTTCACCTCTGGATTTTATAAGAGTAATAAAACACACAATAAAGAATGAGTGAACATTTGCTATGGAATACAAAGTATGTACATTTTCATTATATGTTAACATCATTACAAATGTGTGCAATAAACAAGAAACAATGGGAATGTGTTTATAATGTAAACTTCCAAATTGTGCTTAAGTAATGTCTAAAAGAAAAGGAATTAAGAAAACAATATGCCTTATTCTTCCTCCCTCACATTCTGCTGTTTCTCTTCTGCCTCTAATGCTGGTCTACCTGGGAAAGACATTTACTTTTCCTGGGAGCACATCTTCCATCTTTTCTTCTACGCTTGTTCAAGCTTGAGTAGCTAAAGAGGTTGCAAGACTTATTTTTTCCTGGGATATATGATTCTTAATAAGCTATGCAAATTTCCATGTGCTCACTGTATTTATTGATGAAGAGTCCCTCCCCCTTTTAGTCACCAGCTCAGTAAGAGAGACTCTGGACTAGTCAGTTTACTTCTCCTTAGCAGCTTTTCCATTAGTCTCCTCATCATCAGTAAAATACAGGGTGGGATAGTTTAATGATCTCTATGGCACCCTCTAATTCAGAGGCACTATGATTTTATTGTTACACATTCTAGATTTACAAGGACCATAGGATATAAAAAATGAACATAAAAGTAAAAACAAGATTAAACAAAGAATTCTTTAAAAGACATGTATGTACCAAGAAGCTAGGAACTAAGATGAAAAAAATCTTGATTTTAACCAGAAGATATCTCTAAAACATAATATTTTGTTTAAGTTATCATTCTATATTCAGCCAAAGGAAAAGAATCCAGTAGTGCGTAGTATTGTAAACTTTCCAAACTCGTATTCTGTTTTTTCACATGTCTCTCAATGTACTAAATGCATTAATTGATAAGACACATGAGTTAATACTTATAACGTATTAAGAAACCTGTGACACAAAATTTTATCATGAGAGAGGATAAAGAGACACTTGATCTCTGTGATTTGGAATCCTGCAAATGATCCAGACTGGCTGTTGGGAGCCTGCTTGTAGTCTCACTATTGAAACTGGACACCAACTCTCTGAGACTCATCTGTAGACAGGAGAATCCTGAAGCCCCCTGCCCCCCTTCATCCTTCTCCTTATCTGCCCCCAGGCAGCCCTGGTCACCATTACCTCACCAAAAAGACTGTGTGGGTCTCCTTACTTCTTTGTCTCTCCTGCTGCCTTTCCCCTTTGTTTCAGGTATTCTTTCTAAAATAAATATTTGGAAGGAGGTGCTTGAGTCAGGCACTTTAGACTAGTTGACCATGCTGACACAACCTAAAAAAAAAAATAATAATAATTGGTAGGATTACTTAAAATATTTAAAAGGCCTTCCAATTTGGTTAATAGTATAAAAATTAAAGTGCTTGTTATGCCTTTGAACTATACCATTGATGCAGTTTTGGAATATAGGTGAGGTTCAGTGGGGTGGAGTCCGGAGCCAACGACCAAGAAAGAATTCTTGAGGCATCTTTGGTGCAAAATGGTGGTTTATTAAAGCATGGGGTCAGGACCCAAGGGCAGAAAGAGCTGCTGCCCTGTGGTCTTGGGGAGTGGCTGATTATATACTCAGGAGTTGGGGAGGTGAGGACAAAGGGGTTGTCCAGAAGGACTGTCATATACTAAAGACTTTCAGGATACTGGAGGTCTGGTTATTGTCAAGCCAAGGTTGTTTTTCCCTCTAATGAGGCACTAACATGAAGACAGTTGGGAGTTTCCTGGAGGAATGTTACATTTCTCCTATCACATGTCCTTGTCAATGGGCTTCAGGTTCAAAAGAAATTCGATTTTATTTACATTTCCTTCCGCCTCAGCCTCCCTTAATTTTATGGAGGTGAGGGTGATGTTAGGGCTTCAGGAAACAGTTATGGGTCTCTGGAAGCTTCTTCCTTGTAAATCACTAGGACACTTGTAAACTGAGGGAGGCTCCGGTCCTGCAGGACTGTGATCTCTATCAGTTAACCATTTGTTTTTCCTTTAGGGCAGCCAGGAGTGCCTGAGGAATTTCACAAATACCCCAAAGGGGGGGGGGGTATAGGATGACAGCTTTGTCTTTGTCTTCAGCTTGCCTTCTGTTCCCTCATCACCATGGCTTGTTTCTCACCCACCTCCAATATCATTCACCTCACTGACGTCCAATATCATTCGCCTCACTGACGCCCCAGCTAGCAGCTAGCCTGATTGGTGTTGACATACCCAGCCCTTGTGGACCTGACACTGCACCATTCCCTGGCCTTGCATGTGGCTGAATCACCCTCATCCTCAGCTTTCACTCCAAAGGACACCTCTGTAGAGGGGCTTCCTGGGCATTTGACCTTTCACCAACACTCTAGCATGCTATTCTGCTTTATGCTCTTTATAGCACTTTTCACAAACTGAAATAACAATGCAGATGTATTTACTTGCTTTTAGTCTCCCTGTCTCCCTAGAATGTAGCTATATGGGGACAAAGGCCTTGCATTCTACTTCCCACTGTTTCCCAGGACAAGCATGATGGACGACAGACACACTCCATACTTTTGCCCAGAACACACCTATTTCATAAATATAGGGTCAAAATATTAACTTACTTTAAAAACAAAGAATAAACACAATGATCCTATTTTGATGTAAAAAGCTTTAATTGGGGGTTATACATAATATCTCATGGGTCTATATTTATTTTATTATTATTATTTTTTAAAGATTTTATTTATTTACTTGAGAGAGAGAGAGAAAGAGAGAGAGAGAGTGCACGCGCACACGCACGTGTGGGGGGAGGGGCAGAGGGAGAGGGAGAAACAGACTCCCGGCTGAGCATGGAGATTTGATAGGGGCTCAATCCCAGGACCCCAAGAGATCATGACCTGAGCTGAAGTCAGATACTTAACCGACTGAGCCACCCAGGGCCCCCAGTTCTATCTTTAAAAGCCCTAAAATTTGCTTTTATTTTTCCTTTCTCTGTGTATTTCGTGTAGACAAGCGGTTGCAAAAGCTGTGTTTCAGGTATTCTTGCTTTTAAGAATTTGCTTTCATTAAGTACTCCAGAATCTTGAATGAGGCAAGCCTTTATTTCAAATTTGAATGATCAGTAATATGTTCAAACCATAACATTGAGTATTGGAGAAAGCTAGTAAGTGTTTTTCAAGCCAGAAGAGTCTTTAATACTATGAAATGTTCAATAATGTGATTGCAATCTCAGCTATCCGAATATATGTCTTTATCAAAAATTTACTTTTATTTAACTTTTTGGTGCATATCTTTTGTTTTGCATTTCTTTAAAGTTGAGTCAGAATTTACAATTTCATTACATGACGGACATATTCTCCAGAGCAGGGCCAGGACTAGGATGGGGCAAGAGAGGTGCTTGGGTGACTCCCTTTCTCAGGGTTGTGTGAACATGACACCTGAGAGTGAGGACCTCCTTCAGTTGTGTGAAGGAGGTGACCTCTAGCCACCTCTCTTGCATACCCTAGCCAAAGCCCCTATCTAGACTTACAAAATAGTAATGCTGAGGCCCTGCCTTTCCAAAGTGAGCTCATTCACTTGATTTTTGAATAACTACAGATAAATCACCTGTGTAACTCTGTTCCATTAGAGAGTGATTTAGCTAAATGAGATTTTTTTTTTTGTCAGCTGCATCCTCAAAAGAAAAGAATTCAAGTGTTGTTTTAAATATTTTTTATGAGCATCTAGCCCATAATTGCTAACTTTTTGTATCAGAGAGTTAATGTTACTTATTGAAGATCTCTTCCACTATCTCTATGCTCTATGTGGTATTAGCTCAACTTGGCGCCCTTATTCATTCACACAGTTTATACCTGATTAAAACACATTTTATTTTGCTGTTTTCATGAAATGTTTTAATAAATAGTATTCATTGTATTAACCTGAATAAGCATAACATTTAAAAATAAGCAAAATTGAGAGACATACCCAGGAAGTTATGGCTTCTTGCCTATTCCAATTTGTGAAGTTTCATATAATCTCAGTCTCTAAGTAACTCATCAAAAAAGATGGATTCAAATTCGTGAATTCTTCTCTGAATTTATTTTTCTTACCAGTTTTTTTTTTTTAATTTGAAGAAAAAACAAGAATCCCTTAAGTTACTGAGGCTTACCTTTTTTTATACCACTGGACTAGAAAATCTGTACAGTGTCTTTGATTCTATAAAGTTATGGACCCTAAAGTGCTAGAAGTTGGCATATGTATGTGAAGCTGGGTCCTGAGTGTTCCAGAAGTCACAGTTAGCAAGAAAGTTATATGCTCGGGAAATTTCACTATCCTCAAAACGCTGTTCTGGTTTGTTAAGTTTATGAGGAGCAAGCTAGGAGACAATGCCTTTCTTTTTTTTTTCTTCCAAGTGTTACTATTGAAGATGTGATAGCTAAATTCAGATTCTTCTCCCCCAAAATGATAGAGCTACTTAGATCAAACACTGGGATTGAACACAATGCTCTCCTAAGCCTTGATCTGATTTTCCTTCTTTTCCTCCATGGTGCTTTTTCCCCACCACATCCCCTGCCCTGGTTGCTCAGCGCTCTAAACATGCAGTGGCCAGCCCAACTCATACCTCTAAACTGTGCTTCCAGCAATAATCATCTCTAATAGACCTAACAGCACACTAACATTGAAAATATCCATTTCTCATTAATAGATTTAGCAAAAGTTGCTAAATAATGATGATAGTAATAATTATATAAAGGGTCTAAATACAAAATAATTTTGAATCAGGTTAGAATGCAGAGGAAAATTCAATTTTCCAATGTGCACTGCCAAGAAGAGAAACTGCTGCCTGGTGGAATTCAATACAGGTCTGTATGTTTAACTGAGCAAATGAGACCTGTATGCCATAACTAAAAATAATATAAATGCAGGACATAAGCCTGGACTCAGGGCACTTCATTCACCACCAGTGTCTCTGTGCATTTGTGCTTCTTGTCTTTGTAGCTTAAGTAAATCATTGCTCAACCACAATAGCACAGAAATATTAAAAATGCTTTTGCTTAATTTTGAATGATCATAAAAACACAATCTTGCACTTCCTTACTTTAAAAATCCCTTTATTAACTCTCCATTGCTTGTATGACAAAGAAGTTCCTCCATTTTATGACATAGTAGGCTCAGTCTCCATCTTTTCCCTCATCTCTTCCATGTCCCTGGCATATTCTGTGCTCCCTGCACATAGTAGGGTTTTCTATGTAGGTGGTTTGAGGGGTACAAAGAAAATGAAGTAATATTCATCTTGAATCATCCTCCAAGGACTTCTGATTGCTGGAGGTAGTAGATGGGCAACATTTGAAAAAAATACTGACTCAGAGCATAAAATATAAACGTCTTCAAGTCCTCTCCAGCTCCTTCTATTTCCCTCCTTTTAATGCTCCAATTTTTAGTACTTATTGTAAACAGAGAGGAAACCAGAGGCAAATGTCTGCTTAGAGTTTGCATGTATCTAATCCAGAGGTGTTTCATCTACCAGGTTCTGTCTTGGGGTGTTCAGCATTCACGGATGTGTTACCTCAGTACTTTTAACCTTTGCATTCCCACTGCAAGGTAAGCCGTCTTACAACCATTTTACAAATGAGAAAACAGCCTCAGAGAGAAGAAGTAAAATTTCCCAAGTTACACACTGTAGATATGGGGCAGTTAGAGTTCGCATGCAAAGCAGATGACATAAATCTCTCTCCTTACAATTGCACTGCTGTTTGGAGAGGTTTCTGCTGCCATGGCAGTTCATGCGGCTTCATGGATTATGTGAATAAAGCCTTATGTTTCACTTCTTGAGAACAATGTGAAGCACTTCTGAGCCACTACTTCTTACAAGTAACAAATAAAATCTATATATTTTTAAATCCTACAAAAGTCATACAAAATAAGGCAGGTGTCAGTTGTAGTAACTTATACCAAATAGCTTTGTGACCTAAATAAATTGTGATACTGATATCTCTGGGTATTTGTTTCTGTATCGGGAAAAGTGCTGATATATTTGAGAAAGGTTGTTTTTTGCTTTTTGTTTTTGTGAGTTTGTTTTTGTTGTTGTTGTTGCTGTTTTAAATTAGTATTCATTTGTTGTACTACATCCCACACATACTTCATGTTCTGGCCTAATGAATTAATCTCCTTTTTATGACTTTCATGCCTTGCCTAGAATTTTTTGTTGATATTTCAGAATACAAAGTAATCAGTCTGTTTTTTAGATTTTGAATCATTTGAGAAATATACTTTTGAGACTGATAATAATTCAAAATCCATATCTGTTATATTACTAACAAGTCTGGATCAGAGAATAGGTTTATATCTGAGACAAAAATAGGCTTCCAGAGAATAGGTTTATATCTGAGACAAAAATAGACAAATCTATATCTTTTGACCCATACATGGTAAATGTCATGTCATTAGTGTATTCATTCATTCATTCATTCTTCAGAAATTATTTCTTGAGTGTCTACCATCTTTCTGCAACTGTTTAGATGCTGTGTGTCCAGCAAAGAACAAAGGAGATAAAATCCCATGCTGTCATAAACCATTTATTATTGAGGATACTGACCTAGCCAGCCAGTGAGCATTCAGCCTGATTCCTAGAAGGATGTTCAAGCTCTGACCTGTCATGCCTAATATATGGAAGCCAGTTCAGAGAATGCAAGAAGAGCATGCCCTGTGTGAAGTTCTGTTGTTCTGAAGGAAATTCAAAAGAGGTTAGACCACTCATCTTCAGTAGAGAAACACAGCTCGATGAGTGTCTGTCTTTCCCTCTCACCACTACAGAAAACTTCAGGAGCATTTTATAATATAATCCCAAAAGGGCAAAATGTTAGAAGAAGATGTTATAGCTGCCTTTGAAATAAGTTTCAGAGGAAGGAACCGCTTCATCTATTACAGTTCCCCTAATGTTTGTTCTTGAAACCCCACTGAACTTATCAAATAAGCCCATGGTCAACTAGAAAATTCCTCTGAATGAGGAGACTGGTAAGTAGGGGGGAAATTCAGCTTTTATTCCCTAGAAGGTTCTGAAGTGGACAGAACAAAGCATGCATAAAATTAACTGCAGGGCTTATTCATTCCATAACTGGAAGTCATGGGAACAAAAGGAACAGTGTAGAGAATATAGTCAATGGTATTGTAATAGTGCTATTTAGTGACAGATGGTAGCTAAGCTGGTAGTGAGCACAGCATAACCTACGGAGTTGTTGAATCACTATCTTGTACACCTGAAACTAATGCAACGTTGTGTGTCAACTATACTCAAATAAAAAAAACAAACGCAAAACAAAACAAAAAACTTCAGGGCCACTATGCCTGAGGCCAAGCATTTACTGCCTGTCCTCTTTTCTACCCATCAAGGAATGTGAAGCAAATAGTTTTATCCAGTCATCATCTAATAACTGTAAATGTCACAGATTGAATTAAGATATTTTAATGACATTATTTTAAGAAATACTTAACCAATAAATTAGAAAACTTGTATGAAATGAAAAGTTTTTAAAAGCAAACATAAAGTTGTGGGGCACCTGGTGGTTCAGTCAGATAAGGGGCCGACTCTTGATTTTGGCTCAGGTCATGGTCTCAGGGTCGAGATCAAGTCCGAGTTGGGTTCTGGGATCAGCGGGGAGTCTGTTTCTCTCCCTCTCTCTCTGGCCCCCCCTGCTCTTTCTCTCAAATAAATAAATAAATCTTAAAAACAAACAAACACACAAACAACAACAACAAATTTGTAACATTCTGACTCAAGAATTAATATAAAGCCTCGATACTATACCCACTGAAGTAACTGAATGAGTGGTTAAAAGTCTTCCCAGGTAGAAAACTCCTGTCATGCATGACTTTATCAGAAAATCCTACCAAAATTTCAAGAAATAATTCTGAGTGCACATATACATTTCCAAAGAATAAAAAAAGTTAGAACATTTCTCATCTCATTTTGAGATTTATGAGTTTTATACATTACCTTTATACCAAAACCCTAAGAACAAGACAAGAAATGAAAATCTGCAGGCCAAATTTACACATTAACTTAGAGACAGTAGTCCAAAACACAATGCTGGCAAGGCAATCTATGTATCCATGTACTGATGTATTGATTTAATAAAAAATGTGGGTTTATCCTAGAATCCAAATTTGATTTAGCATTACAAAAAAATATGTGAACAGAATTTACCATATATTTGGATTAATAAGAAAAAATTAATAAGAAAAAATAAGAAAAATAATTTTATCTGAATAGATGCAGAAAAAACATTTAATAAAGTCCATTCATATTGAATACACTTAGCCTCTCAGAGGAAGACACTCTTAGCTGAAGTGACCTCTGGTCAGGTCAGTCCACTCCGCTCCTGCCTCACTGATGTTCATTCTCCCTGTGGAACAAGTTGGTCAGGAAGCCTTGGTATATTCATGGCTTTTAAAGATACCAGAAAGACACCAGAGGTGGTGATCCACAGAATTAGAATTACTCTAACCAGCCATGACATAAAATCCTTGGAGAAGGTATGTGCTGACTTACCTTCAGGCGCACAAAGGAGAAGAATCTCCAAAGAGAAAGGACCACTTCAGATGCCCACCAAGACTCTGAGAATCACACAAGAAAAACTCCCTGTAGCAAGGTCCTAAGACTTGGGATTGTTTTCATGTCAGGACCCACAAGTGAATCATTGACAGTCCCCATGCTTCTAAGATTGTTAAGCAGATTGCTTCCCTCAGTATTGAGTCAGGAGTTGAGGTTGAAGTCACCTTTGCAGATGCTTAGATCAAATTTTTTAATAAATTGATTATCAGTTGTTAAAGAAATAAATATATTTAGTTGATTTGGAATGAAGGAATGATGATTAATTTTATGTGTCAACTTGGGGAAGCTATGGCCAGGCTATGCAGCTGTTAGATCAAATACCACTTTATATGTTGCTGTGAAGGTATATTTTTAGATGTAATTGACATTTAAATAATCAGACTTTTATCTGTACCTCTGAAAAAAATAATGCAATATATGTTAAGAAAGAAAAAAAAGAAGAAGAAGAATGTAGCAGGAGGGGAAGAATGAAGGGGGGGGGAATCGGAGGGGGAGAAGAACCATGAGAGACAATGGACTCTGAAAAACAAACTGAGGGTTCTAGAGGGGAGGGGGGTGGGAGGATGGGTTAGTCTGGTGATGGGTATTGAGGAGGGCACGTTCTGCATGGAGCACTGGGTGTTATGCACAAACAATGAATCATGGAACACTATATCTAAAACTAATGATGTAATGTATGGGGATTAACATAACAATAAAAAAATTTATTAAATAATCAGACTTTGAGTAAAGCAGATTACCCTCCATAATGTGGCTAGGCATCATCCAATCTGATATAGGTGTTAAGAGAGTAAGACTGAGATTCCCTCCACAGACAAAAAATTCTACCTGCGTCTCTGCCTTTAGATTTGAACTGAAACATCACCTTTTCCCTGGGTCTTCAATCTGTTGTCTTGCTCTACAGATATCAGACTTGCCAGTCTTCACAATCGTATAAGCCAGTTTTTTTTTTTTTAAATCTCTCTCTCTCCTTCACACACACACACACACACACAAACACACACACTATATGTATACACTATATACATATACTGTTTTAGTTTATATATATATATATATATATATATATGTACTGTTTCTCTGGAGAACCCTGACTAATACAGAAAGCAATTTTTAAAATCTAAATCTTACAAAAAATATAGTAATCATTACATTTAAGTGTGAAATGTTGAAATCTTTTTATTAAGCTTCAGAAATAAGAAAAGGTTGTATGTTCTCACGACTGTCTTTTAATACAATATAGAAGGTTCAAGAAACAATGGTAAAGCATGAATGAATGGTATCAGAATTGATTTGAAAGAAATTTAGGAAAGATCATATGACCTTTTTTTAATTTATATCATTGATAAGAGTTTAACAAGATTGACATATAATAAAAATCAAGTATCTTTTCTCATACCAGCAATAATTAGCAAACAAAATTTTAAAAACTAAAATTTCATTAAAAAAACCCACCAAGTACCCAGGAATGAGACAGGTAACACCTCCACAGGGAAAATTCTAATATTTAAATGATAGCCAATAAAAACAAAACACAACAAAATAAAAAACAAGCAAACAAACAAAAAACTCAAATGAAAGATGAATAAGGCAAGGTTTTAGATTAGCTGGTGCAATTGTGTTAAAATATCTTTTCCCTTGACATAAAAATATCAATCCTCTTTTTATTGTCAGCAAAGTTTTCAAGAATCAGACAAGCTAATTAGAATACCTATAGGAAGTTTGAATTCCTATGAATTTAAACCCTACCCACAAGACTATCTTTATCCCACATTCTCTTACCTATAGTTTTTGCAGTCTTCTTTACCTTCTAGTATTTTTTAGAAATCTTATTTTTTTGTTATTATTACTATCATGGGCACTAGCAATGTACTGTTGTGGTCTGTTCTTCCACACACTTTAGAACATAAGAGCCACAAGAATGGAAAGTTTTGTCTGTTTTGTTGCATGATGTGACCCACATGCTTATAATAGTGACTGGCACATAGTAGGTGATTTGTAAACATATTTGGATACTGTTTGCAAACAATGTAAATATATAATTAGGAAAGAATAGCATAAACTCTGTTGAATAAAAATTACAATATCCTCAAGACTTATGAAATTATATTAAGTAAAGGCAGTGCAGTTTTGCATAAGTAGAAATAAACAAATTAATGGAAGACGAAAGGAAAGCTAGAAACAGATTCAGTTTATACAGTTTGTACCTCTGATGTCACCATAGAGACAATCTTTACAATAAATGGGCTGGAACAATAGGACAAAATCACAGCAAGAAGTCTAAAAAAATGGAGATAAGTAATATGCTTATAGAGAATTTAAATAATGGTCATAAAGATACTCACTGGACTTGAGATGAAGTACTTAATAACTGAAATTAAATATACACTAGGTGGAATAAATAGTAGACTAAAGGAAGCAGAAGAATGGATCAGTGACCTAGAGGAAAGAGTAAAGGAAAGCAATTAAGCTGAACAGGAGAGAAGAAAAAAATAATAATAAATGAAAATAGTGACATTAGCAAGCATAATAACATGTACATTACAGGAATCCCAGAAGGAGAAGAAAGAGAAAAGGGAGCAGAAAATGTATTTGAGAAGATTATGGCTGAAAAAATTCCTGAATCTCGGGAAAGAAAAAGAAATCCAGATCCAGGAAGTGCAGAACTCTCCCAGCAAAATCAACCAAAGGAGGTTTACACCACGACTCACAGTAATTAAAATGGCAACATGTAGTGATAAAGAGAGAGTTTTCAGTGGCTTTCAATGACACACTAGAACAGATGGATCTAACAGATCTATTCAGAACATTCCATCCTAAAACAGCAGAACACACATTCTTTTCAAGGTCACATGGGACATTCTCCAGAATAGATCAATATTAGGCCACAAAACAAGTCTCAACAAATTCAAAATGATAAAAGTTATGTCATGCATTTTTTCTGACCATAACACTATGAAACTAGAAACGAACCACAAGAAAAAATCTTGAAAGAACATAAATACATGGAGGTTAAATAATGTGCCTTTAAACAATAAATGGGTTAACCAAGAAATCAAAGAAGAAATCAAAAAGTACATGGAGACAAATGAAAATGAAAACACAATGGTTCAAAATCTTTGGGATGCAACAAGAGCAGCTCTAAGGAGGAAGTTTATCACAATGCAGGCCTACCTCAAGAAACCAGAAAAATGTCAACTGACACCATGGAAATACAAAGGATTATAAGAGAATATTATGAAAAATTTTATGCCAACAAATTGGACAACCTGGAAGAAATGTATAAATTTCTAGAAACATATAACTTACCAAAACTGAAGTAAGAAGAAATAGAAAATTTGAACAGACAAATCACCAGCAATAAAATTGAATTAGTAATCAAAAAACTCCTGACAAACAGAAGTCCAGGACCAGAGGCCTTCATAAGTGAATTCTACCAAATGTTTAAAGAAGAGCTGATATCTGTTCTTCCCAAACTTTTTCAAAAGACAAAAGAGGAAGGAAAACTTCCAAATTCATTCTATGAGGCCAGCATTACTGTGATACTGAAACCAGATAAAGACACCACAAAAAAAGAGAACTACAGGCCAGTATCTCTGATGAACACATACACAAAAATCTTCAACAAAATATTAGCAAACCAAATCCAACAATACATTAAAAAAATCATTTACCAGGATCAAGAGGCATTTATTCCCAGGTTTCAAGTGTGGTTCAATACTCATAATATCAATCAATGTGATACACCACATCAATAAGAAAAAAGATAAAAACCATATAATCCTTTCAATAGATGCAGAAAAAGCATCTGACAAAGTACAAGACCTATTCATGATAAAAGTCCTCAACAAAATAGATCTAGAGGGAACATACGTCTACATAATAAAGGCTGTATATGAAAACCTACAGCAAACATCATACTAAATGAAAGCTTTTCCTCAAAAGTCAGGAATTAGACAAGGATGTGCACGCTCACAACTTTTATCCAACATAGTATTGGAAGTCCTAGCCACAGCAATCAGACAAGAAAAAAAAAAAAAGAAATAAAAGGCATTCAGATTTGTAAGGAAGAAGTAAAACTGTCACTATTTGCAGATGACATGATACTGTATATAGAAAATTCTAAAGACTTCACTAAAAAACTACTAGAATTGATAGATGAAATTCATTAGTCACAGGATACAAAATTTATATACAGAAATCTATTGCATTTCTATACACTAATACTATGTAGCCGAAAGAGAAATTAAGAAAACAATTTCATTTACAATTGTACCAAAAATAATAAAATTTCTAGGAATAAATTAAATGAAGGAGCTGAAAGACTTGTACTCTGAAAACTATAAAACATTGATGAAAGAAATTGAAGATGACACAGCAAATGGAAAGATATTCCAAGCTCATGGATCAGAAGAACAAATATTGTTAAAATGTTCACACTCCCCAAAGCAATCTACAGAATTAATGCAATCCCTATCAAAATACCAACAGCATTTTTCACAGAACTAGAGCAAACAATCCTTAAATCTGTATGGAACCACAAAAAACTCCAAATAGGCAAAGCAATCTTGAGAAAAGAAAAGCAAAGATGGAGTAATCACAATTCCAGTTTTCAAGTTATATTATAAAGCTGTAGTAATCAAAACAGTTTGGTACTGGCATAAAAATAGACACATAGATCAATAGAACAGAATAGAAAGCCCAGAAATAAACCCACGATTGGATGGTCAATTAATCTTCAAAAAGGAGACAGGAATATGCAGTGGGAAAAAGATAATCTTTTCAATAAATGATGTTGGGAAAACTGCACAGCTACATACAAAAGAATAAAACTGGACCACTTTCTTATACCATACACACAAATAAACTCAAAATGTGTTAAAGACCTGAAACCATAAAAATACTGGAAGAGAGCAAAGGCAGTAATTTCTTTGACATCAGCCATAGCAACATTTTTCTAGATATGTCTCTGGAGGCAAGGGAAACAAAATAAAAAATAAAGTATTGGGACTATATCAAAATAAAGACTTCTGCACAGCAAAGGAAACAATCAACAAAACTAAAAGACAACTTACTAAGTGGGAGAATATATTTGCAAATGACATATTCAATAAGGGGTTAATATCCATAATATATAAAGAACTTATACAACTCAACACCAAAAAAACAAATAATACAGTTAAAAAATAGGCAGAAGGCATGAACAGACATTTCTCCTAAAAAGACATACACATGGCCAACAGATACATGAAAAGACCCTCAACATTATTCATCATCAGAGAAATGCAAATTGGAACCACAATGAGCTACTACCTCACAACTGTCAGAATAGCTAAAATCAAAAAGACAC
This sequence comes from Phoca vitulina, assembly GCF_004348235.1. Lineage (NCBI taxonomy): Eukaryota > Metazoa > Chordata > Mammalia > Carnivora > Phocidae > Phoca > Phoca vitulina. The sequence continues at coordinate 29,523,542 of NW_022589721.1, forward strand.
AAAACAAGTGTTGTTGAGCATGTGGCGAGAATTGTGCACTATTGCTGGGAATGCAAACTGGTATAGCTACTTTGGAAGGCAGTATGAAAATTCCTCAAAAACTTAAAAATAGAGTTACCACATGATCCAGTAATTCAGGTACTGAGTATTTACCCAAAGAATACAAAAACACAAATTCAGAAAGATACATGCACTCTTATGTTTATTGCAGCATTATTTACAATAGCCAGATTATGGAAGCAGCCCATGTGTCTATCAATAAATGAATGGATAAAGAAGTGGTATATATACAATGGAATATTACTCAGCCATAAAAAGAATGAAATCTTGCCATTTGCAACAACATGAATGGATCTGGAGAGTATAATGTGAAGTGGAATAAGTCAGAGAAAGACAAATACCATATGATTTCACTCATATGCAGAATTTAAGAAACAAAACAAATGAACAAAGGAAAAAAAAAGAGAGACAAACCAAAAAACAGACTCTTCACTGTCAAGAACATACTGATGGTTACCAGAGTAAAGGTGGGTGGGGGGATGGGTGGAATATGTGAAGGGGATTAAGATCACACTTATCATGATGAGCATTGAGTGATATATGGAATTGTTGAATCACTATAATGTACACCTAATAATATAACACTGTATATTAACTAAACTGGAAATAAAATTTTAAAAAGAAGATCATGTAGATATTCTAGGCAGTAGAAATGTATCCTTCTCCATCTGGGTGGTGATAGTTACATAGTGTACCTTTCATAATTATTCAATTATGCAATTTTGATTTTATCTTTTCTGTATGTATGTTATCTTTAAATGAAAAAAGGTAAAAATTAAAAGATTCTTAAGTTTACTACTTAGGGAAATGAAATTAGATAGCACAGTCAAACACATTCATACTTGACATTGATAAAATCAATGTTTTAAACTTACACTATATGAACAGTATTGGGAAGAATGTGGGGTGACAGAGACCCTTATAGTGGGAACTATTGGCAGTTCCCCAGACATTATTTTGCCATTTATGAAATCTGTTCTGGAAGAATTGTGGGATGGAATTATTAAGTGGAAGGTTTTGATTCTTCATATCCAAATTCAACATCTTAATGCTCTTCCAGTACATAAAACTAGTCTCTGTAATTCTATTTTTTGAAATAAATATTGAGTTTTTACTAGCTATATAAAGCAGATGCATGTATGGTATTATCTGTAGAGAAGTGCGTTAAGTGTGAAGTTGCATACATGCTCTCAAACACTCATCAAATTTTTTTTTTTTTTAAAGATTTTTTTATTTATTTGACAGAGAGAGACACAGCGAGAGAGGGAACACAAGCAGGGGGAGTAGGAGAGGGAGAAGCAGGCTTCCCGCGGAGCAGGGAGCCTGATGTGGGGCTCGATCCCAGGACCCTGGGATCATGACCTGAGCCGAAGGCAGACGCTTAACGACTGAGCCACCCAGGCGCCCCGCACTCATCAAATGTTAACCAGTCTGTTTTTGGTCCATCAATCTGATGAGTGCTTGTTGGTATAGACCAAACAAGATCCCAATCCTCATTTAAAAGAGCTCTGAATCTGGCAAGAAAAAATAAAGATACACTAATATTTTGAAACTATGCATGAATATAGACAGAATTCTGGATCTGTATTTGTATAAATCCAGTAGAGTGATCTATATCTGTGGTGAGTTAAATGGCAATATGGAATTGACTGCATAGAGGTATAAAGTCTAGGTTCTGTCAGGTAATGTGGGTAGTTCATAATTCCTGGAATATATGATAAACCAGAGAAAACTGCAGAAAATTACAAATTTAGATTAGACTTTGTTAATAATTTGAACTATTTTCCTTTATGTAAATAAGAATTATCAAAAACTTAAGAATGTTCTTACCTAGTCATTGATCCCTTCATCTATTATATGTGTTTGTAATGTATGTGTTTATTTATTTATATGTATATTACATGTATAATATATAATAATATATATTACACATTATACATATACATTATATGTATACATATATATTATAGAGTATATGTATTATATATTATACATTATATACACATATATTATTCATATATCATACATTATACATATATATTATATGTATATATTATGTATATATGTATATAATATGTATATAATTATTTATTAATCCAAGTTTGAATTTATGATATCAGTGCATCTTCTTTAGCTATTCCCATTGGTCTTGCTGCAGTTTTGAGCTTGCAGCAGATGATCAATAGATATCTGTTAAATTATATCATTTTTAAAAAGTAAGTGAGTAGGAAACTCCAAATGTCTCTTTAAAAACTAGCTATAACAAGTCGCTTTGTCATTTCATCCTTCAGTGGACTTGTTTTCACCATGAATTAGTGGTCTACATAAATAAAACTTTCTAGCCCCTGTTTTATGACATATTAATTCAAAAAGAGATGAGATCTATATATAGTGCCCATAGTTTTTTGTATCGATTGCAACTTCATAAGTCAAATATTATTATAACAAATCGAGTTCTGATGGATCAGCATCCGCCACCTTCATTCATACTTGCTCATTCACCTAACATTAGGGAGCATCTATCTTGAGCCAATTTAAATGACCAAAGCATTAATTAATGGCAAGGTGGCGGCAAATTTCCAGACCATTGTACTACAGCCATGCTGCAAGTACATATTTTATTAGACATAAAGCTTAAAGAAGAACAGTAAAATCACAAATTCAACAAAATATATATTCTATTTCCCAGATCTACTAGTACCACAGCAAAGGGAAAAATGCAAATAATTACACAGCTGTTGCTCCAGGGATCGTTCCCCAGAAGCTAATTGTGCATAAGTCCTTTCTTTTGACTCAAAAGTAGGGGCACTATAGCTTTGATTTCACAAATATCCATCAAGACCTCTCCCATGGGCTTTTATTTCTCTTGTGTAATCGAAGTGCTGAGCAATTATGCCAAGGAATGTAGGAGGTACTTGGCTTCACACTTTGCCCAAAAATATTCTGTCTATTCTGCACCTGTGCCCTTCCCCATCAATGCTGTGCTTGTTGCCTTAGAGATTCACGGGTGCTTCCCTCCATGGCACCCTTGCTACTCTCTTGGGGCAAGGGGACCTCATGCTCGTTTCTTCCCCATTTCTCATTCCTTCTCATTTTGCAGAAAGAATAATCTCTTTGGGAATTTAAAATGTAAACCATGACCCTAGGATATCAAAACAGACTCCAGAAAGGCTGGCAAAGCTTTATGCTTGGAGAAGAAACCTGAGTTCTCTGTTCCTGAGGGGAAGGAGAGTAAAGAAAGGTGTTCGATCCAAGATGATAGAGGAGCTGAAGATGCTACTGTGAAATCTCTTCCTAAAAGTTAACAGTCTTGCAAGCTTATTGGAATGAGTAGGTTTTTGAAGAATTTCAGCTTTGCAGTTTGGTAAACAGAAGCAGCCTGCAGAGTAGAGACCAAATACGAATGTTCAGAGGAGCTTCAGTTTCAGAGGCTGGGAAATGCTCTAGTGTTTAAGCCAATTATACTGAAATCATTGAGGCGAGTAAGAGAATCCCAATTTTCATTTAATACCAATTTAACAAACATTTACTAAGAAAACATTAATGAATAAAACAGACGTGCTCCTTCCCTAATGGGGCTTAACGGCTGATCAAGAGACAAAAAGAAAGAAAAAAGATAATAAATAAATATATAATTACAAATTGAGAAGAATTGTGGGAAAAAAGCACTAGTTGTAAAGAACAAGTAACATTATAGCTGGAATAAATTGGCATTTCCTGAAGGCTTATCATGCTCTGGGATTATGCTGAGCATTTAAATGTTTACCAAATTTCAGGGTGCCTGGGTGGCTCAGTCAGTTAAGCGTCAGACTCTTGATTTCGCCTCAGGTCATGATCTCAGGGTTTGTGAGATCCGTCAGCATCAGGCTCTGCGCTCAGAGGGGAATCTGCTGGAGATTCTTCTGCCCCTTCCCCGGGGCTCTCTCTCTCTCTCAAATGAATTAATTAATTTAAAAAAAAAATTAAAAAATGTTTACCAAATTTCAATCTTCCCAACAAACCATGGAGACAGTCCCGTGTGTTAATCCTATTACCTGTATGAATAAACTCTCCCTGAAAGAGGTTCTTTGTGAATGAACTCATTCTCAAGAAAGTTAGTGCTTCCTGGGCCATCATTTCTAGGGCCTGGGTAAATCCAGGGGCTTTTCTTATCTTCTCTGGGTTCAGGCCCCGCGAGGGCCCACTGTGCTGCTCCTGACTCCTGGAAGCTGAATCCTCACTTGCGGCTGCCTCTGAGTTAGACCCTCCTCCAGAACTGCATTTGCAAATCAATTCCTGCCTCAAGCTGTCCCTTCAGGCTGGTTGTGGCACACCCCTAAAGCCTAGCCTTCCCACTGAAACAGAGCTCACTAAGACCAGATTTAAACTCAGCCAAGCTAGCTTCCTGTCTTCCTCTGTCTTTCCTTTCTATTTTTAAATCACTTCTTAGGGGCTCCTGAGTGGCTCAGTCTGTTAAGCTGCTGCCTTTACCTCAGGTCATGATCCCAGAGTCCTGGGATCCAATCCCGCATCTAGCTCCCTGCTCAGCTTCTCCCCCTCCCCGTCTCCGGGCTGGCTTGTGCTCTCCCTTTCTCTCTGTCAAATAAATAAATAAAATCTTAAAAAATAAATGAATAATTCACCTCATAATGGAATTTGAACTCAAATCTCTTGAACACATTAAAGGTAACACTTAAGGGGGAAAATTTTTTAAAAAAACCTGCTGAGGAAAATAATCAGAAATGCATAAAAATTTATTTATAAAATTAATATAAATCTTATACATCCAGCAATAAAGAATGGTAGTATAAGTTACACTAAAACCATGTACAGGAAATATTAAAAAGAGGTTTCTAAAGAACTCTTAAGGTTATATATCTCAAACTATTAAAAAATAGAGGGAAACAGAAACATTTGTAGTTCTTATCACTAGAAAGCAGAAGAATATGTAAATACAAAATATTTTTCTATTCCCTTCACATATGTTCATCTGAGAGATGAGATAAGAGATATGAGACTAGAGACTCTTAAGGACAGAGAACAAAGAGTTGATGGAGGGAGGTGGGGGGATGGGCTAAATGCGTGATGGCCATTAAGAAGGCACTTGTGATAAGCACTTGGGCGTCGTATGTAAGTGATGAATCACTGAATTTGACTCCTGAGACCAGTATTGCACTGTATGTTGACTAACTAGAGTTTATATAAAAATTTGGAAAAAATAAAGTTTAATATTAGACAAAAAATTTTTCTATAATGTGTATGTAAATCAGAAAAATTAGATCAATACCATTAAATAAATTATATTTATGAGGAACATGATTATGCCATTAAAATGATAAAGATATTTTTCAGTTTGAAATAAGCAAGGTGGTTCAGTGTTTTATTTATTTGACTTTTCTTTTTTTTTTCAAAGAAGCAAAATACAAAGAACTGATTTGGTTTCCTAGAAGTCACACACTTGGTGAGCCACAGGGACAGCCCCTGCAGCCAATGTCCTTTCTGCCTCTTAGGCCAGTGCTCTGAGTTCTCATAAATGCAGTCCCAATGATCTTTCTGATGAGGCCCTTGGCAACTCAAGGGTAAGGACATTGATATTCATCTTTTCCCCTTTTTGCTTAATACAGAGTCCCCAATATTTAATAAATGCACAGAATCAGAGATGGGGTTAATTTTTCTTTTGAATTCCTTCTTAAGCAGCTAACATAGTCCATTGTGTACAGAAATATTCAGGACGTACATGCTAAATTACTTTGAGTGAAAGCTTAACATCAGATAAATACAAAAAGAAATGCCACCCAACCCGTGATATTTATATGGAAAATTAAAATCAGCTCAAAGACAGGCATGCTGTGAGGTAAGCTTAATGCTCCATTGGGGGTTGTAGGGTAAACCACAAACTTTCTGTACTCAGAAAAGAGCATTTTGAGTATGTTTTCCTTCAGGAAATTTGTGATTGAATATGGAGTTCAGAGTAAATGATAAATCAGTCAGTCTATCTGGAGCTACTTTTTTCCCAAAGATGTGAATGCTATAGATTGAATGTCCTCTGCTCCGATTTCCCAAATTCCTATGTTGAAACCTAATGCCCAGTATGCTGGCACTTGAAGGTGGGACTTTTGCGGGGTGATTAGGTAATGAGAGTGGAGCCCCCATGAATAAGATCAGTGCTCTTATAAAAGAGGTCCGGGACGCCTGGGTGTCTCAATCAGTTAAGTGTCCAACTCTTGATTTCGGCTTAGGTCATGTTCTCACAGTTGTGAGAACGAGCCCCGCACAGGGCTCCAAGCTCAGCACAGTGTCTGCTGGTCCCTCTCCCTCTGCTCCTCCCTCCATTTGCTCTCTCTCTCAAATAAATAAATAAATAAAATCTTTAAAAAAGAGAGAGAGATCCCAGAAGGTTCTCTAGCCCCTTCCACCACGTGCAAAAAGATAGCCTTCTATAAGACAACAAATTTGTAGGTGCCTTGATCTTTACCAATTTCCAGAACAGTGAGAAATAAATTTTTATTAAGCTACCTAGTCTATGATATTTTTATTACAGCAGCCCTGTTGGGATTAAGACAGATGCCATGGCATTTCTTATATTTTTATTCAGAAGCAGGCAGTGGGAAAACCAATCACTTCTCCAAGAGAAAGAATATTAATTCAATAAAGAAAAATAAAATGATTCTCTGTAGTTCTAAACACATGGCTTGATATGGAAGCAACAGGGCGGAAATAGGGTTGAAGTGTGTGCAGGATCAGGGAAACTTCAGTAGGGCTCAGGGTTGAGTGTGAACATGGCAGACGGTGGCAGAAAGCAGGGGTCAGTCCATGTTCTTTGCACTCAGAGTCAAATGTAAAACTTAGAGAAAACATTGTAAAACAATAATAAAAACTGCGTGGATTTATTATTTGCCTATTGATTGCCAATCTGTAACCTATTATTCTAAACTCCATAGAAGAGGTATCATTAATCTCAGTCAGTCTATTAAGAAACAGGTTCGGGGGGCACCTGGGTGGCTCAGTCGATTAAGCATCTGACTCTTGGTTTCAGCTCAGGTCATGATCTCAGGGTCCTGGGATCCGGCCCAGCATTGAGCTCTGTGCTCAGCATGGAGTCTGCTGGAGATTCTCTCTCCTCCTCTCTCTGCCCCTCACCCCACTCTCAATCACTCTCTCTGTCAAATAAATAAATAAATCTTTAAAAAGGAAGGAAGGAAGGAAGGAAGGAAAGAAGGAAGGAAGGAAGGAAGGAAGGAAGAAGGAAGGAAGGGGGGGAAACAGGTTCAGGGGGCTTAGGAAACTTGCCAGGGCCAAGATTTAAACAGCCTATGCTCTTTTGCTTTCTTCAAACACTGAGTCTTGCAGTTAGAGGTAAGTCTGAAGATGAAAGAAGCCAGGCTTGTAGAAATGCGATAACAGATGGCCCATGATGGTGTGACTTAAGGCTCCTTACACAAAGCCAAAGAAAATGTACCTTGTCAGCCACTGAGATAGTTGCCTGTGTTTGTAGAGCTCAGACTTCTGGTGTATCAGAATCAGGGTGTGGTACTTGCTAAAAATATAGGTGCCTTTCTCTAGAGTCTGAAGTTTATAATTTGAGCAGTTTGGGGTATACTTTGGACATATGTATTTTTAGTCAATTCCTTGGCTGCTTCAGATAGACAGGAAAGTTTGAAGGTTAACTCTTAGGTATAGTTTTCTGAAGTGGGGAGTACTGTAAAGAAGACAGGCTTTAAGTGGCCAAATTGGATTCCACTGGTGCTTCTAACATGGACTATTAGATTATTTAACCTCTCTGCACCTGTGCAGTGAAGAAAATTATACTTCTGTGCTTTGTTTTGAGGGGAAAAATAAGACAGTATACATGTTTTTGAGGGGAAAAATAAGACAAGGGGCACATAATAATTTATATAGTATTTTAATCCTATGGAGGTATCTATCAAACCCAAATTAAGGGTCGTTGTATGAAACAATGGACCTATATCCATGAAAAAAAAAATGAATATCACAAAAGACAAAGAAAAACTGAGAAACTATTGCAGGTCTAAAGGGGAATAAAAAACCCAGCACATGACAATTAAGTACAATATGCAATCCTAGGTTGGAAATTGAACTAGGAAAAAATGTTGTAAAGGAAGTTAATGGAACAAGTGGTAAAATTTGAATATAGACTGGATTTAAGATATTAGAATGCTCTCTCTTTTAGTTTCCTGATTTAGGCAGTTGCACCGTAGTTTTATAAGTGGGTTATTCGAGATGTGGATTTCCCCAGGTCCCCCTTCAAGGACAGACATGAAGCATAGGGTTAGCAGACAACCTCCAGCTCTCAGCTCCTTCCAGCTCTAACTCGGATGCTGAAAGCTACCTCTCAAGGCATGAAGTCTTATCTTTCCATGGGAACTTCAAACCCAGTGACTAGGAGAAATAATGCACAGTCTCTGGTGAGCAGTTCCCACGCCAGAGCTGCCTGCAGACTAGCCAAAGCTGTCAAGCCAGCTGGCATCACAGTTGGACCTTCTCTGTCCAATCCTGCTTCCTTCCTCTTTTGTTCAGCAGACGATCCCTAATTAATGTCTTGCACACCAAACTATGTCTCAGCACCGGCTTCCACAGAACTCAACTTGCAAACTCAGCATGGAAAGCAATTTGAGAAAGGAAGTCATAAGATTCAGTTTTGGGTTTGCATCACTCCTACTGGTAGGAGAGTGAGTACAGACAGCATCACAGACAAGGGGCAGTCTACTTTTAACAATTCAACCACATATGGAGAAAATAGTGGTTAGATATGTAGTGGTAGTTCTTCTCTGTAGGTCGGGGCTGGTATTAGAACCACCTGTTACAAAATTTGGCTCACTAAGATCAGTGGGGATGATAGTGCACAAAACATTAAAAGCCTGGGAACCTATTTGCTGTCAAAACCAAAAAGGTGCCAATATCATAATAAGCAGCAAGAACACAGATAATATTGAGATGTTTAATAGAACGAGGCATGAAATCCTACACCACATAGTATCGTGTAAGGAACCCATTTTACAACTAAGGAGGCGTGGGAGTGAGCCCATGGCCCTGACATTCACAGGTTGTATCCAGACCATGCCATGCAGAATCTGCTGACCTGCTAGAACTTTTGAGATAATCTGCTCAAGGCACAGCTAAAGCCCCAGCGTGGAGGCATCACTCTGTGGGAGGAAGCGCCATATTGCAGATCACAGTACATGCACTAAATCAAAGACCATCATATGGATCTGTGTTTCCAGAAGAAAGAATATCTGAATCCAGGAACCAAGAAGTAAAAGCAAGAGTCGTGCCCCTTGACACCCTACCTAATGCCCCCCATTCTGCCGGTTAGATGTCCTCAGGCACATGCAGAGGAGCCAAGGCAGGAGTCCCACTGAATTATCAGCTATGCTGCTACCTGGCACTTTTGCCTCCTGGCATCTAGAAACTGGCAGGTAGGAAGAGCAGTCATCCTTCTGATGGAGTAATTGACCTTATTGTCAGGAGGAGGTAGGGCTGTTTTTACATAATTAGGGAACAGGGGAATACGTGTGGAACCCAAGTGATACTGTTGGGTGCTTCTCAGTGCCCAACTGTGACTGTAAAAAGACAAGTTCAGAAATCTTGGACCGAGAAGGGCATGGTGATGAGGCGTTCAGGCCCCTTGGAGAACTTGCATTGCAGTTTCCCTAAATCTGCTTTCTCTCTCTTCTCATGCTGAAAAGCAGAGAGAAAGAGAAAGCATAAGAAGTGTGGGATGGTGGCAAGTGTGAAGGGATGGTGGCAAGTATGAAGGGCATATAACCTTCAATGTTTGAGGAAAGAGGAAGAGACAGCCACATGACTGATGCAGCTTTTAGGCTGTAGCCTTGAATGATGTGCTGCAAAAAAGTTGACATAGTGTAGTTCATTGTGGTTCCATTCAGAGGCTCGCTGACAAGGAAGTGCTGCTTTAATTTTTAATGCCTATTGCCCCTTTATCATGTATTTTCCTTGACACTGAGTTGTGACTGGGCCAAGGTTGGATTTAGATATTTTTTGTTCTCTCTGCTCAAATACCATCTAATAGAACTCCTCTCTCTCCTCTAATGCATAGTGCCCCCAAACATTTAGAAATGCAATACATTCAGTGTCTAGTCAGGCTAGAAGGCATACTCCAGGGAAGTCAGGTGTTGCAAGGCTGAGAGGGGATGGCAGCAGAGATCCACAGAGAGCTTGTCTTGGTTCTCTCCTTAGAGCTTCAGAACCAGCCTCAGATGCAGCATCCAACCTCAGGAATGCCCATTATTAGGTAGAGTTGAGGGAAGTTAAAGTGGCTGGAGAAATTGTTATTGGATGTATGTTTTTTTGTCATTTGAAAAGCACCATAAGAGCATGGAATCAAGTGTAGGATCTGAAGTTCCTTCATCCATCTGTCACCAATTAAAAAGAATGCCAAAAAACATATGGTCATGGAACAATCAGGAAAGACGAATGAAGCAGAGTACATTAACTGCAGATCTAAATAATACTGGTTTCTGTAAGTGGCTGACAAATTCTCCAAAAGGGAAGAATGACCTGAAACAAGGACTATCCAGAGTATGGATGACATTACAGTTTAATCCCTCTGTATGTTTTCATGACATTTCTTTTCTTTCTTTTTTTTTAAGATTTTGTTTATTTATTTCAGAGAGGGAGAGAGAGAGAGCAAGCATAAGTGGGGGGAAAGGGGAGAGGGAGAAGCAGACTCCCTGCTGAGCAGAGAACCCAATATGGGGCTCTATCCCAGGACACTGGGATCATGACCTGAGCTGACGGCAGACACTTAACGACTGAGCCACCCAGGTGCCCCTTTCATGACATTTCTTGATGCCTAACACAGATAGGATCTTACAGAGACTCATCTGCTAGGGTTTTAGCAGTCTTTCTTTGAGTAAACACTAAACAAGTATAGAAAGGCTTGTATTAAAAATATTTTCTTATTCTCTGTGTTCTTGATGCTCTGGCATTTGGAGCTTTGTAGACCTGAAAACTGCCTCTCCCACGGCTAACTAATTCCTCTAGATAACAAACAACTTGGGTGCCAGAATGCATTTTGTTATAGACTGAATGTTTGTGTTCCCCCCAAATTCATGTTGAAACCCATCTCCCAAGGTGATGGTATTTAGAGGTAGTGCATGTGGGTGTTGATTAGGTTGAGGGCAGATTCCTCATGAATGGAATTAGCACCCTTGTAAAAGAGGCCCCAGAAATCTCCCTGGCCCCTTCCACTATCTCACATAGAAGACAGCCATCTGTGAACCAGGAAGCAGGCCCTCAGCATCCACCAAAGCTTCAAGTGCTTTCATCTTGGACTTGCCAGCCTCCAAAGCTGTGAGAAATAAAGAAATACATTTCTATTGCTTATAAGCCACCCAGTCGGTTGTATTTTGTTATAATAGCACCCATAGACTAAAACACTTGTCATATGCGAAATAAGCAATCCATAGTTCAAATGTCCTACCAGTCTCATTTTACCAGACTACCAAATTCCAGAACTCTGTTCATTGCTCTAATCACTACAGGGCCAGGTACTGGGCAGCTGGGGACCAGCCCTCCAAAATTATTCCAGCTATTTAATCATAAGTTTGCTTAGCTGGCTTCATCCACTCCTTTCCCTGAAAAGTGCAATAACGGCTCCTGTCCTCAGGTTCCTTCACTCTCTGCCTGTTCTTGCTTTGGTACCCCCCTGGGGAGCCCATGCATGGGGTGCCATGCCATGCCTTCCGTACTAGGAGATCTTAAATACAATAGAAACTTCTTCCTTGATGGAAATCGTTTTAATCTCTGTGTGTCTCACTATACCTGTTCAAAACAAGTATTGGGAACATTTTGAGAACTGCCTGATTCCAAAACTAAGCAGGTAAGTAGGCTAAAACCAGACTTTAGAAATTGAGAGATAATGGCTAAATAGAAACTTTTGCTTGGACTCTGGGTTATTTTAAAAGCTTTTATTCTTTTTGTATACTTGTTTCAATTTAAAAGTATTAATTCAACAGTAGGGTAGTAGTTCTCTAATTAGTGATGACTATGTGGAAATTGCCACTCAAGACACAGAGGAGTATATAAAGTATAGGGCAGATTTAGTCTCATAAAGAGACTGGAATGAAAGGCTAGATGTACATAGCACAAATATGTATAATTATTTATAAACAATGTCATGTTCAAAAATAACTCAACCAGGACACTTTACTGACACTCATAACTACAAATGTTTCCATCTTTATCTAATCAGCTAGAGTATTTTCAGCACACCTTTTTATGGCATTTATGACCCTTTTTACCTGCTACCAAGTCAACTAGTATGCAGGTCTTATGACATCTGTAAATATGCAAAGTTCTTGCAGGGCCAGGAGACAATCCAGTCTCTGAAAAATGCATGTAAATCTGGGTGGGAATACTAGTTCTACCACTTACTGGCTCTGTAGTGTTGAGTAAATGACTAAATTGTGTTCATCCTCATTTTTCTTCTTGGTTAAAGGGAGGAAATAGTATCTTCTTCGGTAGATTGTTGGAAAGATCAAATGAGAAAATACATGTAAAATGCATGAGATACAGCAGGTACTCAATAAACTTGAGATTTCTTCTTTTTACTGCCTAGGAATGTCAGATAATCATGAGTTAAATAGTCTGCTTATACAGTCTTTAATAAAGGTTATCACATAAAGTCTTGGTTATTCATAGAGAAACAAAGATAATTTAGCTATATCTGTACATCTACAGGCAGAAGTAGAGACTTTTGAATTAATATTATTATATACACCTGCAATTGTTAAATCCTTCACCAGAAAAAAAACCCTGATGATATATAATGAATAATTCAAGAAATGCATCTGCTGATGTGTGATACAATATGGTAAAGCACGTCTTGTGAGAAAGACTCACAGTTAGTGCGTACGGGTCCCAGTATCCAGCACTGTGCTGAAAACACACTGTATGTATCACTTGCTGATGACTTATATGCTATTATTGCTTTTCTCTTCTTCATTGAGAATGCTAAAGACCAGAAAAGTTATGTGCCTTTTCCAAGGTCATATCACTAATAATTTTTTTTTCAGAAAATAATTAAACTCAGTTACTATGGCTCCAGAATCCAAGATAATAACAGCCCCATCAGTTTTATGTCTATAATATGCTCCTGTCTATTCTGTGAATTTATATTTTGTATGTATATATGTTAAATGTGCAAATGTTAATGCATACAACAGGTATTTGTCAAACCCCATTTATCCTGAGCTTCTGGCATATTCTTGCTTTGCTGCTAGGGAGCCTGTTGTAATCCCACAGTGTGCAGGGCACACAGATATCTCTACCTGCCATTCCTCTTCCAACTTCAACCTATATTTTAGCTTTTAATTTTAAGAAAGCTTAATTTATTATTTTTCCTTTTTTTTTTTTTTTTTGGTTAGTACCTTTTGTGACCAGTTTATTGAAAAAAGAAACAACAACAAAAGTCTACCTACTCCACAGCTGTGAAGATACTGTCCTGTTTCCTTCCTTCACCTCTCACATACAAGTCCAATCCATCCCACACTGCCCCAGCTCCCTTTAATAAAAAGGCCACACTTTACCATTGTACTCAAGGTTCACCTTTGTCTAAAATCAATTGGCCATATATGTGTGGGTCTGTTTCTGAACTTTCTATTTTATTTCACAGATATGTCCTTATCTATCCTTTACCAGCACTGCACCATCTTAATTGCTATTCCTTTATGACAAATAATGACATCTCATATTGTGAGTCTCCCAGCATTGTTTTCTTCAAGATCATCTTGGCTATTCTTTTCTTTATGGAACACTTATGAAAGAAATTGAGGAAGACACAAAGAAATGGGAAAACATTCCATGCTCATGGATTGGGAGAACAAATATTGTTAAAATATCTGTGCTACCCAAAGCAATCTACACATTCAATGCAATCCCTATCAAAATACCATCAACATTTTTCACAGAGCTGGAATAAACAATCCTAAAATTTGCATGGAACCAGAAAAGATCCTGAAGAGCTAAAGTAATGTTGAAAAAGAAAACCAGAGCTGGTGGCACCACAATGCCAGACTTCAAGCTCTATTACAAAGCTGTCATCATCAAGACAGTATGGTACTGGCACAAAAACAGACACATAGATCAATGGAACAGAACAGAAAACCCAGAAATGGATCCACATAAAATTTAGAATGAGTTTTTCGTTTTCTACAGGCATACACAGACACATGTGCGTGTGCACATACACAAATAAATTGGCTAGGATATTGATCGGGATGTATTAAATGTATAGATTAACTTGGGAAAATGGATATCTTTATAACAGTGAGTCTTCAAATCCATAAATATGGTCTCTCTCTATATATATTTATATATTTTAGTGCAATTTACATATGGAAATATATACATACAGTATATTATAAACTATATTACACTTGCACTATTTTGTGGTTATTAAAATAGTGGTCTCATGCATCTTAGATTTATCTTTAGGCGCTTGATAATTTTTATTCAATCTTAGTTCATATTATTTTTAACATTAGTTCTATTAGTTTGATGTAGATGGTAGGTGCATAGATACATACATAGATAGTTGTTGAACTTGTATTCAGCAACTTTATTAGCAACCATTTTGAACACCTGTTCCATGCTGGTCGTTCAGCCTGGGGATAGTGAAATGGGCACTTTACACCCCTTTTCCCTGAACAGCTCCCAATTCAGGTGGAGAGATGCTTCATGTGATGAATGACTGAAGGAGTCCTAGAAGGCACTATCAAATTAAGAGCAGGACTGCATTCAGGGGACAGACGCCCCACTGATGACTTATTTCAGTTTTATTCCAGCGAGGCAGGTTATCACTATCTGGGTTTTACACCTGCTTCCTAGCTTCTCTCCCATTTGGATTATCTTCAGACCCCAAATCCAGTCAAAATTCATGGTCAGTCTGTTCTTCATGCTAACATGTTATTTCATTATGCTTTTGCACAGAATGTAAACTCACCAAAAGCAGGAATAATATGTTTACTGCTCTATCTCTAATGCCTAAGAGTGGTAAGATAAGATGCTCAATAAATGTTTATCTTTACCTGTCATATATTTATCCTTTTCCTTTCCTTTAAAAAAATGTCTTCTTTCATCCTTACACTTTCAATAAACAGTATATTAAGATTTTAAGAAAAAAAAAAAACTTCTTTGCTTCCATATTCTATTCCAGTGTCATGTCTTTATGAAATCTTACTCTGGAACTCAGCAATTAGCTCTGAGAATTGTGGCTTTTGTCCCATCACTCTATCCTTGTTGTGGGAATCTGCATGCTATATTTCAATAAAAACCCAAATCACTGACTCCTCCTCCATCTTTGCTAGAAGAGATACTCTCTTACTTATTTTTCACTTCCTAAGTGCCCAAGCTGGTAGCTGATCTACGGTAATTTATTTTTCAGGAAAGAGCAAATAAATGAAAGAAAAAATGAGTGAATGAAAGAATTGAAATCTAGGGTCACAAAAATAGTAAGAGTTAAGATGAAAGCCCGTGTGGTAACTGGCTGATGTCAGCAGACAGGTTCACAAACTAATTCAGGGGCCCAAAGACTTTCCTAACTGACACTCAACTTCATTGCATCTTCGTTACTAGGAAATTTATTTATACTTGTTTCACATCTAGGTTCCAGAGGAATCCAATAGATGACTGTGTCTAGGTGATTGCCTTTCATGTTGTTCTTGGTCAGGCAGAAGTTCCCAACCCGTCTGCTCTCTCACCCACCCACATGGGCTGGGTGATGAAAGGGTGACAGTAACAGCAAAAATAAAATCATTACTTCAACTACAGTCAATGTTTCTGAGTCCATGACATTGAGATGAACATTTTTTCCCCAGAGTAATTTCCTTTACTTCTCACAACAAGCCTATGATGTAACGGGTCAAAGTTTTTTTTACATCCTGGGTGTGGACCAGAGGAGGGTGAGGAACATTGAGACTGGTATCCCAAGGGGCACCGATCAAAGGCAGATCTACATCTTACCCATCCCTCCACTACAGAGCGATATTGATAAAATGTATCAGTCACTCCCCATATGTGATTACTAACCATAAAAAAACCAGGTTAGTCAGAACCATTTTCCTCAGTTCATAGCTGAGGGAATTGGTACTAAAAGAGGTGAGGCCACCCGTCCATGTGGTGCGATGCCATTTAGTGCAGTGAAATTCAAACTCAGGTTTGGATGATTCTAAAGGATTCTGACCTTTTTGTGAGACCCTGATACTGCCTCCCTATGACAGAAACATATAATTATTCCATAAAGGTTTTTTTTTTTTTTAATATCTTACACTTTAAATCAGGAGAATTACATTCTAATGTTTTGAATAATCAGTAACAGGATGATGACCATATTTTACTACAATATGAAATGAGTGTTCTTTTATCACTAGTACTTATCATTTACACTGTCTGATTCAGTAAGCACATCTCACATTTGTCCCTTACTGCTTTGTGTAATATTTTATATCATAATTATAACTTAATCATAACTCAGCCTTACTAAAAACTGACAAGACCTAGCTATTGATGTGGTTAGTTTTCCCCCTAGTTGTTAGGATGTTAAGTCTTTCTCTCCATTCAAAACAATTTGTAATCTCCTTCCCTGGGGGAAATTCATAGCCTTTTAACACATGGGCAAAAAACTGCAAATACTTGAGGCAATCAATGCAATGTGTCCTATTTAATTAGTAAAGTTCAAGTCTCTGTCCAAAAGTTTCGAGGAGGTAGAAAATGTATGACTTTTTGTGAAGTAATGCCCACATCATATTTTATACATGAATACGGCATATGGCACTGAATAGTGTACCCATTTATAAAGAATTCCCATTTACCCAAATGTTTCATTCTAGTGTAAGGCTTTCCTTCCGAAAACCCATAGTACTTCATCTCTATCTTTCTCTTGATGTCTTCCCTTTCCACCTCACCTTATGGCTCTGTGTGTGTAGAGTATATTAAGAATACATAATGTATGGAGAAGGTTGACTTGAATTTGAACTATTTCACCTCTTCCAAATGTTGTCTGCATGATCTTAGGCAAAAGAGGTTATCACTGAACCTTCCTAAACTCATAGACTCATTTAGAAATTAGAGTTGCTATGTGAACTAAAGGCATTAACATGTTTGTATTTATTTTTGGAAACTAATAAATGATTCTCATATTCCCCACTAAGCTGTAAATTAATTGGTGACTGAAACTGACATATTCATCATTATCTTTGCACCTCCCACAATTACCAGGAAGGCAGAAAGAAGTTGATTATAATTATGAAGAGAAGGCTAATAGAGTTCACTTAGTTACTTTGCTTGGAATAACTAAGTCATCTCAATATCACATCCTCAAATTGTCCTTTAAGAAATTGTAGCTGTTCTTCAAAAGTTAGTGCAAAAGCTATGTATATCCATATCCCTTTCATCTAACTGGAGGTGATCTTGATACAAGGAACACAGCTCCTATACCTACCTGTTGTGATTTGTTTCTTTCAACCCTTAATTATATATTTGAGTTCACAATTTATTTTTCTGCTCCATTGAAGCTAATTGAGATGAGATATGTATTATACTATTTATCTTACACTAGGTCTTCCAATGGCTAAGGGTAGCCCATGGGATTAACTCCTTTAACTTTCAGGTTGTACATTAGTATATGCCAGGGTAGGTCCAATAGACATTCTATCCTACAACATCAATGACCTGAGGCAAGAAAACGAAGCATCTAGTTTAGGCTCTATGAATATGCACTAGACCTCTTGAATCTGTGAGTTGATGGTTTTCATCAGTTTTAGAAAATGGCAGCCATTATCTCTTCAAATATGGCTCCCATCCCTGTATCTACTTCTCTCCTTCTAGAGGGTCAATATATTAGGCCATCTGTGTCCTGCATGATTCTATCACTAAGATCTGTTATTTCAGAGTTTTGTTTTGTTTTCCTCTTTGTGTTTCAATTCAAGATTTTCTCCTGATTTAGCTTCAAGTTCACTAAACCTGACTTCTATTGTGGCTTGTCTGCTGATAAACCCATTCAATAAATTCTTAATTTCAGCTATTGCATAATCTTCAAGTATGGAATATTATTTTATTTTTTTAAAGATTTATTTATTTTAGAGAGAGAGAGAGAGACAGAGAGTGAGCATGAGTGGGAGGGGCAGAAGGAGAGAGAAAGAATCTTCAGGCAGACTCTGCACTGAGCACAGAGCCCAAAGTGGGGTGTGATCCCAGGACCCTGAGATCATGACCTGAGCCAAAACCAAGAGTCATGTGCCTAACCGACTGAGCCACCCATGCACCCTGATTTGAATTTTTAAATGGCTTTCAGTTTCCTATTGAAATTGCCACCTTTTCATCTATCTGCCCTTCATTCCCTCTACTTTATTTCACATCATTCCAGGAATTTTAAAGTCCTTGTCTGATAACTTCAATATCTGGATTATCTGGGGTTTGCTTCTATGGTTTGTAGTTCTTTCTCTTCATTATCATTTAGAAAGCCCTGCCTTTTCACAAGTCTGATAAGTTTTTATTATATTTTTATTACATCTCAGACAAGGGTATAAAAGGACCAACAGAGGACCTAGATGATATGTTTCCCATTTAGACTTTTCCTCTTTTCTGTTAAGTTTGTAGGGTGAGAGGCTGATCCCTATCACACTATTATGGGTTGAGATGGGCTGGAGTGGTTTTGCATTTTTTAGCAGTCTTCTGAATTATTGTTCATTTGTGTTCTTCAGGCGATATCCTCCTCAACTTTTTTATTAAGGATCTGGATGAGTTTTGCATCCTGAGCCCTGAAAGTCCTGCCTCATGGAAGTTTTAACCTATGTCTTTAACTTTCCCACAGTTTAAAAAATCTTCCAAATGTCTTGAGAGGAAGATTAGTTTTGTTCATTGCAGGCCCCTCTCTCTTCTAAGAACTCTGCCTTTCTGGCTCAGGCCGCCAGCTTTTGACATCACTGAACAATTCTGCAGAGGTACTATAGGAAGACTTAGACTTGCATTAAAGACTCCTCTAGGGACACCTGGCTGGATCAGTCAGTTAAGCATCTGACTCTTGGTTTCAGCTCAGGTCATGATGTCAGGGTTGTGAGATCAAGCCTTGTGTTGGGCTCTTTGCTCAGCACGGAGTCTGTTTGGGATTCTCTTTCCCTCTCCCCTGCCCTCTTAAATAAATAAATAAATAAATAAATAAATAAATAAATAAATAAATAAAATTCCTATAAAAAATTGACTCCTCTAGTGTCCAGTCTGTTTCAGTAATCCTGCACAGGTGCCAAAAGCCCTTTCTCCCTCAGTAGAATCACCCAGAACAGTCTGTACCAGATTCTCAGGCTGACCTCAATCTTCAAATGGCTCCAGAGATAAAATGGCTCAAGAAAGCCAGCTAACCTGGGAAGGATGTTTTCCTCTCTTGGATTTTAACTTTTTATATTGAAATCATTTTCTGCTTACAAAAGAATTAAAAAAAATAGTATAGATAATTTCCATATACTCATTACCAACCCTAGACTATCAGAATTAAGAAAGTAATCACAGTGCAATACTATTACCTGAAGAACAGACCTTCTAGTGGTGGTTCATAGTTTTCTACTAATGTCCTTTTTCTGATTCTGGACCCCACAGTGAATGATGTTGTTGTGACTCCTTTATCCCTCCCATCTGTCACAGGTCCTCAGTCCTTCCTTGCCTTCATGACTTTGACAGTTCTGCAGAGTATTTGTTCAGGCATTTTGTAGGATGCCCCTAACTTCTTTTTTCTGTTGTTTTTGCACAATTCATCTAGGGTTATGGGTTTGGGGAGGAACACCAGAGAGGAGAGATGTTCTTCTCATCACTTTCTACCTGAGGGCAGGTTAGGTGCATGACATCAACATGACTTACACTGTTGGTATTAACCTTGATCATTTGGTTACAGTAGTATAAGCTGGGACAGAGCCAGGAAATACATAGATGTATACTTACTTGTGTATGTACACACAAATGCACGCACGCACACAGCTCTAATTAATTCTCTATGGGTCTATGTATGTATGTGACAATCTGTAAATCAGAATAAACATGCGTTTGTACTGATCTTTCTCACTCTAATCCAACACCACAGGGTTCATTCTACCTTCTCCCTTGTTTATTTGTAACTTCTTAATCTGACAGCAGGAAACCTGGATCCCATTATTTACAATTTGTTTACTTATTTATTCATCCCTTATTTGTATGCATGTAATGTAGTTTTAGAATCAATAATCTGTATTCCTATGAGAAACAAATTTATCAACTGGAGTACTATATACATGCAAAGCTATTATGGTCTTTACTCTTACAGTTTCCAGTGAAAAAAATATTTTTCAGTGTTACTTAAGTTATCCTCTTTCTTTCCCTCCCCCTTCAGGGTGGTTATGTGACTCATTTGCAATACAAATAGATTCATTTGTCCTGGCCTATACTACATCTCTGCCCCCAAGTCCCAGTTGATTTCTGCTTTCACATACTTCGAATAAAATCCACTTTTTTTGTGGTGTGGCAGGTGGCCTCTAATATCACTCTAATGATCCCTCTTCTTGACATTTGCCCTCTATACTCCCCTCTCCTTGAATGTGGGCTGAAATTATTGGCTCACTGCTGATAAACCCAGCCCAGCAGCAGCAGCAGCAGAGACTAGGCTACTAGTAAGTTGTGGTTTCTTTCCTGGGTACAGTCTCTCAACCTCTCTCTGAATCTTTGCTCTGCAGGAGGCCAGCTCCCATGTTGTGAGTAGCCCTACGGAGAGCCCCACATGGCAAGGAACTGATTTTCCAGTCAACAGCCAGTGAGGACTGAGGCTTGCCAAGAGTCATGTGAGAGTAAGTTTAGAAATTGTATCCTTGTGCCCTACTCCATCCCCACAACAATCACCTGTATTTGTAGAAAATAGACATTGATATCAGGAAACAACAGAACAAAATGTTATCTCTGTACTCATTTAATAATACCACCTAATATTATTATTAATAGTTAATATTTGGTCACGATAAAGATCAAGATCATATGACAGGAAGGAATGTATGTAAAATGCTTAACACATTATCAGATGATATTGATACTCAGTAAATTCTTGCTATCAAAAGTGATATTTTTACTAATTTAATAGTTATATGTACCAGGCACTATGAAAAGCCTGTTGATACAGCACTGGGAATATAGCTGGAATTGGGTAACCCTGCCCTTCCTTATGCATCTAAAAATCTAGTTGAGGAGCTAGAAATTAAGTAAATAATTACCAAAAAATGATATTGAGTACTATGATAAGTAAAATACAGGATGCTTATTAAAGGATGCTTAGCATTAAATTATTATTTAATAGTCAACCATTGATAGATTACAAAAGAGAAATGTTCAGCTAGCTGATAGATATTGAGCAGGGGCAAGTTGTCCCACCATAAATGGAATTGTGCCTTGTTTCTGAGCTGTGCTCTGAGAGGTGGGTTTTCTCTCTTCTGAGATGGTGAGGGCTGGATCATAGGGAAAAGTAGAAAGGGGTCTGAGACAAAGATCCTCCTTCAAAGGAGCTCACAGGTTACAGGGAGAGACAGGAGGATACTAGGCACCTAGGCAATTGGATGGCAAATTTATCACAAATAGTTGTAGCTTAAATGTGGAGACCGTCAGATTGTAAGTTTGGGGACAATTCCTGATTTAAGTCAAGGGACTGTAGTACCACTTCTTTTTTATTGTGAAATTTGCAAAGTGAAAAAAACAATGCTCAACTGTCTTCTTTTTAAGAAGGAATGGAAATATATAAGATTTTTACTTAAAATGTTTAAAGTTGTAAAATAATGTTTTGCTCCTTGAAGTGGAAAACTTCAGCTACTCAAAAAACTTGGCCTATGTGGAACTCTGGGCTGCTTGATAAATGAAGTTTTGCTCCACAGTTTATGATGACAAGATTTGCCCAGGACCACCCTGGTTTTAAAATACCACATCTCACATGCTGAGAATCCCATCCAAACCAGGGCAGTTGGTCACCCCATTTCACATGTACCTTTAGTTGCATTTGGAAAATCTCAAGTAAAGAGTTCTCTATGTTATAAAATGACATGATATGGAGAGATTCTATCTAGGGGAAGAAAATAAGACTACCATAAGTCTATCTTCACTTCAAGACCTCTGGGAGTAGATAAATTCACAGACCAGAACGAAATGTCGTTGTCCAAAGAATTACCAAACCATTCTGAAAATTGAAGAATTCTCTAGAGAGAATCTCTGCAGAAGAGAAATGAGAGCTCCTGATGCTTTCCTTTCTGAAACACAAATTGAACTCCTTACTGCTAAAACAGTACACATTCCATTTTTGTCAACATCAAAGCATCTACTTATGATAGGAATTGCTTTTAAAAATTTGTTTAGCTCTATTCTTATCTTTCTCTTTCATTTGTCTTTTTATAACTGTGGTTTAAAACATATTTTTAACATATTGTATTTTCCAAACAATACACACCAATAAATGCTTGCAGAGAGAATGAATGAAAAATAAAGCAGAGAAATTTAAAAATATGAATGAATGAATGAAATGCATTCTATGGGCTTTGGGATAAGTATGGCTGTTTTCATCTTGACAAAAAAAATGTATTACTATGTTAACAAAGAAATGCATGCTATTTGAATTATTTTGAAAAAAATCTCTCATCATGTACAGATTATATGAAAATTCATTGATGTAAAAGATTGCACATCTATGGGTTGGGCAGCTTTGTGACTATTAAATGAGCAGTCTTTTGGTAAATGAGATACTATTGTTAATATGACTATAATTATGCCAGTTGGTTAAAAGGATATATTAGTTAAGTAAAGATCAGGAGATTAATCACAGATGGAGCAGTGTCCTTGTTCTGCATAATAGCTAGAGACTTTATCCCTTGGCCTAGTCTGTCTTAGTACAAATCCATCATTCACCCACTCATTTGATTGGCATTGTCTCTTTATTGCCATCCTCAGAACATATTATGCAGTAGGAATTCCTCTTTTGCTATTTATTAGCTGGGTGACCTTAAATAAGTTAGCATTTCCAAGACCCTACATGGATAGAAAATCAGTAAATAATATGTAATTTTCATGCTCTCCTGAGGTTTAATAAAATACTTACCAGCAAATACTAATCTCTGTGATTTGAATTTTCTTAATTATATAACAAAATAAATGGATGAATTAAAGGTTGAAGATTTACAGGATTATAACTATCACTCCTGATTTCTAATGAAGATTCTCATTATACTCATCTTTCATCATTTTAAGATAAATGTGTTATATTTGGTTACAAAATAAAAGTATGTTAAAATATATTATGTTAAATAATACCTTAGTTCCTGACATTTGTTGGTTACCTCTTAATACTGCCCTTTTTCTTCCTTCCTTTAAAACTATTATTTCTTGGGGCATCTGGTCAGTTAAGGGTCCGACTCCTGGTTTTGGCTCAGGTCATGATCTCATGGGTTATGAGATCAAGCCCCATGTCCAGCTCTGTGCTCAGTGGGGAGTCTACTTATAGATTCTCTCTCTCCCTCTCCCTCTGCCCCTATTAATAAATAAATAAATCTTTAAAAACAAATAGAGTTGTCATTTCTTACTCTTCAATTTCCTTATTGTTCTCCATCTCTCTACCTCATATTTTTCTCCCTGCTCTTATTCTTGGTAGTAATTAGGTACTTTGTGTCATAGTGCATTTAAAGATGACCAGAAATGACATCTGTTCTCAAGGAGTTGATAATCTAGTATTGGTATTTAAACATATACCTACCAATTTATTTTACGTGGGAGAAGTGACTTCAGAGACATATAAATATAGTGCTATGGAAGTTTAGAGGAAAGAGGTGCTACTTCCAGCCACAGAAATGAGCAAAGTTTTAGTGGAACAGAAACATATGAAGAGCAGTTAAGAATTGAATATGAAGTGGTACCATTCTCCAATGCTTCTCTCATCTTCTAAGTGTAAAACCAATGGCTTCGAGTGGCCCTAGGGTCCCAAAAGTGGGGAGTTTAGAGGAAGCCCAACCCCTCAGGTGAAAGAATTTTCAGAGAGTAGGTCCTGCCAATAATACCAGTCATGAAGAGTAGAACTTACCTTGCTATGGTCGAGCCTTGGAATAAAGTTCATGGTTAGGGCTGGTTGATATAAGAATAGGGTGATGGGAGCTAAGAAAAAATAATTAACAAAGAAATAGCATTGTGGCAGTAAAAAGGCCAGCTGAGAGACTGGTGATCACTCCATCTATACCACCTGGACTTGAACCCCCTTATATATAGGGTGTGGAGGAGATCCTTCGAAAAAATGCAAAGATGATGGTGGCTCATTGCTAGGTTTCCTTTCATCCCTCCGTTCTAGACTCTGAAATGGTAAGAAATAATTGAGGATATGTAAGACAATGTTTTAAGTGAAACTGCTCTCAAAATTCTGGAGGTAGAATTGGGAAAGATTAAATAGATCAACAAAAGCTGAGGTGTCAGTGTCTTTGAGATCTGAGTCCTGGTTGTGCTGGACACAGTGTGAACTATTCCACCAGCCATGCTAAACCAAATACACCTTCATAGGTCATTTGTTTTTTGTTTGTTTTTCAAGTTTTTATTTAAATTCTGGTTAGTTACCATACAGTGTAATATTAGTTTCAGGTGTAGAATTTAGTGATTCATCACTCACATAAAGTGCTCATCACAGCACGTGCCCTCCTTAATACCTATCACCCATCTAGCCCACCCCCTCCAGCAACCCTCAGTTTGTTCTCTATGGTTAAGAGTATGTTTTATGGTTTGCCTCTTTTCCTCCACCCCCATCTTCATGTTTGTTTCTTAAATTCCACATAAGAATGAAATCATATGGTATTTGTCTTTCCCTGACTGACTTATTTTGCTTAGCATAATACTCTATAGCTCCATCCATGTAGTTGCAAATGGCAAAATTTCATTCTTTTTTATGACTAATATTCCACTATATATACCACTTCTATCTATCTATCTATCTATCTATCTATCTATCTATCTATCTATCATCATCTATCTATCTAATCTATCATCTATCATCTATCATCATCTATCTATATATATATATACATATATATATATCACTTCTTTATCCATTCATCAGTCAATACACATTTGGGCTCTATCCATAGTTGGCTATTGATAATGCTGCTAGAAACATCAGGGTGCATGTACCCCTTCAAATCAATATTTTTGGGTGCACCTGGGTGGCTCAGTCAGTTAAGTATCTGACTCTTGATCTCAGCTTGGGTCTTGATCTCAGGGTCTTGGGTTCAGGCCCCTCATTGGGCTCCATACTGGGTGTGGAGACTACTTAAAAAAAAAAAATCAGTATTTTTGTATCCTTTGGGTAAATACCTAGTAGTGCAATTGTTGGACGGTAGGGTAGTTCTATTTTTGACTTTTTGAGGAACCTCCATACTGTTTTCCAGAATGACTGCACCAATTTGCATTCCCACCAACAGTATAAGAGGGTTCCCCTTTCTCTGCATTTTCACCAACATCTATTATTTCCTGTGTTGTTCATTTTAGCCATTCTGACCGGTGTGAGGTAGTGTCTCATTGTAGTTCTGATTTGCATTTCCCTGATGAGTGATGTTGAGCATCTCCCCATGTGTCTGTTGGCCATCTGGATGTCTTCTTTGGAAAAATATGTTTCATGTCTTCTGCCTGTTTTCTAACTGGATTTGTTTTTTGGGTGTTGAGTTTGATAAGTTCTTTATAGATTTTGGATACTCACCCTTTATATGAGATTTCATTTGCAAATATCTTCTCCCGTTCCGTAGGTTGTTTTTAGTTTTGTTGATTGTTTCCTTCACTGTGTAGAAGCTTTTTATCTTGATGAAGTCGCAATATTCATTTTTCTCTTTTTCCCCTTGTCTCAGGGGATGTGTCTAGTAAGGAGTTGCTAAGGCTGATTTCATAAAGGTTACTGCCTGTGTTCTCCTCTAAGATTTGATGGCTTCCTGCCTCCATTTAGGTCTTTCATCCATTTTGAATTTATTTTTGTTTATGGTATAAGAAAGTGGCCTAGTTTCATTCTTCTGCATGAGGCTGTCCTTCATAGGTTTTAATCTGCCAGTTTGCACCCAGATGGCAGAAAGACCTCATCTATGTAGAGAGCTCTCTGGCACCAACGGGTATAATGAGTCAGAGTTTTCTGACTGTTGTGACTATCTAATTTAATTTTAGCATCATAATAGCTCATTGAGAGAAAAGAAGATCAATACTCTTAATTTTTGTTTTCTGCCTAGAAAACTACCTTCCCTAACCCTGCATCTTCTTCTTATTTATGTGTATCAACTATTTTTCTTTCCTTCAGGATTCAACTTCTGTACATCTTCCCTGACCTCTCCAGATGGAATGAGGTGTCTTGGCACATAATTTTACAGCATGTCACACTTCTCACTTATTGCACTCATTCCAACTTTAATACATTTATAACTTGCCAACGTTTTTCTTAAAGATATAGCTTCCTTACTTGAACAGAAACCACATGTACATAAACAGGAAATACATATGTCTTGTTCTATATTCAGGCGCCTATCACAAAGTCTGCCTTATACAGTAGGTGCTCTAAAATATTACTTTAAAATAAATAAGTCTATCATGAAACAATTAAATTTACAACAAAGGAAATTGATATTCAGAGAGCTCCAGTACTTATTCAAAGTCATACTCAGGAAATGTGAGAAGGGCATGCTGGAACCCACATTTTCTTTCCCAGATTACAGTGTTTCACCTAATACCCTTTTTTATTTTTCAATATAAAGTAGAAAAGACAGTATGTGGACAAAAATATAGAGAAACACATATTAAAATGTCAGAGAAGTGAATGGAATTTTTAAGGCATGTGTGTCTGAGAATATGCTCTATCCTAAAACTCCCAAGCTTCATTTCTAGTTTCTTCTACTTCTTGAACCAAGCTTCACAAAAGCAATTATCACATAATTTGTTGATTTCCTTCCCAAGTGAATGTTTGCCAAACACTCCCCATCAGACATTTCATATGCATTAAATATTTATGCCTAATCTGTTACATAGAAAACTTGAGTATATACTTTGCTTTTAGAATTAATTTATTTCTAATTTTTTAATGCAATGTAATTAGCTGAATTGCTCTTAGAATATAATCACTTGTTATATATTTGAATAAGTTAATCATGGCTTTGTGGAACTGTGACTGGTTTATAATTATCTATGTGGCTGAAATGTTCTTTTTGGCTAAAAGAGTATGATAAACTTAGTGGCCACTTAAATGGAATCACATTAAGCATGACTTTATGCAAAGAGTCACTTATGGAAAATGTGCCTTGTTTCTCTATTGACGTCAGTCAAAAATGAAAGTGAGAGGTTTTGAAGGAAATCCCTCAGACCATGTCACATTTGTAGGTGAAGCAGTGTGACTGATAAATTAGCATGAAGACTGGGAGGCAGAATGCACTGTATGACCTTGGTCAAGGTTATTAAAATTGTTCAGCCTTGGTGTCCTCACGTTGAAATTACCACATTAGCCTAGCTGAATTGTAAAGAACTTCCTTAGTTTCACTCTGCACATTTTATAATTTTTAAAAATAGATCCTATAGGGGTGCCTGGGTGGCTCCGTCGTTAAGCATCTGCCTTCGGCTCAGGTCATGGTTCCAGGGTCCTGGGATCGAGCCCCGCATCGGGCTCCCTGCTCCGCGGGAAGCCTGCTTCTCCCTCTCCCACTCCCCTGCTTGGGTTCCCTGTCTCGCTGTCTCTCTCTCTGTCAAATAAATAAATAAAATCTTAAAAAAAAAATAGATCCTATACGAAACAGGGTCTAAGAACATTAGTGATGACCCCTGTATATTTGCACAAAGATAATGCTTTCCTACTAGATTTTCATAACAAGGCCAGGAGGAATTATATTATTACCCCCAATTTACGGCTTAGGGAAAGAATCAAAGTTCAAAGATCAGTGCCTGTTGGCTGACAGTTCCAAACATTCTCAGACAGGGAGGCCACCCATATTTCTCTACATTCATTTTCACCTCATTGAAGGTCAGAAATTAACCTTTCATTTCTGACCTTATTGAAGACTGAAATTTATCTGCACTAAACCAGGTTATTTGTCTGTTATACCTTTCCCCCTTCAGATTCAGTCTACAGAGTACCCTTTAACACTTTCAAATCCAACCAGGAATTTGGGCTGCATCTACTGCCACACCATAATGGCATTGCCTTCTCGATTCTCAGGGAGTGCAGAGTGGGGATGGGGCTGCAGGCTATGGAGACCGGGTGCTGGGGATGCCTTTGCCCTAGAGCCAGTCTTGTCTGCCATTTGCACTGAATTCCTTAATCAATCTGAGAACAGGTAAAGGATCCCAGGGTGGAGAAGCTTTGAAAATCACATATTTGCTGGTACATTTGTAGTGGAACTAATATATATATATATATATGTAATATATATATATATATATTATGTATATAACTAATATCAAATAAAGTAATAGAATTTTGATATGACCCCAAATCTGTCACAGATATATCTTAGCAAATAATTTATCTATTCAATCCTCAAATAATTACCACCCATAATGATCACAAGGATACTGTGAACGATGATACTACTACTACTTTTCCATTATTTGCTATGTGCTAAACAATATACTAAGCAATTTTATATCTACCATTGCATTTAATCCTTCAAATATCCCTATCACAAAGTTACCATTTTACCACTTTTGTAGATAGACTAAAATCAAGACTAAGGTGAAGTTTATGCTGCTGAACACTTTCTATGCCCAAGGTTAGTGTTTCTAATCCTGGATGTACATCAGAATCATTCTGGAAACTTGAAAAAACAAAGTGCCCCATCTCAAGAAATTTTTATTTAAATAGCCCCACTGATTATAGTACTGGCATTTTAAGTGTTCATTATATTATGCAACCAGGTGAGAAACTAATGTGTTTAGATGTTGGTGAAACAAAAATAGGGCGCCTGGGTGGCTCAGTTGGTTAAGCGACTGCCTTCGGCTCAGGTCGTGATCCTGGAGTCCCGGGATCAAGTCCCGCATCGGCCTCCCTGCTCAGCGGGGAGTCTGCTTCTCCCTCTGACCCTCCCCCCTCTCATGTGCTCTCTCTCTCTCAAATAAATAAATAAAATCTTTAAAAAAAAAAAAAAAGAAACAAAGATAAAGAGGAATTGGCTTCAAAGTGCTTTGGGCATTACAGAGGAAATGTAATAGAAACCCAGCAGTAGAATATTACAAGCCCAGTAATAGTGATGTGCAAATACTTCATTGGAAGACAGAGTGGAGATGTCAATTTATCTAATCTTGGTCTATTTCTATCATCTGTAAATGAGGATAAAATAGCTGTCCCTTAAAGTTATTGGGAGATTAAGCTGGAGACCTTATGTTAAGGATTCTTAGTCCTCAGGTTGGCATGTAGTAAGTGATGAAAAATGGATTTTCCATTCTATATTTACAAAGTGCTATGGGGACCCCCATTTTCCATCTGTGAAATAGTGATCATAGTACTACCTCCACAGGTTCCTCTGAGGATCAAACAAGACTGGACAGTTGACCCTTGAACAATGCAGGGAGGCTTGGGCATACCCACCCCCCCCCCATGCAGTGGAAAATCCACATAAAAATTTTGGCTCCCCTAAAGCTTAAGTACTAAGAGCCTGCTATTGACTGGAAACTTAAACAGCAGATTAACATATATTTGTATTAATAAACATACATGTATGTATTATATACTGTATTTTTACAATAAAATAATGTAAGAAAAAGAAAATGCTATTAAGAAAATTATAAGGAAGAGAAAATATATTTTCAGTATTATACTTTATTTATCAAAAAAAAAAAATTGCCTATAAGTGGACCTGTGCAGTTCGAACCCATGTTCAAGGTTATCAACTATAGGTGTGAAAAGTGTTTTGCAAAATGCACCAAACAAATGCAAAATGTTCTTGTGATTCTAAATATCCAAGCTGGCAGACATATAAGATCCTTCTCCAGAAATCCAGTTATGTCATCCCATCCCCCTCGTGAGGGGCTTGTTTCAAGCTGTATCATGGTTTTTATGATAATATATTCTCTTTGAAACTCCAGAACCATGTTTGTGCATTTAGCTTCTTGCCCTGAAATATCTATGTATAGTCAAAATAAGGGACAGCTGGGCTGGACTTGATAGTTATCTTTTGGAGGTGGAGTAAATCAGAACCTGGGAAATTCTCACCCTACTTATTTCAGCTGTTTCATTTTTTCTTTCTTTCTTTCTTTCTTTCTTTCTTTCTTTCTTT
>NW_022589721.1:29553970-29580113 GCF_004348235.1 Phoca vitulina
TTTCTTTCTTTCTTTCTTTCTTTTTCTTTTTCTTTCTTTCTTTTCCTTTTTCTTTCTTTTTCTTTCTCTTTCTTTCTTTCTTTCTCTTTCTTTCTTTCTTTCTTTTCTTTCTTTCTTTCTTTCTTTCTTTCTTTCTTTCTTTCTTTCTTTCTTTCTTTTTCTTTCTTTCTTTCTTTCTTTTCCTTTTTCTTTCTTTTTCTTTCTTTCTCTTTCTTTCTTTCTTTCTTTCTTTCTTTTTTTTTCAATGATTCTTCCTTTTCCACCCCAGCATGCTGGTAGCTGAAGGCCACAGGCATGTTGACTTTCTCTTTTAATTCCGCAATATACCAGATCTATATTCTGGAGAACTTGGCTGACTCCAGGCAATGACCCACTTAAGTTTCATGTCATCATCCTTCCTTTTGAACTCCCCATGACTCTTAGGATTAAAAAAAAAAAAAAACACACACACAAAATTCCACCATCCACAAAAAAAGACAGCATTGTCCTTTAAAATAACTTTCATAAGTTTGTGGATGAAGTGTAAATTACATGGAAGCAGATAAGAGCCTGGGTCTGGGGGTTAGTGTCCTGAATCTCACTCTTGTGTTTGCTGTGTGGTTCCTGGTGCTCGCTCAGGAGGGCTGGGCTGGGAGGAAGAAGGATGGTGAGTTACAGAGTCTCAGAGTTGGCTGTCTATGAAGAAGTGGAGTGAATCCGGAAAGCACTCTTCAGCAGGCAATTATATGGCCAAGTTAAAGCTTGGCTCTTCACCCCATGACCACAGTGTGCTCATACGGACTCCGAGTCTCTTCATGACACAGCTGATGTGAGCCTGCTTTGTAGAGGAGAACCAGAGCCTGAAGCTTCTCTGGCTCTATTTTGCACCAACTTTCCACCACTCCAATCTGGTGAAGGACTCAGATCCATTTCCATAAGAAAACTAGTCCCAACCTCTAGACAAACTTGGAATTTTCTTTGTAAAACTAGAAAGGGCTTTCCTCTTTTTGAAATGCAAATTCTTTCATAGTTACAACCTAATAATAATTATTTTTGAGGATTCTCTATTATTTGTTTAAAACAAGACAAATTTCTAAATGTTTCCTATTTCTCCATCTCCTATATTCTAATGAATCTCCCTTTGCATAGAGATCAGACTCTGAGCCCTTTGGCAGCCTGTTCACATCCGCACCAATGCCTCCCTCCTTCCTGGGGCTGCAGAAACTGCACCATTGTTCTGGGAGTGTCTGCTATCTCCAGGTGCATTCTAGTGCAGGGATGGCATAGGATAGAACAGCTAATGGTCCCTGTCCTCAGGGAGCTTGTTGCCTAGTGGGAGCAGCAAATCCCTTACAGTTCTCAGAGCACAATGCCATCTTTTGCTTTGTGTCTCGTCCCGCTGCTTTCAGCTTTCTGGAAAGGCCTCTTCCTCGTCCAGGTGTCCCATCTGGTAGCAGATGACTTTTCAGTGCCCAGTGGTCTTAGACACTATCTCTCAGTGCAGCTGTCCCTATGACCTTTACCCACAGCCCCCGGGTGGTAATCTCACCTATCCCAAGGGAGCACTGGGCATGGTAGTTATCATGAGTGTTTTAATCTTCCTTTTACTTGACTGTTGTTGTCAAAGCAAAGTGCTCTTTGAGGGAAGGAACTATGAGTTTTGCCTTGTCCCCTAGCCTAGCACAGTGCCTGCCTAAGAAGTTCTGAATTATTGTGGATAAGAATAGTTAATGAGTGATAAATCTATGAATGAATGATTGTAATGACAAGCACACCTTTCAAGACAGACATTACTTATGGAGGGTCTCACTCATTTCCACATGTTGTAAAATTGGTTCTAACTGAACACACTTACTGACAAGATCAATAGTACATTTCCTTCTATTCAATAATTAATCTTGCAGTGAAACAGGAAGTTGAGGAAAGAAACTTAGTGTTCTCCGTTTTGCAAAACTCTGAACACTTGCTGGATCTGAGCAGTCTCAGTGAAGGCGCCTCATCTTTAGCTGGTCTATTACGTTTCTCTGAGCTGGAGAATTCCCCTCATCAAATATTAAATAGGGGCGGGTAGGTACTTTCAGTAAATAAAGGAGGTTAGTGGCTATTTAATAACTTTAAGGTAATTATTAAATAGTGGAACGATACTTTCCATGACTATGCATTCCTGCACTATTACAATCCCATGTGAAGAGATCAGAAGAAAGCTTATTTAGAAACTCACGGCATTGCACTCACCAGATTTTTGTCATTTTTGAACCTGTCCATTTTAGTGAATGTAGGAAATGAATTAATGTTAATATTATTAAGTATAATATCCCCCATTTATTTATTAGGTGTTATGTACTCTTCTGTATATTTGGTGTACCCACATAAGGCATTGGTTGGTTTTCCACACGTGATCTCATGCAATTTGCAACATTAGTCTACTGCTACATGTATTACATTATCCCTATTTTTTTTTTTTTTTTTTTAAGATTTTATTTATTTATTTGAGACAGAGAGAATGAGAGAGAGAGAGCACGTGAGAGGGGGGAGGGTCAGAGGGAGAAGCAGGCTCCCTGCTCGGCAGGGAGCCCGATGCGGGACTCGATCCAGGGACTCCAGGATCATGACCTGAGCCGAAGGCAGTCGCTTAACCAACTGAGCCACCCAGGCGCCCTACATTATCCCTATTGACCAATCAGGAAAAGGATGTATAAAGCTATTGCAGAAGATCTAAGGTCACCTATTGAAGAGTATAGACTGAAGATTCAAATTCAGAATTCTCGGATTTCAGAGTGGGTGTACTTTCTACAATCAGAAGTGATCAGTGACAAAAATATGAAATGTTTACTTTCCCCCCCAAAAAGGTCTATTTTAACAGAAGCAGATGCTGCTGGTATCTAGCTGAGTCATCTGACCATCCACCTTCACGTGGCAAAAGGCACTTGCTGCCAACCTCTGTCTGTGTCTTTCTCTGGGGATCACACTGGGTTTACGTACAGGGCAAGCTCTAAGTGCCAGAGGATTAGTACCTTCTGGAGATGAAGCCTTCATCCACGGGCACATGGGAAATAGTGGAAATATCCACCCGTGTCCTTATCCTTACATTGGGAAAACTCAGGCTTGTTCCATGATGTCTGTCAGCATTTCCCAGTGGGAATTTGCTTCAGTTGCCCATGGTGGCTACTGGATAATGTTGCAAATTTCACTGACATTTTTCTTTCCTTATCTCAGTTTCCCATTCAACTACTGGTAATTCTTGAGATAAATTCACAAATAAACTACTGCCCCTCAGGTTCTTGTCTCGGAGTTTGCTTCTGGGAGAACCCAAACTGAGAAAGTAATCTCAAATTTCTTGAAACTTCCATATATTTCACTCATTGCAGGGTAATTGACTCCCCCCACTGCTTCCATATTTCCCTCTTAAATGCTTTCCAGTTTGATCATTTTTGTCCTTGAAGCAATCCCGATTGCTTAGATTGTGTCTGTAAAATCCCAATCCAGTAATTAATACCTATTACTGGTACATTTAAGGAAATGCTGTCTGAGGCAATATTTGCTTATTTATCTACTCTGTAGACTTTTAAAACCATGCCCTTTTCTTAAACGGCCCCAGGGCACATGTACAATAAAGGATTTTGTTAATTAAAATGTAGCCAGCACATTAATAAAACATCAGAGAAAGACTGCAGAAGGCACAGCCATTTGACAGTCCCATTCCTTGGTTAGGTCAGGCGTTTGCTCCCCCATCCGTTTTCCTTCCTTAATAGGCCTGTAGTACTCTCTGAGATTGAATTTGGGCTGAGGATAAGGAATACCTGGACCCTCAGAGACAGCTACACCAATTTCAGAGAAGACAGGGAGGAGAATTAAAGCATGATTTGGGGAACATCTGGGTGGAACTTAGAGGAGGGAAATAGGGCTCCCGCAAAGAGTTGGAGGGATTTTATATTTCTTCTCACTTCACCGTATTGCTCCTTCCTTCAACTTTTGTCTCCTCTCCTCACCTTACAAAAGAAGTGCCCTTATGTCTAGTGAGACAAGGTATGTGGCCTCATATCACACTCTCTGCATCTCTAAACTAAGGATTACTCAATACATTTGGCCAAATATGTCTGATTCCTCCATATAGTCTAGAGAGGGCATTATTTTTTAAAGATTTTATTTATTTATTTATTGAGAGAGAGAGAAGGAAAGAGAGAGGGAGAGTGCAAGCTGGGGGAGGGACAGAGTTAGAAGGAGGGAGAGAATCTCAAGCAGACTCCACGCTGAGCATGGAGCCCAACGTGGGGCTCAGTCCCATGACCCCAAGAGCACAACCCAAGCTGAAATCAAGAGTTGGATGCTTAACCAGCTGAGCCACTCAGGTGCCCCTCTCCAGGACTATTTTAAAATGGAGATAACCAAATACTATAATTACAATGATAAAAGGACAGGCCATTTCCCAAACGCTGTCATGAGCTCACACGCTTCTGCATTAGGGGACATGGTGTTTTACCTTCATGGAATAATAATATCCATAACTTCAGAAGTGTAACTATTGCTATTTATAAAATGATTCCTACTTGCTAAGCATCTCCTAAGTGATCACTGGTTCATGCATTTTTCATTTACTCTCCATCATAGATCAATAACATTGGCTCTATAATTCATTTGTCTCCATTCACACACAAGTGGATGTATCTTCTCAAGTTCCATCTCCACATAATTGGTGAGGGAAAAATCATGCATTATTAAAAATATACCTGTGCTGCCCAGTACTGTAGCCACCGCCCATGTTAAATAAAATCCAAAAAGTAAATTAAACGTAAAATCACATTTGAATTACTCCTATTAATAGCTACATTCTGCTCCTCAGGAACCACCTGTTGTCAACGGCTACTGTATTGGACAGCACAGATTTTCCATCACAAAATATCCTATTGGATAGTGTTGTTCATTGCGCTGACATTGGAATTTTTTATTTGCACCTTTTTTTTGTTTGAATTTTATTTTGTTATTTTTTATAGTAGTGAACATTGTATACCTGTATGGTAGATCCTGTTTTTATTACAAAATCATGAGCATTTTATTGCAACATTACATTTTGTCCTATTTTATATGATTTAATACAACTATACCCTAATACACTAGCCATACAGGCTATAACTTTTTTTCCTTATAAATTCGACTGAAAAGAACCTTTGTGTATAACATTTTCATATTGGGGTTATTTGAGAAGGTGGCTCAAAAAATGTTTGTCAGTTCCCAGTTGGGGTAACTTCTGAGGGGCTTCCATATATGATTAAAGGGGCCTTCCCTTTTTCCTCTTCAGCCTGAGAGAAGGCTCTCTGGAAAGAGTGGGGGAGGGTTTGTTTACCTGGAGCTTGGTTTCTGTGGCACTGCCTCCCTGTGACAGACCCCTCCACTCTGCTCCTTCTGCCTTACCAAGTTCATGGGACGTATATCTTGTATGTCCCGAGTCTGCCGTTGCAGAGTATTGGTAGCATTTTTTGGTACATGATCAAATTGGACTCCCCATTTCATTTCACTCTGCAAACTCAGTCAAGGTGCTTTACCTTTTGGCATTTCCATGTCTAACACAATTCTACTCTGAGTAGGAACTCAATATTATTATTATTTAAAAATTTTTAAAACACAGCCTGCACTGATTTCTCTTCAGCTTTGCCCTGTTCCTTTAAAGTTGGCATACATCTTCCCCTGCACAGAAATGCCCAAAGCCCTGCAGCTGGCTCCTGTGGGTGGGGTCCCTGACTGCCCTTTAACTCAGACTAAATCCGGAGAAGTTTTGTCTCACCAGCTGCTGTCCCTTATGACATGATAATGGACGTTCAGACACTTGCCTTATGCAGTGTTTGCTTCTTGTAGCTTCATCCTGGTTCCTTGGATGATGCTGGTCTTGACTTGGCTCCCTTTTTCACTGTCTGCACCCTGCTATTCTAGGTGACAGACCCAGGCTGAGCCCAGCCCAACCATCCCCAGTCTAAACCACAAGCCCTACCCCATCATGTTTACTCAGATTCATCCAAATAGAATTCCTCGATGCATTCCCCACCATTTGCTGTCCACTTATTGAGATTTTTATAAGCCATTAATTTTACTTCCATAGAAAATAGAACACTAGGATTCCATCTACAGACAAGAAGTTTGTTCTGCATGGAAATATTTTTTAGAAAAAGGGAATATTACACTATAAATCTGTCACATAAAAGTGATTTCCTATTTCTGTCTTAACTTGGATGCATCTGAACAAGAAATATTATCTTTCTTCTATGTATGGTGTTCTCTAACTGTCCTGTTTGTATGTTTAATGAATATATTTAATGACAAAGCTAGGGAAAGGATGACAAATGGGGACATAGAAGGCTGGATAAAGATGCTGATAGTTATAGACACCAAGAAATCTACAAGAAAATGTCGGGCACAGCTTAACTTCACGTTCTTCCATTACTAGTGAGATGAGCCATTTGCTTCAACACTCTGCAGCTAGTGATTCCATATTTTCAAAGTATCCCTGCCCTGCAAGCAGAAGGAAGGGTCTGACACCATCCCTACTCACAAGGAGCATGCAAGTGACATGACAGGAGAGTGACATACAGGAGAACTCACCAGGCCAGCACATTCAGGTATGTGAAACAGTCCAGCAAAGCACGGAGTAGAAACACAGAATATATTTGAAGACCTGAAAGTAGCTCAGAATTACTAAATCATGGGCCTGAAGTGTAGTGCTGACCAATGTAACTACATATATATGTATATAAACAAATAAATAGAGGGGGAGGAGGGAGAGAGAAACAATCCCAGTATTATATCTTTTCAACATTATCAACAGGATCCAAACCATTGCCATCTTTCCATTCTGCCATCAGATCCATCACTTATATACACTACCAAAAATTTCCTGCCTCTATTTCTCTCTTAATGATCCTTCTTTGTGGATCAGTGTTAATTTTTCTCAAATAGAGTCCTAATCTGGACTCTCCCTTTCTTCACTACCTACTACAGTTCACTGTGTTTCTCACACCATCACGTTCAGTTAAAATAATTTGTCCTAGCATAAGTTCTGGCCTAGTAAGTTAAAGAAGACACTCTAGTCTGATTGTCACAATCATAAGACAAACATACAACCCAAAATTATTTTACTTGGGGTAGTGAATGAGTTATTTACCAAATATTTCCAGTTCTCCTTGTTGCAAGCACAAAATAGCAGGAGACCTCTCTGCCTCCTTGGAGTAAGATGTGGCCATGTGACTTAAAACTCAACCCTAAGTGATACATGCCACCATGGGGCAATTTTGAGGAGCCACTGCTTGATTTTTCTTAGCAACCAGTAATGTTCAAGATAGTGGCTGGTGGATCATCAGGGTCATTCTAGAATAGCAGAAATTGAGTTTCAATGACCAATGGCCTGCTACCAAGACTATGACAACAACAACAACAACAACAACAACAACAACACACACAATGTAGTATTATCTTAGGGGCTGGTGAGGGGGCATTAAGGACACGGTATCAAAGGCTGGAAGGAAAAGAAGGCACGTTATGTAGTAACAGACTTTTGGTGAAACTGCTGCTTGCCATAACTTCAAAGGCAGATAATAAACCCAATAAATGTCTTCTTTAAATTGAGATACTTGTAGATTCCCATGCATTTGTAAAAATAATACAGACATCCTTTGTATCCTTTGCTCAGTTTCCCCAAGCATAGCATTCTGCAAAATTATAGCAAAATAGCACAACCAGGATATTGACATTGATACAATTCACGTCTCTTTCATATTTCCCCATTTTCACTCATTTGTGTGTGTGTGTGTATTAAGGTTTATACAATTTCATCACCATGCATGTTTGTGTCTCCACCACTACATTACAGTTATTAAAAGCATGATGTCAGAAGGATCCCCTATATTGCTCTTTTATAACTATACTTACTCCCTTCAGTCCTCTTCCCCAACCCCTGGAAACCACTAAACTGGGTAACATTTCTATAGATTTTTTATTACAAATAAATACATCCATATGTAACCTGCTGGGATTGAGTTTTTTCACTCAAAATAATTCCCCAGAGGTTCATCCAAGCTGTTGCATGTATCAATATGTAGCTCTTTCTCATTTGGGCTTTAATTTGCATTTCCTCAATGTCTAATGCTGTTGGACAGTTTATATGCCCTTATTTGCCATTCATATATACACATTGGTGAACTGTCTGTTCATCTTTAATGGTGGTTCTGAGACCCAATCCCAATGTGTGTGTGGGAGGGGGCTTTTCCACACTACCAGGAAACTGCAACACCAGCAGGGTGTTCTACAGTTAGATCCCACAAGGTGAGGGCTCAGCCTTTCAAGACTGCTCCCCCCACTGGCACTGCAGACTCAATTCAGAAGCCTAGGTTACTGCTTCCAACCATCAGCAATGGATTCCAAGTTCCATCAGCCTATCTAACTGTCTCTTGGTGGAAGAGAGGAGCCTTAGACCCATCAGGGAAGGAGAGGAACTTCCTTCATTGAATTGGCTTTGTGTTTTCTGCCTTTGTCAAAAACAAGCTGAACATATTTGCATTGGTGTATTACTGAGTCTTCTATTCTGTCCCATTTCACTGTGTCTGTTCCCCTCCGATACGTACTACCTTGATTACTATGGCTATATTGTAAGCCTTAATAATAAGTAGAGTAATTATTTCTACTTTATCTTTCTTTGTCAAAAATGTTTTAGTTATTTCAGGGCCTGTGCCTTTCCATATAAATGTTAGAGTAAGCTTGTCTGCATCTTTGCAAAAAATCTTACTTGATATTTGTTAAGAATTGTATTAAATCTGTAAATCAATTTTATGCGGCATTGAAATCTTTATGATGTTGAGTCTTCCATCCCATAAATAAGGTGTATCTGTCCATTTCCTTTGGTCTCCTTTGATTTCTTTAATCAGCATTTTGTAATTTTTAGCATGGATGTTTTGACAAGCATTCTTAAGTATTTAATTTTCTTTTGAGCAGTTGTAAATGCTATTGTGTTACT
Source organism: Phoca vitulina (assembly GCF_004348235.1). Classification (NCBI taxonomy): domain Eukaryota; kingdom Metazoa; phylum Chordata; class Mammalia; order Carnivora; family Phocidae; genus Phoca; species Phoca vitulina. The sequence continues at coordinate 29,562,945 of NW_022589721.1, forward strand.
AATTTTGCTTTGTGAACAGCAAATTCTTTATTAGTAGATAGGAATGTGATTGGTTTTGGTGGTAAGCTTGTATCCTGTGATGCTGCTGAGCTTACTGATTACTGATTACTGATTACTTCTAGGAGTTTTGTATAGACTCCATGGGATCTTCTTTTACAATATGTATGTCTTTTTTTCCCCTTTTCTTGCTTTGCAGTACAGGTCGGAAATAACTTCTAGCACTATGATGAATAAGAATAATAAAAATGAATACCTTGTCTTCTTTTTAATTTTTGAGGGAAAGCATTAAGTCTTTCACCATTAAGTATAATGTTAATTGCAGGATTTTGTGTATATGTTTTTTACCAAGTTGAGATAATTTCCCTCTTCTCTTATCTTCCAACAACTATTTTTGGAGCTTATGCAGTTTTATTTTTGTTTGCTTTTATTTCGTTTGCTTTATTTGGTGTTGCTGGGCTCCCTTTGATCCTTGCTGATACTGTAAGGGCCAGGTCCCCATTGCATCTCCCACTGATTGGTGGCTGTGGTGGGCTCTCTCTACTGATGTACCCCAGCTCAGTGGAACAACAAGCTACTGGGGAAAAAGAGGCTTGCTGTACAGGGCACTTGCTGTATCTGAGTCTCTTTTTCCAGTTCCATTAGCCTGCCTAAGTATCTCTTGGGGGAAGAGAGGAGTCTTAGATCCACGAGGGAAGGAGAAGACCTCCTTTGGCTGCTTAGTTCTGGCAAGACTCCCACTCAATCCCCCTTGTCAGTGGTGTCAGATTCATCTATGTTGTCAAAAAGATTCAAGTTCAATCTGGAACAAGAATGAGCCCACCTGGGTTACCTTCTATTTCTGGAGTAGGGGACCTGGAAATACCAGGTCTGGTGAGACTTCCTTCCTTGGGTACAAGGTTCTAATACCCTGTTGTTGGGGCATATGGGTGGCTCAGTCAGTTAAATGTCTGCCTTCGGGTCAGGTCATGATCCCAGGGTCCCAAGATCGAGCCCTGTGGCAAGCTCCCTGCTCAGTGGGGAGTTTGCTTCTCCCTCTCCCTCTGCTGCTCCCCCTGCTGTGCTCCCTCCCTCTCTCTCTCTCTGTCAAATAAATAAATAAAATCTTAATAAATAAATAAATAAATACATACATAAATAAATATCCTGTTGTTGTGTTTGTTGTTCTTCTGCTCCTGGAGTCTCAATACAGCTTACCTTCTCACCATTCAGAGTTCCTCTGTAGATTTCTCTTGTGCCATTTCCAAGGATTAAAGTTATGCTTAGCAAGGAGAAGCAAAAATAAAACAAAAAAGAGGGGGTCTATGCCACGATGTTCAAACAAAAAGTCTAAAACAGGAATTTAATATGAGTTCTCGTCCCTAGTAAATTTTTATCTGAAGGTAAAAAAGAAACAAATTAAAACATAATATTATGTGGTATTTCTTATTGGTTGTATTTGACAAGTTATTATAAGAAGGAGATGTTGGGGTGCCTGGGTGGCTCAGTTAGTTAAGCATCTGACTATTGATTTCAGCTCAGGTCATGATCTCAGGGTCATGAGATCAAGCCCCATGTCTGGCTCCATGTTCAGTGGGGAGTCTGCTTAAGATTCTCTCTCTCCCTCTCTCTCTGCCCCTCCACCAGCTCACTCTTGTGCACATGCACTCTCTCTAAAAAAAAAAAAAGAAGAAGAAGAAGATGTTAAGAAAAGAATTGGCCTGTCCTGAAGCACATAAAAAAAGACAAAGAAAACGAAAAAGAAAAAAAAACAAAACAAAACAAAGGGCAATAGAAGTGGACCAGGAGCCTACAGTAGGTGACTACTTCTAACAAGACCAGTAAAATATAAAACTGGAAAAGACCTTGGGCTGGAGTTGAATCAGTACATGGTTCTCACCTATTGTTAAAGCATCTGAAAGGAAAACAGGTCTCAGAATCACGTTTTTGGGGGTTTTGTTTATTTTAATGGGGAGAGGAAGGCTTTTTTTTCCTCCCATTTTTGCTATAGCCTCCAATAATATTTTGGTCATTTGTTATTATAGCACAGTCCAGCTTATCCAGATTGATGCTATAATGACTGGCTAGAAAAGAAATTATGGAAACTAGAACTTGAAAATCACCCAATTAAAATTTTTCACCATTTTATATTCCATCTCCAGATACAGTCTTCCTCTTATGGTACAAAGCCTGTCATATACAGAGGGGTTGGGGAGTGAATGTTTTCTAGAAAGATGCAGTGACCCATTTCAAAACAATAAAGTTTTCTTTAGTTTAGAAAGTACTTCTATGTTTTACGTGTAATCTCTTTATATTCTATGATGTTCAGTTTGATATCTCAATACCTTTATCATCCTTTCATGCTGAGTATCAGCATATCAGATGATGAATAAAATAAGTAGTGCATAAGGTATATACACCCCAGTTTACATTGACACCATCCTCAATGCACTCAGTGACTCCCTCAGACATCCCAAACTATAATTTAAATTATTTTACATTGGCAGACGTGGACCTTCATTTTTTTGTGACAACCAACTGTTAAAGTCCTCTTTGCCCCTTATCACTCTTTCATATGCCCCACTCTTAAGCCACCCAAACTCCTTCCTCTTCCTATGGGGACCTCCTGCTCCTCTCCCTTCCATGCCTTTGTTCTTGCTCTTCCTTTCATCCTAAATTGTATCTCTTTTTCATTCTGTGATGCTGTCACTGGCTCATATGTTTAGATTTTGCTATTTCCTCTAGGAGGGATTTCTTGTTGTCACCACTCCACCCAATATGGTGCCATCTACCCATGCTATAATATATTCCTCCTATAAACTCCATAGATTATTTAAGCTGTATGTGCTTTAAAGTGTTCTTATAATACCTCCTAGATTGATGTCACTCCAGGCAGAAATCATTCCTTATTCAAGTCCCTCTCCCATATATTCTTATTCAATGAATCCTAAATAAATATTTGTTGAAGAAAATAGAAATAAATTGAATTTCTCCTCTAATTTACTTAGTGAAAGAACTTGTCCATGGCGGGTTAGTTATTCAGCAGTTAGACCAAAGCAGGGAAACACCATTCATTCCAATGTGACCAACAGTCTTTAAACTAACATCCTCCTTCAATTTATTAGCAAAATTACTCTTTAGGCACTTGCTTAAAAGCTACAAATCTTAGCCACATGTCCTCCATCTTTCTTAATGAGAGTGGAATTCTTTTATTGTAAATAAAATTGGAGGGACATAAAATGGCTAGCTGCCCACACTTCAACCTTTGAGGGAGTTTGGAATGAGAACCTCACTATTAAGACCAGCCAGACTAAGCATTGGTTCTGCCCATGACAAAAGACTAACTTAGCACCAAAGTCATATTTTCCTCCATGATGATTCTAAAAGGCACAGAAGGCTTCTTGTGGGAAACATTAGTGTAAGAAAAACTAAAGGCATGTGAGAGATAGTAATATACAGAGGATCAATGGATTTGGTAACAGGTAGAACTGAATTTGATTCTAAATCTGTTGCTCATGAGAGGTTAACCTCGAGCAAGTTAGTGAGGTCTTATGTCTCTCTCCAAAGCTCATGTGCTCAGCCATTAGTCCTTATATCCTTCTATGGTCATGATTGTAGTAGTTACTATAGGCCAAGTGGCAGTGACAAATAGACAAATAAACCCAAAATTTCAGATGCTGAAGAACAAGAAGTTGATTTATTTCCCATTTAACAGTCTAGGGAAATGTTCAGCCCCCTAAGTGACCATTCACAGATCAGAGTCAACAGCCTCTCTGCTATCTTTACCAAGTGGCTTCCTAGATGACCTGCACATCAACACTGTAGTCAGGTGGAATCTGAAAATTTCTCCAGAAATATCCTGGAAGAATACATGAAAATTTTTTTGTTTTTACTTTTTTTTTTTGCTTTTTAATGGACCAGGCCTGAGAATGGCACAAATAGTTTCCTTTTACATATCATTGGAGAGGGCTTAGTCACATGGCTACCCCTAAATGCAAAGGAAGCTGGGAAATGTAAATGTAGCTGCTTGCCCAAGAAAAAAAAAAAATAAGATTTTCGTAGGCAGCTAATGGTTTCTGCCACAAGACTCATGTTATATATTGAATTTGCAAACGCATTTCAGTCATGGACCCAGAGCTCCAGTAGCTAACAATCTAGAGAAAAAGTCACTTAACATGCATTATGTGCAATAATGAAATAATAGATGGCACTTATTTACTTATTCATCATGTTCCTGGTCCTGTTGCTGCATGCTTTATGTAGATTATTTTCTTTAAAACACATAGAAGAGGAGGAGATGGTATCATAGAAATATATAGAAACTTGGAACTTTGAGGTAGGCTTAACACTTTCTCACCTCCTCTCTCTCTCTCCTTTAGGATTATGTGAAATAATGCATATAAGGGACCAGGACTCTTGCTTTGAACACTGTGAGATTATGTAACAAAGGAAGCTAGCTAGTAATTAAATTGTCATGTCCCCAACTCCATACTGTAAAGCTGCCTTTAAAAGACAGTTACGTTAACAAGAACAACTTTTAAAAATATTCCTTGTAGTCATCAGTGAGCATGTTTTCATTCTAGTAAAAAAAAAAATGTGAACACAAGTCATGGGTGTCACTTCAGGACCAGTGACTCTAAGAAGCAGGTGAGGTTTTTCCTCTCACCCCCACCTGCCTACTAGTTGGAGACTTCAAGGCCCCGGGATGGTGGAGTCACAGGATGAAGGAACCAGGATCCCTGAGTCACCTTGAGAGAAAAGCAACCTGCTAACCAGGAAAACAACAATGTAGAATTATGTACAAGAAAATAACCTTCTATTATGCTAGCCACTGACATTCTGTAGTTTATTTGCTTGAACAGTGTTATTGAAACTAATGCAGTGCTTAATCAAGGTTATAATACAACAAAAATAATACGTCAACTATTAATACTACTGTGTTTAGCTATTTTATTGCATTATAGCTTATATGTCAGACGTCCCAACAAGACAATAATATGCTTGAAATCTTACCTCGTAACTCTTAAAGATATTTACCATTTCTCTTCCAACTGCCTCCATATTCTGACTTCCTCCACTCCCCAGTTCTATCCTTAACCTAAGACAAGCATTTTTTGTGAGAAATCCCACCCACCTATCCCTGCTGCCTCCATCCCTTCAGGAAGTCCAGGCTTTATAACATAAGTTGGGTTTTGCCTTTGATTTACTTTTTCATTAAAAAAATATCCTTTTTTGTGTGTGTGGGGGTGGATACCACACTAGCATAGAAGACAAAATTATGAGCAAAGAAAAATCTGGTTTGGGTTTTTCTTCTCTCAGATCTTACATTTCATTGACAGAGAAGGAGATTAACAAAAAAGTCACACACTCAGTTATTTTTTTTTTAGATTTTTTTAATTTTTTTATTTATTCATTTGAGACAGAGATATATATATAGAGAGAGAGCATGAGAACGGGAAGAGGCAGAGGGAGAGGGAGAAGCAGGCTCTCCGCTAAGCCAGGAGTCCGATACAGGGCTCGATCCGGACCCTGGGATCATGACCTGAGCCGAAGGCAGACGCTTAACCATCTGAGCCACCCAGGCGGCCCACACCCAGTTATTTAGATACAGGACCCACAGTGGACACTGTCATGTCTTAACTTGCATGTGGACATGAATCATACCTGCAATTCAGCAACTCAGCCATTTTCAAAGCTAGTTCAAAACATAACAAATTATCCAGATTAGGCATATTAAATAACATTAATTTTAGGGAAACCCATCACAACTAATGACTTTCCACAAATTAATAAGTAATAAAATTAGGGTATTGGATTTCAAAACATACTTGGCTGATATATTTTGCCAAAGGTAGCAGGGAAGCAATTATTTATTGTGTTCCATCATTCATTGTAATAGGAGCTTTCATCCATGGGATGAATCCTAAATAATAACAGGTAGCAGTAATGAGTCATTCGGTGGGCATCTGAGCTGCGTTTTTTCTGCTTGATAAATTGGGAACTTAACTATAAAAGTGTGTCTCCAGGTCTGTGAAACTAGAGTTAAAGTCAACACTGTAAGTTGAGTAGAGTGTGAAAGGTCCTCCTGAATTTATTCCACTTGCCAGAACTATATCCCACCAAAGTCTACATCTCTAGTTTAAAGATTTAATGTTTCTCAGCATACTTCTTTGTTTTAAGCAATTTATTTTTTCTTGCTCCTGAATCATACCTTCCATTTTTTATTGTTATGTTAATCACCATACATTACATCATTAGTTTTTAATGTAGTGTTCCATGATTCATTATTTGTGTATAACACCCAGTGCTCCATGCAGAACGTGCCCTCTTTAATACCCATCACCAGACTAACCCATCCTCCCACCCGCCTCCTCTCTAGAACCCTCAGTTTGTTTTTCAGAGTCCATCGTCTCTCATGGTTCGTCTCCCCCTCCGATTTCCCCCCCTTCATTCTTCCCCTCCTGCTATCTTCTTCTTCTTCTTTTTTTTAACATATAATGTATTATTTGTTTCAGAAGTACAGATCTGAGATTCAACAGTCTTGCACAATTCACAGCGCTCACCATAGCACATACCCTCCCCAGTGTCTATCACCCAGCCGCCCTACCCTCCCACCCCCCACCACTCCAGCAACGTTCAGTTTGTTTCTTGAGATTAAGAATTCCTCATATCAGTGAGGTCATATAATACATGTCTTTCTCTGATTGACTTATTTTGCTCAGCATAACACTCTCCAGTTCCATCCACATCGTTGCAAATGGCAAGATTTTATTCCTTTTGATGGCTGCATAATATTCCATTGTATGTATATACCACTTCTTCTTTATCCATTCATCTGTCGATGGACATCTTGGCTCTTTTCACAGTTTGGCTATTGTGGACATTGCTGCTATAAACATCGGGGTGCACGTACCCCCTTCGAATCCCTACATTTGTATCTTTGGGGTAAATACCCAGGAGTGCAATTGCTGGATCGTGTGGTAGCTCTATTTTCAACTTTTTGAGGAACCTCCATACTGTTTTCCAGAGTGGCTGCACCAGCTTACATTCCCACCAACAGTGTAGGAGGGTTCCCCTTTCTCTGCATCCCTGCCAACATCTGTCGTTTCCTGACTTGTTGATTTTAGCCATTCTGACTGGTGTGAGGTGATATCTCAATGAGGTTTTGATTTGGATTTCCCTGATGCCAAGCGATGTTGAGCACTTTTTCATGTGTCTGTTGGCCATTTGGATGTCTTCTTTGGAAACATGTCTGTTCATGTCTTCTGCCCATTTCTTGATTGGATCATTTGTTCTTTGGGTGTTGAGTTTAAGAAATTCTTTATAGATTTCGGATACTAGCCCTTTATCTGATATGTCATTTGCAAATATCTTCTCCCATTCTGTCAGTTGTTTTTTAATTTTGTTGACTGTTTCTTTTGCTATGCGAAAGCTTTTTATCTTGATGAGGTCCCAAGAGTTCATTTTTGCCCTTGCTTCCCTTGCTTTTGGCGATATTTCTAGGAAGAAATTGCTGCGGCTGAGGTCGAAGAGGTTTCTGCCTGTGTTCTCCTTTAGGACTTTGATGGCCTCCTGTCTCACATTTAGGTCTTTCAACCATTTTGAGTCTATTTTTGTGTGTGGTGTAAGGAAATGGTCCAGTTTCATTCTTCTGAATTGGCTGTCCAATTTTCCCAACACCATTTGTTGAAGAGACTGTCTTTTTTCCATTGGACATTCTTTCCTGCTTTGTCGAAGATGAGTTGACCATAGAGTTGAGGGTCCATTTCTGGGCTCTCTATTCTATTCCATTGATCTATGTGTCTGTTTTTGTGCCAGTACCATACTGTCTTGATGATGACAGCTTTGTAATAGAGCTGGAAGTCCGGAATTGTGATGCCACCAGCTTTGCTTTTCTTTTTCAACATTCCTCTGGCTATTCGGGGTCTTTTCTGGTTCCATACAGATTTTAGGATTATTTGTTCCATTTCTTTGAAAAAAGTGGATGGTATTTTGATGGGGATTGCATTGAATGTGTAGATTGCTCTAGGTAGCATTGACATCTTCACAATATTTGTTCTTCCAATCCATGAGCATGGAACGTTTTTCCATTTCTTTGTGTCTTCCTTAATTTCTTTCATGAGTATTTTATAGTTTTCTGAGTACAGATCCTTTGCCTCTTTGGTTAGATTTATTCCTAGGTATCTTAGGGTTTTGGGTGCAATTGTAAATGGGATCGACTCCTTAATTTCTCTTTCTTCTGTCTTGTTGTTGGTGTATAGGAATGCCCCTGATTTCTGTGCATTGATTCTAGATCCTGCCACTTTACTGAATTCCTGTATGAGTTCTAGCAGTTTTGGGGTGGAGTCTTTTGGGTTTTACACATAAAGTATCATGTCATCTGCAAAGAGTGAGAGTTTGACTTCTTCTTTGCCAATTTGGATGCCTTTATTTCTTTTTGTTGTCTGATTGCTGTGGCTAGGACTTCTAATACTATGTTGAATAGCAGTGGTGATAGTGGACATCCCTGCCGCGTTCCGGACCTTAGGGGAAAAGCTCTCAGTTTTTGCCCATTGAGAATGATATTTGCTGTGGGGTTTTCATAGATGGCTTTTATGATATTGAGGTATGTACCCTCTATCCCTATACTCTGAAGAGTTTTGATCAAGAAAGGATGCTGTACTTTGTCAAATGCTTTTTCTGCATCTATTCAGAGGATCATATGGTTCTTGTTCTTTCTTTTATTAATGTATTGTATCACATTGATTGATTTGCGGATGTTGAACCAACCTTCCAGCCCAGGGCTAAATCCCACTTGGTCGTGATGAATAATCCTTTTAATGTACTGTTGGATCCTATTGGCTAGTATTTTGGTGAAAATTTTTGCATCCATGTTCATCAAGGATATTGGTCTGTAATTCTTTTTGATGGGGTCTTTGTCTGGTTTGGGGATCAAGAATAATGGTGGCCTCATAAAACGAGTTTGGAAGTTTTCCTTCCATTTCTATTTTTTGGAACAGTTTCAGAAGGATAGGTATTAATTCTGCTTTAAATGTTTGGTAGAATTCCCCTGGGAAGCCATCTGGCCCTGGGCTTTTGTGTTTTGGGAGATTTTTGATGACTGCTTCTATTTCCTTAGTGGTTATAGGTCTGTTCAGGTGTTCTATTTCCTCCTGGTTCAGTTTTGGTAGTTGATACATCTCTAGGAATGCATCCATTACTTCCAGGTTATCTAATTTGCTGGCATAGAGTTGCTCATAATATGTTCTTATAATTGTTTGTATTTCTTTGGTGTTGGTTGTGATTTCTCCTCTTTCATTCATGATTTTGTTGATTTGGGTCATTTCTCTTTTCTTTTTGATAAGTCTGGCCAGGGGCTTATCAATCTTGTTAATTCTTTCAAAGAACCAGCTCCTAGTTTCGTTGATCTGTTCTACTGTTCTTTTGGTTTCTATTTCATTGATTTCTGCTCTGATCTTTATTATTTCTCTTCTCCTGCTGGGTTTAGGCTTTATTTGCTGTTCTTTCTCCAGCTCCTTTAAGTGTAGGGTTAGGCTGTGTATTTGAGACCTTTCTTGTTCCTTGAGAAAGGCTTGTATTGCTATATACTTTCCTGTAAGGACTGCCTTTGCTGCATCCCAAAGATTTTGAACAGTTGTGTTTTCATTTTCATTGGTTTTCATGAATTTTTTTAATTCTTCTTTAATTTCCTGGTTGACCCATTCATTCTTTAGTAGGATGTTCTTTATTTACAGTAAACAAATCAGAAAAGACCTGAAACCGGGGGAAAAGAAAGGGAAAGAAAGAAAAAAGAAAAAGAAAAAAAGAAGAAAAAGATAATAACAAACAAAACAAAACAAAAAAAACAGAATATGATCAAATATGATCAGGCTGGTGCATAGATCAGTGCCCTACACTAGATTTTGGGTGTATTTTGGTCTGTTAGAAGAAAGTGCCTCCCAAAATTTTAAAGAAAGAAAAACTTATATATGTCTAAAAATAAGGGTTAATATGATGAAAGGATGGAATATGACTGTAAAGATGAAAAGTATAAAAGATTTTATAAAAGGAATTGATAAGAAGTTGTTGAAAAAAGAAGAGGATTTTAAAAAAAAAGAAGAAAAAGGGAGAGAATGTGATCAGTCAGGAGACTAGAACAAAGCCATACACTAGAGATTTAGGGTATATTTTGATCTGTTAGAAGAAACTGTATCTCAAAATTTTAAAGAGAGAACAACCTTTATATATATACCAAAAATAAGGGTAACTACTATGAAGGGATAAAATATGGCTCTAAAAATGAAAAATAAAAAATATTTTTTAAAAAAGGGATTGATAAGATGTTGGTTGAAAAGGGGAAAATGAAAAATTCAAAAAAAAAAAAAAAAAGAAAGAAAAGACAGTTAAAAAAAATTAACTTTGAAAGACTAAAGAATCATGATAAAAAAGCCATGAATTCTATGTGCAGTATTCCCCTAGCGCTGGAGTTCTGCCATTCTCATTGATCGGTAAACTTGGTCTTGGCTGGCTGTTCTCGCTGATCTCCTGGGGGAGGGGCCTGTTGCCATGGTTCCCAAATGTCTTTGCCGGAGGCGGAATTGCCCCGCCCTTGCCCGGTCCGGGCTAAGTAATCTGCTCGGGTTTGCTCTCAGGAGCTCTTGTTCCCTGCAAGCTTTCCGTACAGCTTTGGAGGCGGAGAGTGAAAATGGCGGCCTCCCAGTCTCCGCCCCGGCGGAGCCGAGAACTCGGGGCCCTGCTCCTCAGCGAGCCCCCAGAGAAAAGCGGTCAGTCACTCCCGTCTCCCCGGTCTCCGGCCACACTCCGCGCTCACTCGGCCTGTGACCGCGCCTTTCTATCTGGCACCCGACCCCGGGTGGAGTCTCCGAACCCAGCAGATCCCCGCGGTGCGCTCCCGCACCTCTCCTCCCGGGGGAAGAAGGTGAGTCTCCCCGGATCTGCCGCTTGTTGGGTCCCTGCTGGAGGAGCAGTGGCCCGACTGTGCCGCGGATCACGGTCTATGGCAACCCCGAGCTGAGAGCCCGCGCCTGGGCTCCGTCTCTGCAGCCGGCTTCCATGCTCCGATACCTGGGAGCTCTGCCGCACTCAGGCACCCCCGGTCTTCCTGTGACCCCGAGGGTCCTGAGACCACACTGTCCCGCGAGGGTTCCACCCCCCACTTCGCCACCAGAGTGACGTCCCTCGGCAGAGCAGACTTCTAAAAGTTCCGATTTTGTGCTCCGCGGCTCTATCACTTGCCAGAAGCGGCCGACGGAGGCCCCTCCCCCGCCGTCTAGCCTCCCGAATATCGCCTCGGATTCACTTCTCCGCACGTCCTACCTTCCAGAAAGTGGTCGCTTTTCTGTTCAGAGAGTTGTTGCTATTCTTTTCTTCGATCTCCTGTTGCGTTTGTAGGTGTTCAGAATGGTTTGATCCCTATCCAGCTGAATTCCTGAGAGGAGACGAAATCCAGGTCTCCTACTCCTCCGCCATCTTGCTCCGCCCCCTAATGTGTGGATTTCTTGCAGACTGATTATCTCTTTGTAATCATGCATCTGTTTGGGTAATTATTTCATTAATATTCCATCTTCCCCACTCTTTTTGGAGAGATCATATACCATGGATATTTATGTTTCCAACCATGGTGCCTGATGCACAGTGGATACTCAATATGCATATGTTGTGTGGATTAACACATTTTGGTTTTGGAAATGTGTGTTTGTGTGTGTGTGTGTGTGTGTGTAAATTTTAGGGCAGGGTGCATGAAATTATTAATAATGGTTACAAATAGTAAGATTATGGGTATTTTTTAGTTAGGTGTATATATATATATATATATATTCCCTAAGTGGTATAAGTTAAAATAAATGAAAAAAAAATATTTCCAAAGAAATAGTTTTTCAGAATCCATTTCCTGAATGTCCCCTTTCTGCATTTTCATTTTCTTTAAAAATATAAATTCCTTGGCCTTCTTGTGCTGTTACTTTTGCAAACATTGGAGGCTGTAAATCTGCATTCTAATGACTTTCGAGGAGCAGTATTGAGAAACATTGCATAGTAAGCTAGCTAACTAGTTACGTGTTACTTGCACTGACTAATTGCTTAAAATCAATTAGCCAACTGGGAAAAAAATCAATGATTTCTTTGAAACAGTCGTAAAGGGATAGTAGCATGTTTTTTTTTTTACTGCATAAATTACTAGATGTTTTTTTTTAATGTTTATTTATAATTACTAGCTGTTTTTAAGAGAGAGTTATATGTTTAAAAATCAAATGACTTGGGGCAAAGTAAATAGGCAATTTAACCCTTTTAATCCAAAATAATTTTGATGATATTTATGTAAGCATATTTCAAATGAGATAATCTTTTGCTTTCAATGTATTTTATCCTCTAAAATTGTTTAGGCACAACAAAATAGGCTTGATTTTCTTTACATTTCTCAGGTTACCTGATTAGCTTATGTTGCATGATGAAGATGAGGTATGACAGGGACAATAGCCCAGATCTTGTTACTGCTGGCCAGTCCTTTTTCTATATTTGTTATTTTCTTAGCTAGATATCATTTTCCCCTGGAAATCTGAACTACTCGCTATAGGTTGTTCTAGAGACACCAACAGGGAGACATACCACTATCCTAATAAACAACTAGTATTTGTTAAACTGGTCATAACTAGAACTTGAAGGCTCTTATTGTGTAGCCATGTGACTGTTTCATGTAAGTAGTGTTATTTTTACCATAGCTGAGGAAACTAGATCCTGGACAGCTTAAATATTTTAACCAAATATACACAGATAATAAATGGAAAAATTAGAATTCAGCAATTATGTTCTACATAATTTCAGCAAAATCACTGAGGATATATCAACTCACCTAGCATGGAAGAACAAGATATGAACAGATACCATGTCTGGACCTTTAGCTCTCAAAACACAGGTCTCAATTCAGGAGATGCACCTCAGCAAACATTTGCTCAGCACACACTGTGATGTCGGGCACTTTGTGAAGCAGTGCTAAGTATCAAGGAAGTTGAAGATGGGCACCTCATCAGCAGATTTCGGGATTTAGTCATAAAGACAATAAGTTACAGATGTCTCCCATATAATAAAATTAATGCCCACTAGAAATAAATGAAAAGTTCTATGGGACCAAAATGGAAGTGGCAGTCAATACAGGCTGGGAGGATGGGAAAGACTTAATAAGACAACAGTGTGGCCTGGGGTCATAAAGAAAAGGGAGCTTCTTGATATAGGATAGAGGAGTTATTTCTTATCAATAAGAAAATGTGTGTAATGCATAGAACTGTAAGAATGTGATCTGTTACAAAATGAGAGGAGAAAAAAAAAGTTTGTAGGAATGATTTTACAGGGGCAGTGTAAGGAGATCAGACTCAAAAGATAGGCTGGGCAGAGTTGTATATGCACTTCTGCTTTCCTTCTATGTTTCAAATATCCTAGGTCATCTATAGTTCTGAATCCATGTGTGTACGTTCTCCGTGGACCAGTGCCACTTGTCCATCACCATGAGCTGCTCAGACTCACCTCAGAGGCTGTAGGTACTCACCCTAGAGGTTTTTGTTACTCATCCTGGCAGGCTCCTGATGCTCACTGACAGTGTGGACCTTCCCATGAGCCCGGTGCTCCTGGAAAACAGCTACGCTCAAGAAATTCCCCACCTTTGGGGGCGCCTGGGTGGCTCAGATGGTTAAGTGTCTGCCTTCGGCTCAGGTCATGATCCCAGGGTCCTGGGATCGAGCCCCACATCGGGCTCCTGGCTCAGCGGGGAGTCTGCTTCTCCCTCTCCCTCTGCTTCTCCCACTGCTCATGCTCTCTCTCTATATATATCTCTGTGTCTGAAATGAATAAATAAAATCTTTAAAAAAAAAAAAAAAGAAAAAGAAATTCCCCACCTTTTGTGTTCTGGAAACAGCTCCCTCCCAAGAACCATCCTTCCCATGTGGCTTAGATAAGACTCAAAGAAGAGCCCATTTTTTTAACCGATGATAAGACAGAGGCACTGCAAAGTCTCAGTCTAGTGGCATAGTTTGTCCACACTGACCCATCTGGACAAAATATCCCCTAATTTTACTTGACCAAACTTTAGTCAGACTTCTCTCCTTCTACAAGGTCCCTGAACTCTGACCCACTGTTAAGCTTAAGCAAACATTAGAACTCTAAATTGGCATTGAAAGATGGAATAACTTCCTCTTAATAGCTCCTCCAGAAAATCGACTGACTACAGAGAAAGATATTTCTTGCTCAATTATCTGATCATGCTGCCTGTTCATCGAATTCCCCTACACCAGTTTTTTTCTAGACTTGTTTAATCCTCCCCATGAAAGAAAAGTCATTTCTGCTTGAACTTTGAGATACTTATAGATCTTATTGTTGGAGTATTCTTCCTGTTGCAATAGACCCTCTCTCCTGATTGCAGTAGTTTTGTTTTGTTTTGCTTTGTTTTGTTTTGTTTCCCAAATGAAGTTTCTCCTTACCCAAGTTCAGATTCATTTTTATTTGACATTGGCCACCATGGGCTATTGTTACCTATCCATGACACTCTTGGTACTCAGCCATCATGGACTATTTTTATTAGCACTCCACAGGCTTTACTTACTAGCATAAACCTGTCAGATGTCTCTGAGTTCAAGTGACAAAGTGATTCTCCAGAATTGTGCCAGTAGAATAACATCATCCTCCCCTCCACAGTACCCGTATTTTCCCATAAACCAAGAGGGGATATGCAGATACTAAATGTGTGCTGAAAATACCAAAAAAATTTCTTCCCCAATGGAAAAAAATGAGAATGTCATATTATTAATCAGAATGTACATACACATTTGAATAATTAAAAGAACATACGTTATTGGGAATTAGGGATCTCTCACGGCAGGGTTATTTAGAGGGAAAGGTATAATTTGTGAATATTGGATTTACCTTTAAAAAGTAAGCTTGATGTTTGAAGGGCAAAATTACATGGAAAACCTCCACAAAGGGCCACTGAAAGCTTCATGAAGCTGGATAACTATAATCTCTGAGAGTATCATCTGAGTATTGTGATTAGGCAAAAAATTGAATTTTGGGGCTGGCAAATCTAAGAATTAATCCTGAGTCTGTGCATTACAAGGCATGTGACTTTGGGAAAGTCACTTCAATTCTTTGAGCCTTTGTTGCCTGGGCTAATAAAATGTGTCATGATAATCAGATAGTGTTGAAAAACTCCCTAGAGGGTTTCAGGTGCACAGGAATGACTCAATAACTGTATTTCCATGCTTCTTGATTTTGACATGCTATCTTGATTCTCCTATGATTTGATGCTTCCCAACAAAGGTGTTCTATCCCTTTGGTTAGGTGTTTTATTTTTTCAGACTTTTTGTAAGCACCTTGAGGATTGAGGAGACATTTTGGTCATCATTGTGCCTCTAATAATAGAATACCTGACCCAGAGTAGGAACTCATTATAAGTCTATTCATTCAGTGACTGATTAGAGATGACTTACTCAAAATGAGCAATAGAAAGTTTAGTCTTATCATTTGGGAATTTCTTCTAGGTTAGAGACTGCCTGGGCTGCTTAATAATCTCATTATGTATAGAGAGAAACGTTACAGAGGATTTAGCTACTTAAGTTTCCCTAGGGCAAATGAAGGTATACAAGCTTCTTATAAAATGCACTTCTGCTTGAATATAAAAGAAGATCAATTTTGGTTGGACTGGTTATTGTAGAGTAGAAAAATTCACATCCATCTCTTTCCTCAGATGATGCCTTAATAGAGATAACAATAATAATAATACCTAACATTTCAGAAGTACATTAGGGGAAATCACTGTGAACAGAGAAGCTGGATATTGTTTATTCCACTGTGTGTTACGTTCCCCTGAAGCCTGAATATCCATTAAGGCAAGTTGCAATTCTTATTACTGCAATAAAAGAAAAGTGGCTACCACATAGACAAACATGTCAATGAACAATTTTGCACCCCAAAGCGACTTTTTTCAAACATTACTGTGAAAAACAGTCTTGAACACAAAGCTTTATAGAAAGAATAAAACAATTGTTTTCCTATATTCTAACCATTCCCCTTATGTATCAAGTGTCAGGGATATTATATTTCTATACTATATAATAAGTTACAGCAAACTGAGTGGTTTATAATAATGCCCATTTATTATTTCTTAGTTTTTCTGTGTCAGGAGTCTTGGTTCAGCTTAACTGGAGCCTATGTTCAGGGTCTCATTGGGCTACTCTCAAGGTGTTATATATACCCCATTCTCATCTGGAGGCTTGACTGGGGAAGATTGGAAGAATCTTCTTCCAAGTTCATTCAAGTTGGAGACAGGATTCATTTTCTTCCAGGTATAAGATGGAGTGCCCATGTTTCTTGCTGGCTGTCCACTGGAGTCTGACCTAATATCCTAGAGGCAGCCTGCAGATTCCTGCCATGTCTCTCCACATGAAGTTCATAACATGACAATTTGGTTCACCAAGCCCATTTTGTTTCCTTAGCTCATTTTTAACAACTTCTCTTTACACTGATGTTAGCAATTTCATTATAATTAACCTGGTTTGGTTTGCTTTATTTTTATCATAAGTTTCATTGAGCTTCTTTGATGTGTAGATATATAGTTTTCATCAATCTTTCTGACTTATTTCTTTAATTTTTTTTTCTGTCCACCAACTTCCTTCTCTCTTTATGGTATCCCCAGTTATACCTGTGTTAGGACATTTTATAATTTCTTTGGTTCTTTAATTTAGATACTTCCAATTGTTCTATCTTCAAGTTCTTTGGTATTTTCTTCCACAGTGTCTAATCTGTTCGTAATCCCATCTAATTACCTTTTTTAAAAATTTTATTATGTTATGTTAGTCACCGTACAATACATCATTAGTTTTTGATGTGGTGATCCACGATCCATTGTTTTCGTATAACACCCAGTGCTCCATGCAGTACATGCCCTCCTTAATACCCATCACCGGGCTAACTAGTCCCCCCTCCCCCCTCCCCTCTAAAACCCTGTTTGTTTCTCAGAGTCCATAGTCTCTCATGGTTCATCTCTCCCTCCGATTCCCCCCCCCCACTTCATTTTTCCCTTCCTTCTCCTAATGTCTTCCATGCTATTCCTTATGTTCCACAAATAAGTGAAACCATATGACAATTGACTTTCTCTGCTTCAACCTATTTCACTTAGCATAATCTCCTCCAGTCCCATCCATGTTGATGTAA
>NW_022589721.1:29580123-29600811 GCF_004348235.1 Phoca vitulina
GTGAGCTCTCCAGGCCACAGTGTCTCTGTTTCTGTCTGTGCTGCTATCAACTGCAGCATCCTGGGTTGTGCACCCCTCCACAGTGCTCCCAGTCCTGCCTCCAAGTTGGGCACATCTCTGCCCTTTGTGCTTCTAAAACCGCCAGCCTCTCCCAGTTCTCATGTGTGACCCCGCCGCTCCGGGTTTCCGTCCCAGGGGCTGCCCTAAAGTCCTTTCCCTGCCACTACCGGTCTGTGAGTCTGTGCCCAGTCCCCAGCGCAGGAGGCTGTTGCTCACCGGGGGTGTAGGATCCCCATGGCCAGGCTCCCTCCAGCGTATCCTCCGATATCTGCCCACAGAATTACGGCTCCCGCTTTGTACCTCAAAACCGACCACCCGCGATATTCTGTTTGTAGAGATACAGATCTTCTTACATCTCAGGCTGATTTCGTGGGTGCTCAGAGTGGTCTGGTAGATATCCAGCTCAATTCCGGGGACCAGTTGAAATAGGGTCCCCTACTCCTCCACCATCTTTTCTTCTGTCCTGGAATTATTTTCTTAAACACCAGCTTTCTTTTGATCAGTGTTTGCCTCGTGTAGGTTTAGAGCTATTTTTTCTTATTGAAGACCCCCTTCTTTACTCTCGCCAAAGCATCAGGCATAAGCCTCTGTTGCTGCCTGGGGGATATGTGTAGAATATCTCCAAGCTATTTTTAACTGGTACTCTGGCTTAGTGCAGTGGTGTCAGCTACTGTTTTGATCAACCCAAAGCTTTGACTGGATGCTATGTGCAAGTTAGGACACAGTAACAGCTAGTAGTACTACTGGCCAAGTATCCATACCCTTCCCCGAGGGCTGCTTTGCATTGATTGTAACACAAATGCTCTGGTTGTCAACTATCTCTTCATTTCTTGCACCTGAGTTATATTTTTTTCTTGCAATCTCATCTGTGCACCCAAAATATTTTGATAGCTATCCAGAGGTTGAAGATTTTATAGGGATGGCTTCCACTATTGGTTAATCTCCAGTGATTTTGATTATTCACTGGTACTTAACTTCAAACAGCACTTCAAGAATTAGAGGAGAGAATTCAACTGCTGCAGAGTAGTTCACTTGTTTACCTTCTATGGAGATACAGCAACCTATTTGACCAACATAAGGCAGAATTATTCCAAAGGGAAATGGGGATGCTATCAGTAGATGTCTTCATTAGAATGAAAGGGTCAAAGAGGCTATGAGGGAAACAATGCACCACTTTTCAAACAACAGATATAGGAAGCATGTAGCCACCTTTAGCAGTAAGGGAACCCTTAATTTTAGATGATATTTCTGTCCCATAGAAATGGGAGTCTCTTGGTGAAGCAGAAGGGGGTTATTGGAATCAAAAGGTATGTCCTAAGATATTTAGTCATGAATGCACTTTTCTGCCCCACTGATCTCAGGTGTTAAGACTGTTTTGCCCAGGTAAATATAACCAAAAGTGATGTATGGTCATCCTCAGGGCAGGCTTTAATAAGCAGTTGCTTTGTTTTCCTTTTTCTCTCTGCAATAACAATTACTAGTATTCCAGACTATGCTTTCTTCTCAGCCTTGGTTGTAGAGCAAGGGTGATGCTGGCCCTGGAGCAAAGATCCAGTTATTTTCTAATGAATGCCAAGCTTTAGCAAGAAGTACATCTTTGTTGTCTTATGTCTGGCTGAGATTTGGCAATTGTTCACTATCCCAAGATCATAAAACCATTAGAGACCATTACAGGGATACAGAGTTTTATGTGAACAATTTCTCTGTATGATCGCTCAATTTTATATATGAGGAACCTTAGCTCAAGAAGGTTAAATCACCTGCCCAACTGCATATAGCTAATTACTAGTGGAGGGATTGTCTCCTAAAAACTATTTGCAAAACTATGCCATAGTGAGTTGCTAGATATTATTTTTTATGATAAAAATGGCTTAGAGTACCTAGGTAGCTCAGTCAGTTGAGTGCCCAACTCTTGATTCTGGCTCAGGTCATGATCTCAGGGTTGTGAGATGGAGCCCTACATTGGACTCTGCACTCAGCAGGGAGTCTGCCTGAAATCCTCTCCTTCTGTCCCTCCCCATGCTCACACACATGCTGTCTCTTTCTAAAATAAATATATAAAATCTTTAAAAAGTGGCTCAAACTACTAGGTACTAAAATAATTTTCATATTTAAAGATCCTTCTATATCTAATATTCCCTCAGACTACCCCATACTATCAAACACGAAGCAACCCTATTTTTATTACAAATTGAATCTCTTGGAATGTTATCTGGTACACTTCATTTAACAGCAATTAAATTTTTCATAGGTTTGCATTAAATAATGTATTAATGAACAGTGTTATAAATGTTCTGTCATTATGATTTGCAATTAAAATGTCCCATAGAGTCTTGTGCTAATGATAATAACTAAATTACTGACACCTTTTGAATCACTGTAGCTTTCAAATACTTGGGCCTGGTATGGAAATTCAGCATGGTCAATATTAACTTCAGCTGTCATCTGATGCAAAACTCCTCATGAATAAGCATTGTCCAACTCATTTCAAAATGTATTCCAAAACACCTGTTTCCAAATCAAAATAGAAATCTATTTTCAAAGGCACCAGTAAAATGTGCAAGCATATTAATAAAGGCTAAACTTTATTTCCATCAGTTGATGTGCACCTGTAGCATTTATTACATTGGATTGGGACAGTAAAAACATAGTGGACACTTTGGAATCTCTACCTAATAAATCTCTTAATCAATGGCCTTAAGTTATCCCCTGGATACTGCTAACCTACCATTAAGATAAGTGTCTAACAATAATATTAATACCTAAAATCTGTATAGCACTTTTCATCTTTATTTTTTAATTTTTAAAATTTTTTTTATTGTTCAGCGATTCATCAGTTGCATATAACACTCAGTGCTCATCACCACACGTGCCCTCCTTAATACCCATCATCCGGTTACCCCATACTCCACCCCCCATCCCTTCTGTAACCCTCAGTTTGTTTCCCGGAGTCCAGGGTCTCTCATGGTTTGTCTCCCTCTCTGATTTCTTCCCATTTAGTTTTCCCTCCCTTCTTCCCCTGTGGTCCTCCATTCTATTCCTTATGTTCCACATATGAGTGAAACCATATGATAATTGTCTTTCTCTGCTTGACTTATTTCACTTAAAATCACTTCCATATAAGCTTTCAAAAACATTTGTGTAGATTAGCTTAATACCATTCTACAAATTGAGAAATTGAGGCTTAGAAATATAAACTCAGAAGGGCATCGCAGGTAGACCTGATATCCAGAAGGTTCTTTTGACTCTGAGCACAGTATTCTTGCCATTAAATGACAGAATGAAAGTCCCCGCCAAAGACTTTCAAGGATGGATTTACTCAGAGCCAAAGTTATACTGGGAAGGGAAGCATCCTAAAGAGTGCCAGATGAAAGCTGTGTGAACTTTTAAGACCCCTATCACTATTATTACAGGGAAATTACCACTGACTCAAAGATAGTAGAACCTGCAGGTGGAAATATTTAAGCTAATTTGGAGATGGGCTCTATTGGCAGTAGAAGTTGGATCCTGAAAGAGGAGATCTGGAGTGGAGATCCAGGAAGGGGAATGGTATTAAAATGGTTCACAGATGCTCCAGTTGTCTATTGTGCAGCAAAGAACTGCATATCATAGCAGCATAAAGCCACAGCAGGCTTGTTTTAGACCTCTCCTCTGCAATTCAGAGACTACTCTTTTCTGCTCTGTGTAACATCATCCGGGTCTCTGGAAGGATGGGCTTGGAATCTTCTGAAGGATGCTAGCAACCTGCTTGGACCTTAATGAGGACCCTCAACAATAATACCTACAAATGACCTCTCCTTGGCTTGCTCACAGCCGGATAGCTGCGTTTTGAGGAACAAAATCTGAGGTATGCTTGTGAAAGCTGTGACCTTTTAAGATCTTGTAAGACTGAGCCCCAGCCTCAGAAGTGATGCAATGTCAGCTCCATCACTTTCTATCTCTTTCTAAGATTTGCCCATATTCTTGTGGAAGATCATATGACTCACCTTTTGATGGCAGGAGTAGGATCTATTGACAGACATATTTTAAAACCATTACTAGCTTTATAAGGACTGATATGGAAAAATCATTAAGACATAAAATAATGGGAGAAAATAATGTATAGACACTGTGTGCTTAATTTTCTATAATTTATATGAAAATGGGAGAAAATAATATATATGTATATTCAGTTATTTCTTCCAACGCAGAGAGCTCAGTAAATATTTGTTTATTGAATGAATGCTGAATGAATCCAAATAATCTCTGTCATTTGTCCTTGTGGGCGTATCAAGGGAGGAATAGAGAGCTAATAGTAAACATTCTTTTACTCATGAAACCTCAGTGAGATGGGCACAAATATAGGCCTTCTGAGAAGGGAAGAGACATTTTTGAAGAGGTGTTTGGGGAAAGGTGCAGAATATATGTAAAAACCAGATGCATCAGGTTTTGTAGTGGCATCAGGTTCTTTAAGGGAGATGGGGAAAGAATAGTTGAGACACAAGTAGATAATATGGAGAGAAAAAGGAAGCAATGTGTGTTGGATGGTAATTGATCACTGTTGGCTCCATGATAGAGAAGAGAGGAAACACATGTGACATTTTCTGAGAAATAAAAGGAGTTAAATAAGTAAATTCAAGAGAAATTCCATTGTGCTAAACTGTGAATGTTTTACATTTGTTTTAGCATAAGGTTAAAGATGGCAACTAACAGGGCCTGTGGAGACTCGAAGCAGTGAGAGGTAAAGATAAATACCTGAGTGCCTTGTGCGTAAACTCTTTGGCAATAGTGCCCCAACTTAAGGTCTTATTGTAATAACGAGCTTGTGGAGCTTAAGGCTTAGTTTTATCTAACACTTACATACACTCATATGCTAGACACAGTTCTGATGTTATTTAAAAAATATCAGTTCCTTTAAACCTCATGACATTAGGAAAAAGACACCAAGATTATCACTTCCATTTTACAGATAAGGAAACTGAGGCACAGGCCTCACATAGGCAGCACGAGACAGAGCCAGGATTCCGGCCCAGACACCAGCCTCCCTATACATTCAACCTTGCATAGGTAAAATCAAAGTTCTTTGAAGCCACCATTTGACCACTACCCCAAGCTCCCTCTCACACATTGAATTCATTCAAGGCTTTTTTGAAAGTATCACAAATCCTCAATTTATAGAAGAATAATACAAAGAACCCAATAACAGCAGCAGCTTCTGGACTAGTATAGCTTCTAGAATTGTACATCCTCTCCTCTAAGGAGACAAACTCAAACCTAGAGACGAGGCAAGCGACCTGTAAATGGCCATCTTACTGACTAAAGGTAGACAGTAGGCTAGAAGCCAGCTTTTAATAAGGTCCATATTTTAATAAAACTCCAACCATACTGAATTTATTTTCCCTTCCAACTGCCTGTCTTTGTGAGAAAAGAATGCAGTGAGAAATCAGAATGTATCCAGTTTTGAACATCCATCTTCACACTCAGGGAACTGAAATCTGGAATCACTCAATCTCAATCCAACTGGTAGGTTTATCTCACCCTAGCACAGGAATTGATCGTCAATTTGCCTTTCTTTTTGTCTATACTGTAGGAAAGACTTTGTTTCTTTTTTTTTTTTTTCCTTTCAAAGGGATTCATAGGGCTTTGTAATTAGGCATGCTGATTAGAATATCTCTAATAGCATGCAGAAGATTGCCTTCTGAACAAAAGATGAATGAAGGTGGTATCTTGCAGTTTTCTCACAGAAGATGCAGAGGTAGAAACCCCCTACGGGGCTTTGTTAGGAACTGCCTCTCTTTGGAAATGGACCCCTGCTTCCCTTTGAATCGGACCCTTCCTCAAGCCAGAACAGACCCACATAGTCATGCAGGGTCACAGTTACTAGATATAAGGAGGAAAACAGTGGGAGTCATAAGAATCCACCCCAAGATAAATAATTCTAACACGCTGCTGACTTACAACAAAGATTAACTGTTCTACCACTCATCTAAGGAAATATCTACCTATTGGGAAGCTGCTCCTTTCCAATATATTAACGATTAATTGCTTGCTTTATGGTTGTATTAGCCAGGCTAAATATTCCATTTACAATATAGAGGTCCCCAGACACACTGCAAATATGGAATGGAATGCAGTGGAATGGACTGATAACAAATAAGGTATTACTCATTTGCCTCTTTTTAAGATTCTATGTGAAACACTCTCCTTTTCATTTTCCATGGTTCTTGCCCCTCATTTTTCTCATCCTACACACTGAACTCTTCTGGCTCTTCCCCTTCTACTCTACCCTCATATATTGTACCCTTAGGGTTTTCTCTGTGTCTCTCTTTGTTTTAATCTCTGGGTCTCCTATTTCCATGATTCTGACTCCATACTACAGGATCATTACTCCTAAATCCATCTCCCATAGAGCTCCTTCATCTGACATTGCATCTGAATGTGATGTCAGATCTAGTGACCTGCATCCCAGATAATAATGATAACTATATTAACCACATTCTCATAATGTCATCATGGCCATTGGCATTGGAATCATAGCAGCTCTCATTTACTGGGTGCTTATTACATGCCTGGCACTGTGCTAAACACTTTAAATGCATCGAATGAGGCGTTTAGAGATTAAATAACTTGGTAGCAAGTACATGACTAAGGATGAACTTGAATCCACGTTCATCTGAACAAAGTCTATGCATTGGACCACTCAAAACTCCTTGTAATCCTGGATTATTGATGATCAGAATGAGTCTGTCCAGTTTGAGACCCTTGAGTTTTCTCTTTTTTAAAAATTTTTTAATTAATTTTTTTTTATTATGTTCAGTTAGCCACTGTATTGTACATCATTAGTTTTTGATGTGGTGTTCAATGATTCATTAGTTGCGTGTAACACCCTGTGCTCATCACAACACGCGTCCTCCTTAGTACCCATCACTCTGAGTTTTCTCTTCTCAAGGGTGCTACTATCTTGTTTTAAGTCTCTCAGGCTATTGAAAGTAGGTTAAGATCTTAATACCCACCTATCCCCCACCTCAGACTAAGTAGTATCCCTTTTATGGGCTCATTCATAGCAAAGATAATAATCCTACCACCTACTACTTAAACCATTGAGTTTGTTACTTTTGAAACTAAATGTCAATTACTATGGCAAGAAATCCACTTACTCATGGAAATGGAGCTCTAATTTGCCACTGCTGCACAAATGTTAGTTGTTTAACATGGGTCACCTAAACAGTAGCCAAGGCAACAAACCCAAAGGCTAACATCTCAGTGGCAAAGTTACATAATATATCTATGGCATCTGGACCAGAAAGTCTGACAGTATATTGAGATCCATTTTGTAGTTTCCACAGAACTTTTGAACTGTCATGCCAATGGCACCTGCTCACTTACACATCAGAATGGCCAAGTGTGACATATAGATTCTCCATAAATACCAGCAAGGATGAATTCTTTTTTTTTTTTTTTTTTAAAGATTTCATTTATTTATTTGACAGAGAGATAGACAGAAGAGCACAAGCAGAGGGAGAGGGAGAAGCAGGCTCTGCACTGAGCAGGGAGCCTGATGCGGGACTCGATCCCAGGACCCTGAGATCATGACCTGAGCCGAAGGCAGACGCTTAACAACTGAGCCACCCAGGCGCCCCAAGGATGAATTCTTAAAGCCAGCTATTGATAGAACTTCTGGCAACAAAGAATATCCAAAGGTGTCTATTTCAAACACATGGGCCTAAGAAGTGAAATCTTAAAGTATCTTCCAAACAATTTATAAATAGAGGGGCAATTCCTTCCCTTTCTTCTTTATTGAGACATCTCATCAATGCTGGTTCCTTATTACAGAGAGTCATGTTTACCAGCACATAGTATAAGGTCTTTAGGACATACCACTGTAGGCATTAAGTACAGCATATACCAAGATTTGGGATGTGTTTGCAGGTAAACAATGAGCATCGGAAATAGGTGTTGATCACTTAGAAAGCTGTCTTTCTGTTACATCTCCATTTGACCTTGAACATGTTTTCTTTTACACTAATCTAATCTTACTAATATTGAGTGCTTATGTGTCTAACTTATGAGAATATCTTATTAGGAAGAAAGAATTAGTATTATTTAACTTTGCAATCTCATAATATTGTAGAATGTTTCTATAACTGCTAATACATTTCCTCAAAACATTGTGGCTTAAAACAATGAGTGCGCATTTTACTCAGAGGCCTGCAAATAGGATAGTTCCTCTCTGCTTGTCTCAGCATCATCCAGGGTGGCCGAGAGGCTGGTGTCATATGAAGCCTCATTCAGTCACATGTCCATCAGATAATGTTATTAGTTGAGACTTGATTGAGATGGGACTGTTGGTAAGAACATCTACACATGGCCTCTCCATGTGGTTTGGACTTCCTCAAAATGTGGTGCCTGGGTTTTAAGGGCTGTTGCCCTGAGAGAGAATGGATGAGGAATTCACTGTATCAATTTTTATGATCTAATCTTAAAAGTGACACAGACTCACTCCCATCACATAATATTCATTAGACTCTAAATTCAAAGGCTGACCCATGCCCATATTCAAGGGGGAGGCAATAAGATCGCTTAATGGAGGTATGTCAACAACATTTTATAGGAAGAATATATGGGATGGAATATACTGGGGAGAACATCTTTGGAAATTGCAATCCACCACATAGTGTCTGGTATATAGGAATTTTTTTTAGTAAGTGTATATTCGAAAGAATGGAAGTAGGGAGGAAAGGAGGAAGGAGGGATGTAGAAAGAATAATTTACAGTTCACATCTAGTAATCACCTCCTACTCTCCTTAACTTCTATACCAAATAAATGACAAAGTCCTATACATTGGTTACTCCCAAAATATTTGCTATGTCTATGCCCCAAATACAGATACCCTCTTAATGGTTAAATCTTGTCTGGACAATCCCAATAGTAGGCTCTTGGTAATTCTTGCCTCCAGCTTTCACCTTACTTTCTTCCTAAGCATGATCTGTAATACAACTAGAGAATTTTTCTAAAATAAGTTGATCATGCCACATATTTAAATTTTCTTTAGTCTTGCCCTGCTGCTAATACAATAAACCCAAACATATATGGATTATGATAAACTGATTTATGCTAAGTTTGCAGCACCCTTTCCTTCTCTTGTAGTCTGCTATTGATGTTATACTAGACATTTTGACATTTATACCAGATTTACTTCAATTAAGTTTAGGGATCAAGTGGAAGGGGTGGTATCAGGACTCATTGGCCAAGTTTATTCTTTCCTACAGTTCAAAGACCACTTTCATTCTTAGAGCATGACCTAGTACATAAGTACCCACATGTTGTGTTGCTTCGCGTTCCCTTTTTTTTTTCTTCTTATTTTTCGTTTAATGCCACCAGTTCCACCAGAGGGAGGTACTAATTACTTGACAAAACCTGCTATGGATTTTCCTCTTTAGGAAACAGGACATCACTAAAGTAGGCATCTGTATCCCAGAATGGAGTGGGGGATTTTGCCATGAAGTGCCACTTCCTGGACTCTCCCTATAGCAAATCCTAATCCTTGAAACAGGGGTCAGGTTTGTTTCCTTGTCCTCTTCAAACAAGATCACAGCTCCCCACATTTCAACAGCCCTTTCCCAGCTTGCTCAGCTTCAGCTGGGGGAAGGCTGCACCTGCTGATAAGACACTTACCGAGTCTGAGGGAGGCCGCTGCCCATGCACTCAGAGCAGTTTTTATGGAGCTGCATCTCCTCCCCGTACTATGTGCTTATTCATTTTGCTGTTGCCAGAAGGAATAAAAGCATTTATGAAATTGAAAATATCCAAGAAATCAGTTTTGAGAAAGGGCTGTCCTCTCTCACTCTCTCTTTCCATATCAGAGTGCCCTGAGAGAAGAACAGACACAACACTCAATATGAGTTTACAGAATCACTTTCCTGGAAATATTTGTTTTCAATGTAATTTTTCCTATGAGTATTTGGCCTAAAGCCCAGGTCAACCTATTGATAAAGACAATTGCTTAGACATTGTGTGTTTTCTAGACACACTCAGCACGAATTCAAACAAAAAACCCTCATACCCATCTTCAATCCTGGAAGATCACAGGTGGGAGATGCCTGACCTTTTTACTGGAAGCCAGCCTGTTCTGAAAAGTGAACTAGCGAGGCCCCTACTGAGACAGCATGGGCATATAACTGTCTCAAAGTTGAAGTCCTGATCGTTCTCAATCCTCTGATACTGCACATCTGTTTCACATTCATTTGTTCATTATGCATTTATTCATTCATTCAACATTCACTGAGTACCTACCATTGCTGAGCATTTTGAGATGACATAATAGCTAACTCTTACCAATTTGATTGTCATGTGCCAGGCTTAGTTCTAACAGAGCAAAAGTTCCCACAACTCTGTAAGCTCAAAGCAAATATCTGCCTCCCTTCTCACAGATCGATCAAATGGAGTTCAGATAGCTTCAGGAACTTGCCAAAGGCCACGTGGTGGGTGAATTCGATACTTGGGGGCAGTTCCAGCTGTGTGACTCCAGTGTCTCCCCTCATATCCATGGTTATCATACAGGACATGACTGCTTTGCCAATATTGCTCTTGTTTTGGTAGACGAAGCATACAAACAATGTAATAAGAAGTGCTATACTAGGTGGGCATATCATGGAGAAAGATAAATGCAATTTATTTTTCCTCATTTTAGGAGAGAGTGGTTTAGAAGATAAGAAAGTGAATCATATAGCTTCTTTCAACCTACCAATTTAATATTGGCAAATATACACTGAAATTCTTATTTATTCTGAGGCATGGTCTAGTTATGTTTTCCCTGTATACACCTTTCTGCAATCATTTTAGTACCTTCTTTGTTATGTCTAAAATATATGTGATAAATATTCAAAAACTTATCCAAACCAAATTACTCTCACAAAGACATATATTCTAACTTATACGTAGAGAAAGTTACAGTGATAAGAATTTACTTGCCATAAGGGTGACTCAGTCAATTAAGCATCCAACTCTTGATTTTGGTTCAGGTCATCATTTCACAATCTTGAAATCAAGCCCTGAGTCAGGCTCTGCACTCAGCAGAGAGTCTGCTTGAAATTCTCTCTCTCCCTCCCCCCTCTACCCTTTCCCTCTGCTCTGTCTCTCTCTCTCTAAAATAAATAAATAAATATTTTTAAAAAATAATTTACTTGCCATAGATTGTGCATGAAGATCTTCATATAAACGTAGTAGTTATGTACTGAGCACTGACTATGTACTCGGCACTTCATCTGTATTTTGATTTTTGACACAACACTGCGAGGTAGGTGATTTGATCCTCTTAAGTAAAGATATCAGAGATTCAGAAATGGTAAATGATGTGCTTTAAGGCTATAGAAAATCCAGAGTTCTAATCCAGTTTTCTGACCCCTAGCCTAGGCTTTTTTCCTATAATGTCATGCTGCCTCATTTAAAAAAAAAAAAAAAAAGCCTGAGACATTTGTCTGTTCAAACTGCTGTCTCCCCATGTCTTTACCAACCAACTTTAGAACAGAATCACACAGAATAAAGAATGAAATCAGTTTTAGGATCGCAACACATTTCAAAGAGATAAATCCTTATATAATCAGATCAAGACAGATGTATACAAAGTTCACATTTTAAAATCATATTTGGTTCTTTAAAAGTCATGGTAAAAGATGAATTAATCAGCTTATGTTCTCTGAGCTGTTGGAATGCTGTAAGTATCATCATCTTCCCAAATAACATAGGTCTGTGGCATAGAGCTAACTATTGCAATCCTAAAATATATCATGCACTCTGCTGGACACCAACATGAAGTGTGTCATTAAATATTTAAAATATGTGGATTTTTATCTCAATTTTACAGATGAGGAAGCTGAGACACACACACACACACACCCACAACAAGGTCACTTCCCAAGTTTACACAATTATGAAGTGCTGATCCAAGAATCAATGTCAAATCCATCTGACTCCAAGATTAAATTATAACAAACAACCCCTCACAGAAGAGGCCAGATGGTTGTATTTGTTTGACAATTCTGGATCATTTCCTTCTAAAAATCCTGAATTTTCATTGTGTGTGTGTATGTGTATTTAAGCTGTACAACAAACTTACAAGACATGTATGGACAAAGGGTGAGCAACAATCCCTCTGTGAAATATTTGCAATTTTTAAAGTAATATTTATTTACTCAAAACTTCTACCAAGGCAAACAGAGAGAGCATTTGAGTAGCTGTGACCACCACATGGCCTATACTATAGAACCAGGATTGTAGGCTTTGGAAAGTTTGATGATGGCAGCTAAGCAGGTGTGAGCACTCGATGAATGGCAGCTAGTATTTCTACTTTGGATTTTGACAGATATCCCCTAGGTTCAGTGTACATACTGATTATTTAATAAACACACACCCTTTTTTTTTAAGATTTTATTTCTTTATTTGACAGAGAGAGAGAGAGCACAAGCAGGGGGAGTGGCAGGCAGAGGCAGAGGGAGAAGCAGGCTCCCAGCAGAGCAGGGGGAGCCTGATGTGGGACTCGATCCCAGGACCCTGGGATCATGACCCGAGACAAAGGCAGTTGCTTAACCGACTGAGCCACCCAGGTGCCCCAACACACACCCTTTTATTTTTAGGCTTTCCTAAAGGGAGGTGACTGCTCTTCTATCATACCACATCTCCAGTGGAGTTCTAATGGCTACTCTTCCTTCCTTTTTCTCTGACACCCCAGGCTCAAGACAGAGAAAGAGAATTAGAGAGGAACCAGGCACTTGCTCAGCATCAAAGTCACGGCTGATGCAACAGCAAAGCAAGGTCAGTGCTTGGTCCAGTACTATGCTGGAGCCCCTTCTGTTCACCCTGGCTGTCAGAGCACTAGAACAGGGGATGAGGTGGGTTGAAACACGTAGCTGGCTGGGAGGGGAGCATACATCGAGAGAGAAGAGTAGTGCATCATCAGGATTCCTAGCCGGAGCCTGACAAATCTGTTTCATGAGAAACTGTTTGGTGAGCATCTGTACTGGGTATCCAGTTTACGTTGTATCTGCTGCATTTGTGTTGGATTATTTGATGAATATTTGTTTTCTGACCAGACTGTAGGCTCTTTGAGGGTAGAGGTTAATTTCTTTTTCACTCATATCATGTCCCCCTTGACTGTCACATTGTCTAGTATAGAATAGTACCTAATATGTTTGTGGTAAATAACTGCATAAATGGTTGGATAGATGGACAGATGGATGGATGGATGGATGGATGAATGGATGGATGGA
The DNA here is from genome assembly GCF_004348235.1 of Phoca vitulina. Classification (NCBI taxonomy): domain Eukaryota; kingdom Metazoa; phylum Chordata; class Mammalia; order Carnivora; family Phocidae; genus Phoca; species Phoca vitulina. The sequence continues at coordinate 29,593,429 of NW_022589721.1, forward strand.
CTACATATAGCTTTCCCCAGTAAAAGAGTCTGGATAATCATATAAGATTGGATAGATTAAGTGCTTCTAGTGGCTTTGACTTTGAGATAGGAAACCTCTTTGTGCCTCAGCCTATTTATCTGTCAGTGTTGGATAATAAAATATCCTATATTCTTTTTATAAGTTGTTTTATCAAATGCCAAAATAACTATGCATTAATATTACATATCAAGGCATATGGCAGAGATAATGTTCTTCAGGTGACTTCTGTGTTTTAGATGATGATGTCATTATAAATAGGATATTGCCACTGAGTCCAAGGCACTTATCATCCAGTTGGTGGGGTGAAGAAAGAGGAGTTCAAATAAATTCTGATGTAAAACAAATTAAGAGGTATTCAGGTCTGTGTGGTTTGGAGGTGATATTTGGACATACTGACATATGGATTCAACTGATGTCCTATCTATCTCTGCTCCTTTTCTCTGAGATGAAGTCACTGTGACTGGCTTTCTTGGTTTTATAAACATATATTTTTTATTTTATGCATTTATTTTTGAATAAACTGTTGTTCTTATTAAAACTGGAAGTCAGACCTCTCCCCCCATCTTGAAAGAGAAAGATATACTCCCACTAATTTTCATTTTCCTTGGACTTCTGGGTCTCCTCACTTCGATCAGTGGGATTGGCCACATACCTTTATTTCCATGACATCTAGGAGAAGCATGAGAAAGAAGATGAATCTTAGCCACTACTGTTCAGTATTATTAAGATCTGAGTGGTGACCTAAGGTAGAAAAGACCCATGAGATAGGGTGTTGGGAGAGACAGCATGTCCAGGAGAGAAAGGAGCATTGTAAATGAGCTAGAGTTTAGGCACCAAAGGCCACTATATCTGGGCCTGAAGTGGGAAGGAATCCTGAGTAGAGGGCAAAGCTGGACATTAACCTACCTAACCATGACCTTGTCCCATTCCGGTTAATTCCCCACATGCCCTGGGCTGCATCCCAGAGGACCAAGGGACTTGTTTGATGCATTTGGTAAACGTGGAACAACTCTATAAAGAAACCTTATTTGGCTACAACATCTACACCCCTGCCTCTTGTCCCACTTGTCTGCATGAGGAAACAGTAAGAAAACAGATACATCTGCCTACTGAGGAGAAGAGGGATGCATCAGGAGGAACAGAGGTGACTGTGGTTGTGTTACTGAAAGTGTGAATGGACTTGCAGAGACATTGGCATGGGACAGTAGGCAGAGGGGAAACTGGTGAGCTGGACATGGTGTGAGTCTCTATGCAGCTTTCCAGCAGATGCAGCAGCAAGCTGGGTGAGTGGGGAGATGGAGGTTGCACAAGCGGAAAATTGGGAGCCCCATAGTAGAGCTACAGCTGGCTATAATGTTCAAGTTCTATGTGAAACAATTTTCCACATCAACTCAGGGCCTTTGGGTAGGGGGAAAAAAAAACAACTTTTAAAATGATTCTCATCAGCATCCACAGATCAGTGTTGTCAAGAAGGCAGGAGGGTAACAAGTCTAATATGCTGTGATGGGCGCTAAGATGGGAGAAGTGCAAGCCAGGTGTTCTGCCAGCCATTTGTTCTGTTTCTGGTGCTCAGGGAGATGCTGTGTAAGCCGGCCTTGAATGATAGAGGCAGCATGTATCTCCTGATTCCACAGCTTCGGCTCATCCCAGAGATCTCTGAACTCCTCAGCTTTATATAAAAACATTAGTGATGGTTGGCTAGTTTGAGCAATAGTGGTTTTCTGTACAAATCAAATTGACTGAAGTCTTTCTCATTTTGCTGGGGAGTGTTCCAACACTGGGGAGTAATTTGGCTATCCATCTGCATCAAATGCTGCATTACCAAAGAAAATCATTTCTTCAATTGGACACAGGAAGTTCAAGGCTGATTGCAGACACAATTCATCTGTGAATGCAGTTTTCCTTTGCTTGCCCCGATGATGGAATAGTACACGGAACTTCATGATATGTGGAATCCAGGATGTATCTTTTATTTTGAAGCCTCAAAAAAGGAAAAATGATAATACAGCCTCTGTGTCATGTTCCTCTCCATGAGTTTCCCAAGTAATTTGTTTTGGGAAATAGTACCTTTTTGTGATATTATGTGTAGCACCCCATGCAGAAATCAGAACTGATCCAACAGCAGAGTTATGCAAGCCACCTTCACCACTGCCCATTGTAACCCAACAGAGGCAGGGGTGCCTAGAGATTAAGCTTGCCCATTCTGGAGCCAGCCTCTTGGGGTTCAATTTCCAGCTCCTCTACTTATAAACTGACTGTTCCCTGGCAAGTTAATCCCTCTATACATCAGTTTCCTCATTAGTAAGAAGGGGATCATACTAGTACCCATTTCATGATTGTTTTGAGGATTAATTGTAAATCACCTTAAGCTGTTAACAAAGTTTGGTTGTAGCAGACTCATTTCTGGATTACTGGATGCTCCTTAGAGTTCCTGGTTGAATCAACATCAAATCTCTTATCTTCTCTGAAATCTTTTGTTTCCCTGACCTATTGCTAACTCAGTCCCCAAAATGGATCACATTAATACTTGACTATTTTAAAGAATATGTCTATTAAAGCTCTTAAAACAATGATGATTAATATGATTTTAGTAATGGCATGACAACAGCAATGGGAATGGAAATTCTCTAAAAAACAGTCACATCTAACAGGCTTTGGTGATTATATGCTCCGTGTTAATTGCTTTGACTATATTATGTCATCCAATCCTTCTCCAAACTCTATACAATTGGAGTTATGATTATTCACATTTTGTGGAAGCAAAAAGTGAGATTCATAGCAATTAGGTAACTGACTGAACATCTCACTGCTGATAAGTAACAGGGCCTGGATTTGAATTAGATTAGTCAATTGTGGAATCTCCAATATTAGTCTAATTACTCCAGTCTCATTGAGCACCCTGCACTGCATTAATTAATTTAAAATATTCTATCTCTCTGTAGATTGTGACATAGGAACTGTATTCTTTCTTATTTCTCCTATATACCTTGGGCAAAACCCAGATCTTTCTTTTTATATTATGCCAAGATCCTTAACACTACTTACGATTTCTTTGTCTTTACCCTATCACTGGTTATTTGGCAATGAGACTCCTCTCTTTCTCTTCATCCCAACCCTCCCCTTTAATTAAAGTCCAGTCAGGAGGGAGGAGCAAGATGGCAGAGGAGTAGGAGACCTAAATTTCGTCTGGTCCTGGAAATTCAGCTAGGCAGGGATCAAACCATTCTGAACACCTACGAACTCAACAGGAGATTGAAGAAAAGACTAGCAGCAATTCTCTGAACAGAAAAGCGACCACTTTCTGGAAGAATCATATTCTATCCCTTCATAGTAGTTAACCTTATTTTTGGTATATATATATAACTTGTTCTCTCCTTAAAATTTTGGGATACAGTTTCTTCTAACTGACCAAAATATACCCTAAATCTCTAGTGTATGGCTTTGTTCTAGTATCCTGCCTAATCACATTCTCTCCCTTTTCTTTTTATTTAAATCCTCTTCTTTCATTTTTCAACCAACTTCTTATCTTATCAATTCCTTTTATAAAATCTTTTATAACTTTCATCTTTACAGTCATATTCCATCCCTTCATCATATTTACCCTTATTTTTGTACATATATAAGCTTCTCTTTCTTTAAAATTTTGGGAGGCACTTTCTTCCAACAGACCAAAATATGCCCAGAATCTAGTAGGTGGCACTAATCTATGCACCAGCCTGATCATATTTGATCATATTCTGTTGTTTTTTTTTTTTGTATATTTGTTTGTTAGTTTTTTTTATTTTATCTTTTTCTTTTTCTTTTTTCTTTCTTTCCCTTTCTGTTAGCCTGGTTTCAGGTCTCTTGATTTGTTTAGTGTATATTTTTATGGGGTCGTTGTTACCCTGTTAGAATTTTGTTCTCTCATTCATCTATTCATCTCTGGACAAAATGACAAGACGGAAAAAATCACCTCAACAAAAACAACAAGAGGCAGTACTGACTGCAAGGGGCCTAATCAATACGGACATTAGTACGATGTCAGATCTAGAGTTCAGAAAGACGATTTTAAAGATACTAGCTGGGCTTGAAAAAAGCATGGAAAATATTAGAGAAACCTTTCTGGAGAAATAAAAGAACTAAAATCTAACCAAGTCGAAATCAAAAAGGCTATTAATGAGGTGCAACCAAAAATGGAGGCTCTAACTGTTAGGATAATGAGGCAGAAGAGAGAATCGGTGATATAGAAGACCAAATGATGGAAAATAAAGAAGCTGAGAAAAAGAGAGAAACAACTACTGGATCACGAGGGCAGAATTCAAGAGATAAGTGATACCATAAAATGAAACAATATTAGAATAATTGGAATCCCAGAAGAAGAAGAAAGAGAGAGAGGGGCAGAAGGTATATTGGAACAAATTATAGCAAAGAACTTCCCTAATTTGGGGAAGGAAACAGGCATCAAAATCCAGGAAGCACAGAGAACCCCCCACAAAATCAATAATAGGTCAACACCCTGACTTCTAATAATAAAACTTATGAGTCTCAGAGACAAAGAGAAATTCCTGAAAGCAGCTCGGGACAAGAGATCTGTAACCTGCAATGCTAGAAACATTAGATTGGCAACAGACCTATCCACAGAGACCTGGCAGGCCAGAAAGGACTGGCATGATATATTCAGAGCACCAAATGAGAAAAATATGCAGTGAAGAATACTATACCAGCTAGGCTGTCATTAAAAATAGAAGGAGAGATAAAAAGTTTCCAGGACAAACAAAAACTAAAGGAATTTGCAAACACGAAACCAGCCCTACAAGAAATACTGAAAGGGGTCCTCTAAGCAAAGAGAGAGTCTAAAAGTCACAAAGACCAGAAAGGAACACAGACAATATACAATAAGTGTCACCTTACAGGTAATACAATGGCACTAAATTCTTATCTTTCAATAGTTACCCTGAATGTAAATGGGCTAAATGCCCCAATCAAAAGACACAGGCTATCAGATTGGATTAAAAAACAAGACCCATCGATATGCTGTCTGCAAGAGACTCATTTTAGACCCAAAGACACCCCCAGATTGAAAGTGAGGGGGTGGAAAACCATTTACCATGCTAATGGACACCAAAAGAAAGCTGGGGTGGCAATCCTTATATCAGACAAATTAGATTTTAAATCAAAGACTATAATAACAGATGAGGAAGGACACTATATCATACTTAAAGGGTCTATCTAACAAGAAGATCTTACAATTGTAAACATCTCTGCCCCTAACATGGGAGCAGCCAATTATATAAGCCAATTAATAACAAAAGCAAAGAAACACTTCAACAACAATACAATAATACTGGGGGACTTTAACACCCCCCTCACTGAAATGGACAGATCATCTAAGCAAAAGATCAACAAGGAAATGAAGACTTTAAATGACATACTAGACCAAATGGACTTCACAGATATATTCAGAACATTCCATCCCAAAGCAACAGAATACACATTCTTCTCTAGTGCCCATGGAACATTCTCCAGAATAGATCACATTCTAGGTCACAAATCAGTTCTCAACCAGTACCAAAAGATTGGGATCATTCCCTGCCTATTTTCAGACCACAATGCTTTGAAACTAGAACTCAATCACAAGAGGAAAGTTGGAAAGAACTCAAGTACATGGAGGCTAAAGAGCATCCTACTAAAGAATGAATGGGTCAACCAGGAAATTAAAGAAGAATTAAAAAATTCATGAAAACCAATGAAAATGAAAACACAACTGTTCAAAATCTTTGGGATGCAGCAAAGACAGTCCTAAGAGGAAAATATATAGCAATACAAGCCTTTCTCAAGGAACAAGAAAGGTCTCAAGTACACAACCTAAGCCTACACCTAAAGGAGCTGGAGAAAGAACAGCAAATAAAGCCTAAACCCAGCAGGAGAAGAGAAATAATAAAGATTAGAGCAGAAATCAATGAAATAGAAACCAAAAGAAAGTAGAACAGATCAATGAAACTAGGAGCTGGTTCTTTGAAAGAATTAACAAGATTGATAAACCCCTGACCAGACTTATCAAAAAGAAAAGAGAAATGACCCAAATCAATAAAATCATGAATGAAAGAGGAGAGATCACAACCAACACCAAAGAAATATAAAGAATTATAAGAACATATTATGAGCAACTCTATGCCAGCAAATTAGATAACCTGGAAGAAATGGATGCATTCCTAGAGATGTATCAACTACCAAAACTGAACCAGGAAGAAATAGAAAACCTGAACAGACCTATAACCACTAAGGAAATTGAAGCAGTCATCAAAAATCTCCCAACAAAAAAAGCCCAGGGCCAGATGGCTTCCCAGGGGAATTCTACCAAACATTTAAAGCAGAATTAATACCTATTCTTCTGAAACTGTTCCAAAAAATAGAAATGGAAGGAAAACTTCCAAACTCGTTTTATGAGGCCACCATTACTTTGATCCCCAAACCAGACAAAGACCCCATCAAAAAGGAGAATTACAGACCAATATCCTTGATGAACATGGATGCAAAAATTCTCACCAAAATACTAGCCAATAGGATCCAACAGTACATTAAAAGGATTATTCACCACGAACAAGTCGGATTTATCCCTGGGCTGCAAGGTTGGTTCAACATCCACAAATCAATCAATGTGGTACAATACATTAACAAAAGAAAGAACAAGAATCATATGATCCTCTCAATAGATGCAGAAAAAGCATTTGACAAAGTACAGCATCCTTTCTTGATCAAAACTCTTCAGAGTATAGGGATAGAGGGTACATACCTCAATATCATAAAAGCCATCTATGAAAAACCCACAGCGAATATCATTCTCAATGGGGAAAAACTGAGAGCTTTCCGCCTAAGGTCAGGAACATGGCAGGGATGTCCACTATCACCACTGCTATTCAACATAGTATTAGAAGTCCTAGCCACAGCAATCAGACAACAAAAAGAAATAAAAGGCATCCAAATTGGCAAAGAAGAAGTCAAACTCTCACTCTTTGCAGATGATATGATACTTTATGTGGAAAATCCCAAAGACTCCACCCCAAAACTGCTAGAACTCATACAGGAATTCAGTAAAGTGGCAGGATATAGAATCAATGCACAGAAACCAGTGGCATTCCTATACACCAACAACAAGACAGAAGAAAGAGAAATTAAGGAGTCGATCCCATTTACAATTGCACCCAAAACCCTAAGATACCTAGGAATAAATCCAACCAAAGGGGCAAAGAATTTGTACTCAGAAAACTATAAAATACTCATGAAAGAAATTGAGGAAGACACAAAGAAATGGAAAAACGTTCCATGCTCATGGATTGGAAGAACAAATATTGTGAAGATGTCAATGCTACCTAGAGCAATCTA
>NW_022589721.1:29601211-29693670 GCF_004348235.1 Phoca vitulina
GGAAGAACAAATATTGTGAAGATGTCAATGCTACCTAGAGCAATCTAAACATTCAATGCAATCCCCATCAAAATACCATTCACTTTTTTCAAAGAAAAAATATTCTATATACACTATATATATATATACATATATATGTGTATACACACACACACACACACACACACACACACACATATATATATATATATATATATAGACACACACACACAATGCAATATTATGCAGCCATCAAAAGGAATGAAGTCTTGCCATTTGCAATGGCGTGGATGGAAGTGGAGGGTATTATGCTGAGCGAAATAAGTCAATCAGAGAAAGACATGTATCATATGATCTCACTGATATGAGGAATTCTTAATCTCAGGAAACAAACTGAGAGCTGCTGTAGTGGTGGGGGGTGGGAGGGTTGGGGTGGCTGGGTGATAGACATTGGGGAGGGTATGTGCTATGGTGAGTGCTGTGAATTGTGTAAGACTATTGAATCACAGACCTGTACCTCTGAAACAAATAATACATTATATGTTTAAAAAAAAAAAAGAAGAAGATAGCAGGAAGGGAAAAATGAAGGTGGGGAAATCGGAGGGGGAGACGGACCATGAGAGACTATGGACTCTGAGAAACAAACTGAGGGTTCTAGAGGGGAGGGGGGTGGGAGGATGGGTTAGCCTGGTGATGGATATTAAAGAGGGCAAGTACTGAATGGAGCACTGGGTGGTATATGCAAACAATGAATCATGGAACACTACATCAAAAACTAATGATGTATGGTGATTAACATACCATAATAAAATAAGAAAAAATAAAAAAAATAAAAAATAAAAAATAAATAAAATCCAGTCATATGTGGAAGGCTCCTCAATGGATTATTTTTCTTGGAATGAAGACCAGATCTTTCCCTTGGCTTATAAGCCCTGCAACATCCATCCCCACTGACCTTTTGTGACTTGCTGTTCCCTCTTGTTCTCTACATTTTGGCCACCATGGCTTTTTTTTCTGTTTCTAAAATAAGCTTTGATGAGTCAAATGATAAGGACTCTGAAATGCTATCTCTTCCTTAATGCTTCATCCTTCCCCATTTGCCCAGCCTCCCCAGTGTTTCTTAGAGATCTGAAATCAGCCACTATTTCCACTGGACACTTTCCTGAGGAGGACCCTCCCTTCCCCTCTAAACCAACTGCCACTTTGTGGGTCTTCATGGTGCCCAGCCCTCTCCTTTATAGCACCTGTTACACGTTGTCTCTCCCACTAGGCTCTAAGCACTCTGAGGGCAAGGGCCAGGTCTCTTACTTTCTAGTGGCCTTTGTGACACATAAAAATGATTCATTTTGACTACATATATTAGTGTGCTTAAAAGGGGCCTTCAGTTCACTCTCATTAAAAACAGTCAATTATATTTTCACTATAATAGAGAAGATGGGATTTCATGATTTCTTTCTCTCTCACACACACACAGTTCTCCAATGAATTGTTTTTTCTAAGCACTTCTTAGTCAACGAAATGCAAAATTGACGTCATTAGCTAAGGGTCTAGTTAATGGGACCATACCAGGGGAATCAGTGTCCCCAGGTACCTTCATGGTTGCTATCTTTTGTTATTTAGCATCTCTTGCCATGTGACTTCACTGTGTACATTTCCTCTCATCATAGCCATTCTCTCAACTCCACAGAGTGCAACACACCTGCCTTGGGTACTGCCCCTCTTCACTCCCAGATCCCATGTTTATCTGGGCTTTTGCATACTCTGTTCCCTGCCTTGATGTTCTCTCCTTTTTAGTCATCCCTTTAGCAGTGCCATTTAAAGAGCATAGATGTGGAGTCAGAAGTGTTCAAGTCACATTTATCAAAAGGGAATGTCACTGCTGGTTCCCCAGGGTGAAGGTAACCAGAGATGAGGACTGGCTTATAACAGGTACAGAGTAAATACTATTCCTCCACCATAGTCCATTATTCTGAATACCAAAGGTAAGCCCAGCTTTTCCAGGAAGCTTTCTTAGATAGTGCCCATCCAGTTTGACTTTCCACTTCTACATGCATAGCTAACTGACTGTCTACATTGTGCATCCCTCGCCTCATTCCTTGGGACGATTCTATAACTATCTCACATGTCTATGTCTGGTCCTTCAAGTAGATTGCTCATACCCAAGGCCAGAAAACTTGTGTCATGCTAAATTTATTCTCATCCACAGAGCCCATTAATATGTTAAGTGAATATTACAGTAGCTTAACTTTTACAGAATGGAATTTATATCATACACTATATATCAGCTGTCTAGTATTGTGTGAGGGTATTAAGGATACCTCCTCATTAATCTCTGTGATAAAGATATTAAGCCTCTGTGGATTTCTAACTTCAGCTTACTAACTAAGCACACAGACATTTGGTAATAAGGAGCTTTGGCTTAAAGGAAATATCCATATGGGAGGAGGGATTCTGTTAATGTATTCATTTTAATCCTATCACCGCATGACTATGTTAACACACCTAAATCATTTTATTATTGATTTACACAAGCAGGCATAAACATCTTTGACAAAATATTTAATGATGGGAAAATATTCACAATATAATATTAATTGAAAAGAGGAGGACATAAAATATGTAGTGTGATCTCAGCTCAGTATAATGTAAAATTATAAATTACATACTAGAAAGGAAGTCATTAAATATTAACACTGACTTTAAATGTGATTTTTTATATGATTTTTAAATATTTTTACATTCATTAGCATTATTTTCAATCCATATAATAAATGCTTATTACTTTTGCAATCAGAAGATTTCAAAATTTATTTATTAGATAGATGTGAGACCTACATATTATAAACATATTACAAATTCCTAATAAAATTACAATATTCCACATGAAAATTGGAAATATATTCATTTATTACTTAATATGATTTTTAATTAAAAGTTTTTCATGAGTGTCCATTATGTGCTTCTGCTGGTGGTGTATAGTATAGTTTATTGGGCACAGAGGAAATGGAAGCAAAAAGTCACCATGTGGATTCCTCAAGTATCTGCCATTATATTGGTGACAGAAAAAAGAAAAGTTCAAGTCTAAAATGTATGAAAAGTGAAAGTGAATCAATACAGTGTATTAGTCAGGGTTCTTCAGAGACATGGGATCCAATAGGGTATGTATAAAGAGATCTATTCTAAGGTACTAGCCCTCAGGATTATGGAGGCTGCCAAGTTCTGTCATCTGCTCTTAGCAAGCTGGAGACCCAGGAAACTGGGTGGTACAGTTTGAAGGCCTAAGAGCCAGAGAGCCAATGGTGTAGATCCAGTCCTAGTCAGCAGGCTGAGAATCAGGACTTCTGAGAGTAGAAGATTGAGATCCTAGCTTAGCAGTAAAGATGGAATCCCTCTTTCCTCCACGTTTTTGTTCTATTCAGGCCCTCAACAGGTTGGATAATGCCCATTCATGCTGGGGAAGGCGATCTGTGTTAGTCAGTCCACCAACTCAAATGCTAATCTTATCCAAAGCACCTTCACACACACAAGAAATCATGTTTCACTAAACATCTGGGCATCCTGTGTCGCTGTCAAGTTGACCCATAAAATTAGTCATTGCATATAGTAAATGAGGGCCACAAAATCTTTCAAGGACTCTGATAAGAAAAATGAGCTGCAAAGGATGATACGTGCTACATAAGCAAAGAAGAAGAGAAAGTGTGTGTGTGTGTGGTGTGTGTGCATGTGCACATGTGTGTGGGTGCTCTGGTGTGGCCTGATGCTATGCATGTTGGGGGTTTGTATATGTGGATGTATGTTGGTGTGTGTTTGTGTTGGTATGTGTGTGGAGGAGGTTGGAAGGGAGTCAGCTATAAGTATATAAATAGTACTGTTCAGGCGGGTGGATCTTTAGGGGAACAGACTCAAAAGTTTTGGCAATCACCCTGCCCCTGAGAGGTAAACCATAAATTTAATTTCAATCTGATCACAGCAGAGATAAAGTCAGCAATATACACATACCCACATGTGCACATGTGTGCACATGCACACACACATTCAAAGATTTTGAGATAAGCAAGATTTTACTAATTCCCCTTTTTATTAATAAATCTTAAAAATAAAGAGGAGGATTTATGCAAACACTATCCAGGGAAAGTATTTCTCTGACTCAAGGATGTGCCATTTGCTCTGCCATTCTAAGCATTGTAACACAATAGTAGTCATACCTGTCATTGTTTTAGCATTAGAAATGCACACATACTGGACTCGTTTCTTTTTACATGTACTATCTCACTTTCACGGAAACCTCCAAGATATATACTATTCTTATCCTGTTTATAAATGATGGAATTGAAGCTCAATTTAAGCTTTCATCAACATATCCCTAAACACACTTTAGCCTCCCTTAATTCAGCTTGTTCCGCTGGCAACCCATCTTGTTTCACTCTGTGCTTTATCGTCCCAGCTGGGCTCTAAGAGATATGGTCATTCATTCCATACATATAAGTTGTTCCACTGTTGGATATATGTTACTAGTCTGGATTCTATTGAGGGGAAAAAAAGTTATATCACAAAAAGAATAAAGGGCTTGAATTAAGAAGTCTTTTATTCAAGACCCTATTCTGTCACCTGCTGACAGAGTGCTCAAGTAGGAGGCAAAGTTCTCTAAACTCTGCTTCTCTCAGACTCAAAATGGGTCTGGAAAATAAATTGCATATCAGTGTTAAAATAGATGATTGTTCAGCAAATGTTCTCTCTCTCCACCCCTATCTCCATGAGAACAGAATATTACCCTCTATATTTGCCTTCTGGGGCTCCCATATATAGCAAATCACCACAGACTTGGTGGCTTAAAAAACAGAAATTTATTTTTCACAGATCTGGAGGTTAGAAGTCCAAACCCAAGGTGCTAGCTGGGCTGCCTTCTGGCAAGGTCACTCTCCCTGGCTTGCAGACACCCACCTGTTTCCTGTGTCCTCATATGGCCTTTTACTCTGTGGACATTCTCCTGAAGTCTCTTCTACTTCTTGTAAGAACATTAATCCTTTTGGATTAGGGCCACCTTTATTGCATTATTTAGCCTTAACTGCCTCCTTAAAGACCCTATCCCCAAATACAGTCACATTGGGGGTTAGGGTTTCAACATATAAATTTTGGACAACACAATACAGCACAGAACACCTACCTCCCAATTTATGTTGGGCATGGCATTTACTGTGGCCACTGTTGGATATATGTTACTAGTCTGGATTCCACTGAGGGAAAAAAAAAGTTATATGGCAGGTGGAATATTCTTCCTTATCTCTTAATTTGGGGCTCACATATACTATCTGCTTTAAGTGGGCTATTAATCAAGTGACATTGGTAGGGACTTAAAAGTTTCCCACACTTTAGACTCACTCTTCTGAGCTCCTGCTGTAGCATAAGAAGGACCTGCCCTGGGTATCTGCATCAATCCAGAAGAATGAATAACTATAGAACAGAGAAACCCCACCCGGCTCACAGTCCTACAGCCAGATGTAGAGTTGCCCTCATTGGCCTGCAGGAATGTGAATATAATAATGTGTGCTTTGTGCTGAGCTTGGGGTGGTTGACCATGCAAGATTATTTTGGTGTGGCTAACCTATATGGCATTCATTCCCCTATTCCCTCATTGATTAATTCAGTAACTACCTAAAATGCTGCCATATTCTACTTGAGCCAACAATGTCAGACAGGTTAAGATAATTGGTCAGGTTTACCCAGCTAGTAAGTTATGGAAACATATTTAGGAGCCTAGCCCTTGTCAGGGCCAGTTACCTCCCTGAAGCAGCTGCTCACTCAAAAGAGAAAGATATACTACTGCCTGGTCTCTAAAATATTACAATTTATTCACTAAATAAACACTCTTATTGAGTACAAATAATTATTTGTTCTGAGTAACTTAAAGAGCTGATGATGGCAACCAGACATTCTTATTGCAGACAATGCAATGACATTACCATTCCTGAGGGTTTGAGCACATCCTGGCATTATTCACTCATGACTAGAACGGGTAGGACAAGCAGGGACTACTTTATGTTGATGATTCTGTGTCCCCATAGGTAAGATAATTTTAAGTCAGTCTCAATATGAAACATGAGGGGTCAAACCAAACGATCTTTAATGGCTCTTTTACTCTAAAATTCTAAACTTTAATGATTATGGCAGGTCTCTATTGCTGAGTTAATAACCATAGACTGTGCCCTTCAGATATCTATTATTCATCAACATCTTGATAATCACAGGGAAAGAGTTTTACTACCTGCAAAGTTTTACATTGCTTAGAATTATACTTTATATTAGTGTGATGCCTGATAGTTTCCAGCGTACTTCCAATGTGTATTATCTTCTTATATCCACAAAAATGCCCTGTGAAGTAGAAAGGGCAGAATTTTAATCCCTATTTAATGGTTGAATGGACAACGTCCCTGAGTAGTATGCAAATGGTTCAAAATTAGATGGAAAGGTAGGAGCATTCTTAGAGCTGGAAATCATCTTTCCTAATATCTAGTAGCATGTTTTTGGGACACTGTCTCTAAAGAGAGCACAAACATCTTTAGGGTATGTAGACAGAAACATTTTCATTCCATTTATTATTCATTCATTAATGCAGTGATTTTTTCATTAATTAATATTAATTAATGCATTCATTCCTTCAAAGAGTATTCAAAGAGTGGTAAGTTGTAAAGGTTTATATCTCAGATCTGCTAGTATTTAGTTGTATGTGGTGCCACTTTCCTTGTTGGCAGAATGGAGTTCATCACAGAACCTACCTCATAATTTTGTAAAAATGATGGGGAAGTTAGAATGTACAAAGGCTCAGGGCAGCACCTGCTCTGCAGTACATACTGTGTACCTATTCCTGTGCTTCTGCACGGTCTTTGCTTGGCACTGAGGGAAAAAAGGAAAATAAAACTTAGATCCTAGTTTATATCTGAGAGTAGGGGGAGTCAAGTGCATAATCTCATTACTCTTTTGGGTTTATCTCCATAATTTTACAAAACATTTGTACAATGTTTAGGTGCACTCTGAAAGTAGGTGACCTCAGTTCTAAGTGGTCTAAGTAATTGTGACTTAAAATTCTGACCTTTGAGTTCAGACAGTATGCTGGGAGCTTGAGAGTGAATGTGCGTCTGTGACTTCTTCCCAAGATTCCACTCTCCATTCTTCTGCTGATGGTCAAGGATACTCCCTAGAGGAATCTCCCCCAGTGAGTAACAGCTGCTCAGCTGGAATGGTCTCACCTACATCTCTATCCCTGTTCTCAGGACTTGGTCCCCTATTGACAGCTATCTGGTGACCACAGTGGTGAGTCAACCTTAGGATAAGGCTGACTCCATGGGAGGCAACAGGAAGAGAAAGAAAGAATCATATTCTTATATGTATTTTTTGACCTGATAAAACAGTCTCAACCCAAGTTTGACTCCAATTCTGGACTCAATTGTCCAGAACTTGAGCCTTACTGGTCATAATGGTTGCTGAAACATTTGGGTTCTCAGTAACTATTAATGTATTATTTTATTAATTGGATACAAACCTGATATGCTAGTAATAGGCTGAAAGAAGATCACTTTTTGTGCCGGAAAGAGAATATGAATGGCAGAGTAGAGTCATTTTTATGTAATATAGACTAGAGGATATGAATGGCAGAAAAGAGAATATGAATGACAGAGTAGAGTCATTTTTATGTAATATAGACTAGAGGATATAGCCAATAAGCCAATGAATCCAGTAACTAACATCTATTGTTTAAGCCAGAGTAGAGTCATTTTTATGTAATATAGACTAGAGGATATAGCAAATAAGCCAATGAATCCAGTAACTAACATCTATTGTTTAAGCCAGTTGGAGGTGTGCTGTGACTTACACCCACATTTACCCTAGCTGATACAGGGTATGACTTGGATACATAAAACTGGGGAAGTGGACTTCATGGAGTCAAGTGCAGAACCCCATAGGCATCCAGGGGTTGTGTCCCACCACTACTGTCAACGTCGCCTTCCCCAGCCCATATCTCCACATCAGGAGATGAGCAATCAGCTTTGACCTCAATCATCCTTTCTCTTCAGTTTTGGGGTTATCTGTGAAACAGATGAGGATTTGCAATTCCTATTCCTGGGTGTTTGTGACTTAAATTTCATTTATCCTCCTCCCCATCCTCTAGTCTATATTACATAAAAATGACTCTACTCTGCCATTCATATTCTCTTTCCGGCACAAAAAGTGATCTTCTTTCAGCCTATTACTAGCATATCAGGTTTGTATCCAATTAATAAAATAATATATTAATAGTTAATGAGAACCCAAATTTTCATAAAAGGAGGATTGAAAGGTAAATGGGTCTTGAATAAATGTTTCAGCAACCATTATGACCAGTAAGGCTCAAGTTCTATAAAGGGCTTCTGGCAATTCCACTTCAAACTTCTTTTTTTTTTTTCTTTTCTTCTTATTCTCAGTCTTCTGAGAATGTTAAAGAGATTTCTAGGTTCAAGGCTTACTTTGACTTATTTGTTTCTTGCCCATTAAAATATGTAAATAAATAGTAAAAGACCTCATAACAACTGACTTGTCTTATAAAGACATCCAGTCCTTTCTAACTTAAGCTGAATAATCTTGATGCTTTTTGCATTGGTTCTCCTCTGTAAAATTGGTCTCACATTTATTATTGTATGAATTAAAATGTCTATTTTTAAAAATCTCATATTTCTTCCTCTGGATCTTATCACAGCCTGGTCCTGCCTGCTTGATTTTCCATGGTGACTTAACTAATTTATTTCCATCTCCTCATAGCAAATGAAATTTCTTTAACCTTTCTCTGTGAGACATTACAAAGGATATTACTCACAGTGCTTAATTCCTTCCCACCTTTCTGGCAATTATATGCTCAGTGAGGTATTGTC
The DNA here is from genome assembly GCF_004348235.1 of Phoca vitulina. Classification (NCBI taxonomy): domain Eukaryota; kingdom Metazoa; phylum Chordata; class Mammalia; order Carnivora; family Phocidae; genus Phoca; species Phoca vitulina. The sequence continues at coordinate 29,610,091 of NW_022589721.1, forward strand.
AAAGGCTACAGAGAATTCTCTGGGTGGTATATAAACCCAACTTCATCCAGAAGAAATAGATCCCCCTGTGGTTTGCCTTATTTTCAGAATTATATCTACTGCAGTGTTTATTCTATTACTTGTATATTTTACACTTGTGGTTTCATTCCCTTTAAAATCTTCTCCACTTTTCTCTATGTCTCAAGCTACTAATAGAAGGGGGTGTATGGGCATAAACCATCTTAGTCTTTCTTTGAAGACCGACAGAAATAGAACTTCACATTTACTGGATTCCTATTATCAGCTAAGCACTTTACAGGTTATTTGGCAATTATAATTATTAAATAATAATACTATTTATGAATTATATATCCAGGCTAGACTCTGCTCTGAACTCTAGATTTATATATTCAGCTGCTTACTTTGCCACTCCACTTTGATGGCATCTCAGAGTTATCTTATCCAAATTAAATGTTCTCTCAATCCTGCTTTTTCCATGAATTTCTCTATATCTATTTCTTATTTCTCTTTCCCATGTGCACATTTAATCCACCTCCAAGTCTTGTTATATCTTTCTTAGAAATATGTCCAGAATCTCATAAATTCTCATTACCTTTACCAGTATCATACCTGGTCCAAGCCATGAAAATACCTGGCCTTGACTGTTGCATTATTGTCTTGATGATTTTTTTTTTTCTATTTCACCAACAGATCCATTCTCTGAATTTCTCTGTTCTGCTGTGTGCCTTGAATGGTTGGTCCCAATAGTCTGTACCACTACATTGGCTTGCTGATTGGTTTTCACTGTATTCAGTCAATGGGAGCACCAGCTGAAGATCAGTAGGGGTAAATATGAGTAAAATTATAAGGATATTTCTTCTCTGCACTGACTGCCTTGGAGCCATTAATCTGGCACCAGCTTTGTCCTCTAAGACTATAGAGTTACTTCTATGTGCTCCATGCACTTCAGATACAGCCAAGCCTGAGCTCTGACAGTGCTAATCCTTCTTTTAAAACTTTAACCCTATGGTAGCATTGGCTTAGTGTTGTTGCTAGTCTGGGTGTTTCAAAATCCCTCATTTGGTCCCTTAAGTCTGCTCACATCTCTGCCAGTCCCTTTGTTAAAGTATTTTCATTAGAACTATATGAGGTGTATCCTGTTTAGAATTCTGCCTGATAGAATGGATAAAACCAAAGAAAGAACCCTCAACACTGTTTTCTACATATTTGTCAAATGTAATGATCTTCTTACAGATGTGATGGGATTCTGAAAACCTATGACATAAGTGGTCTCATTATTACAAAGATTATCTCCAGATGGGGGAAAGGGTAGAGTTCAGTTTTAGCATCAAAGCTTTGGATGAGCAAATGGCTACTGAATTTGATGGTTATAGAAACAATAATGATTACAAAGTTTGTGAAGACAAGCTGACTGCTTTTGAAAGTTCTAGAAAGCTTACAAAAATGACAGTAAACTTAAATCTTTCAACTCCCTACCTAAAGAAGTGCTGGAGTACCAGAGAGTTTCTAAACCATCTAGAAAGTTATCCATTATCTTATGCAATTTTAGCATAGTTTTATCATTGGAAGAATTTCAGCAAGTGCAGAATTTTGTAGAGAATGAATTCCCTCCTCCCAATCTGAGGAAACCAGACATCTCTTTTATTAAAAACCTTGCAGAAACTTCACCTGAACCAGGTGCTTCATAAAGGAATGCCTACTCTGTTTAAAATTCTTCCTCAACACATTTTTTTTCAGACCCATAATGAAAGTAAAATTCCAGTATGTCCAAGGAAACAACTGCAAGGTCTATTCTAGGTGGAAGGAAATATACATAAAGGAATTACAAAAATCTTGTGAACTTTTATCATCAAGAAATTGGGAAGCATGTGTAGGGATAGATCCTAATTATAAAAGATCAAAAAGGACAAAATGTAAGATTATATGAGAAAAAACTTTACTAATATGGGTGTGTTCAATCAAGATTTAAAATCGTATGTGTTACCCTGAAGGACAAGTAACATTTGTAATAAATTATTTGGTGAAGTAATGGGAGCCTAAATAAGCAGTGGTCTATAATCTAAAAGAGTGGCATACCAGAACTTTTCTTCCATTCTGTAGAGGAAGGAATCACCTGAAGTGAGTATCAGAGGAACACTGGATGGGATATAGTCTGGGTAAACTCAGTCACATTCTAAAAATAACTCTGGGAGGGCCGATGGGAAATTCTCCTCACCAAGCCATTAAAAATGTATGGTTGAAAAAAATACCAGCATCTTGAAAGCTCGGTGGTGATGCTCCTATATGGACTGAAAATGGTGGGGTGAAATTCTACAAAGGAATGGGGCTCTCTGATTTCAGTGAGAGTAATAAGACCTCATAGTAGCAGGGTGCAGATGCCGGTGACACTTAACTATCAGAGATAAGTCTGGCACATTACTGTAAAGATTTCAAGGACGGAGTGTTTTGACCCATGGGAATCTGTGATGATAACTAAATGATCTTCTATCCAAAGTAACAGCATGGATGTGCAGCTCACTGAGGGGTTACTTGATGCATATAAACCACAGGTCCGAAGAGCAGAAACCTGCTTTGAGAAGCTAAAGTGAGAATGTATGACCTGAAGTCTAATTCTCACAGCCAAGTCAGAGCCAGAGGCCCTTGAATGAAGAGGAGGCTAGATACATTTGAAGATGATGTTCAGAGCAGCTGTATTTATTCCTGCCATAAATGTATCCTGTGGATCTTCCTCTAAGCTTTTCCCCAAGGCACCTGGAGCCATTTAACAAGGTTACTGTATCCTGGAGAAAGGGATATACCTAGACCTTTGGGAGTTCTGAGTTAACCCACCGGAATCTAAAGAACCTGTAGATCAGAATGAGAGCTTACAGAGATCAGGCAATAAATGGAAAATTGGCCTAAGTCAGTCATACAGTGGGTGCAGAGAGCCCAAGAACCCATTCTGTGGTTATTCCCATAGTTCTTCAATGTACAGTTGGACTAGAAATACTTAGCACCTGGCAGAATCTCCATCTTGATTCCTTAACATGTTGAGTTACATTCCAAGATTGATTTTGAAAAATAACTGTAGATTATAGTGAACTTCATCAGGTATTAACACTAATTGCAGGGTATTTTCTGGGGTTGGCCTCTTTACTCAGACAGATCAAACAGATTCTGACAATAGATATGAAGCCACTAATTGACTGATCAAATAATTTATTTCTCATTCCCAATTAATAGATTCAATTGGGAGTAGTCCAATTTCGCCTGGCAAGGACAGCAATATTCCTTCACTATGTTACTTCAGGATTATGTCAGTTTTAATGTGCTCTTTCTTAGCATAATACAATAACTTAATCATACTAATTTTTCCCAGCACATCATGCTGTTACATAACAGAGATAACATTTTGCATTAGAGAAGGGAACATAGGAAAACCTAGGTGCTTTCATAGGAAACATTTGCCAGAGAAATTTCAGTGGTATTTATACATTAATGAGGTTTCTAGGGACCTTGTGGTCTGGGTCAGGTTTGGATATAGATAGCCTCTAAAATAAATGGTATGTTGTTGTACCCTGCCCCATCCAATATGGGAAAAAATGTCATAACCCTTGGGAATCTGGATTTTGGAGATAACTTATGCCATGCGTGTGTGCTACTCTGATCCATTTAAGGAATAATAGACCCGACTATTTTTTTTAAAGATTTTATTTATCTATTTGAGAGAGAGAAAATGAGAGACAGGGGGAAGGGCAGAGGTAGAGGGAAAAGAAAACCCAAGCAGACTGTGCTGAGTGCAGAGCCCGACACAGGGCTCAATCCCATGACCCTGATATCAGACCCAAAGGGAAACCAAGAGTTGGACACCTCACTGATTGCCCCACCAAGTGTCCCTGACAATTTTTTTTAAGTTATCAGATTTTATTTAGTTAGAGCAGGTTTAAGTTTGAGAAAAAATTGAGCATAAAATACAGAAAGTTCCCATATACTTCCCCACACTCATACTTACTTTCCTCTCTTATCAATGTCTTGTACTAATGTGGTACAATTGTTACAATTGATTAACTATATTAATACATTATTATTAACTAAGGTCCGTAGTTTACATTAGGGTTCACTCTTTGGATTGTAATGTCCTGTGGGTTTTGACAAACACATAATGCCATGCATCCACCATTACAGTGTCAGACAGAATAGTTTTGCTGCCCTAAAAATCTCTTGTGCTCCACTTATTCATCTTTCCCTCCCTCCCCCAAACCCTTGGCAACCACTGATCATTTTTCTAATTCTAATACACATAAAACACAACTTACCGTCCTAGACATTTTTAGCGGTATAGTTCAGTGGTAGTTCATTCATATTGTTGTACATTCAGTCTCCGGAACTGTTTTCATCTTGCAAAACTGAATCTGCACCCATTAAACAACACCTCCCCATTCCTCTGTCCTCCCAACCCTGGCACCCACCACTCTACATTCAGTCTCTATTCATTTTACTCCTCTAGGTCCTTCGTAGAATTGGAACCATACTGTATTGTCTTTTTATGACCTGTTTATTTCCCTTAGCAGAATGTCCTCAAGCTGTCCTTGTGGTGGTGTGTGTCAGAATGTCCTTCCTCACCAAGACCACATAATATGCCATCTACACATCACGTATTTTTTTTTATCCACTCATCCATCAGTGACCACTTGGGTTGCCTCTACCTTTCAGTTATTATAAATAATGCTATGATGAACATAGGTGCACAGACATCTCTTCAAGATCCTGCTTTCAGTTTTTTTTGTGTGTATATTCAGAAGTGGGATTCCTGGATCATATGGTAATTCTACTTTTAATTTTTTGAAGAACCAATATGCCATTTCCCATGGAATTACCCGTAAGTCTAACAGATTTGAGGGCTATTATCCATGCTCATTATTTGATGCTAGATGCCCTGACACATGGGCCTTATGATCCAGCAGTTTCAATGGTACTTTAAGTGATGAATCAGATAGGGATGCTCTATAGTGCCTCTACTAAGACTAAAGTAGTAATGACAGCCTAAACTATGGTTTTGGGGTTAAAAACTATGTTTCCTGTATATTTGCCTTCCTTTGGCCTACCAGACTCTGGTGGAAGTGGACTGCTTAACCATGGAGCAGCAAGAGACTATGCTTGCTGAGCTGCCCAGCATGAGCTCAGTGTTATCTGATTTAAAAAATCATGAAGTTGGGTATATACAATAGCATTCATCCATAAATGGGAAAGGATTTGGTTGAGTAAATGACACTAGCAGAGGGCTCACATTCCTCTAGTCCTTAATCTTCCTATTGCACTATTCTCCCTCAACCTCCACATGTGGACCCTTAAGGAGTCTTAAAGGTGGGCCTTTCTATTAATTCAATACTAGCTGAAAGTGAGCATACTGCATCCAGTCTGCTTTGATGATGATGTCTGTGAACAAATTATCTCAAAATATAGTAGCCTAAAATAACCACTTCTGGGCACCTGGGTGGTTCAGTTAGTTAAGCAGCCAACTCTTGGTTTTGGCTGGGGTCATGAGATTGAGTACTGGTGGGGTTCTGCAGTCAGTGGGGAGTCTGTTTGGGATTCTCTCTTCCTCTCCCTCTGCCCTTCCCACCTCCTGTTGTCCCTCCCCACCCCAGTTCACACACTCTCTTAAATAAATAAATAAATAAATAAATAAATAAATAAATAAATCTTACCAAAATAAATAAAACAACCACTTCTGTTATTATTACCTGTCATAATTCTGGCAGTGGACAGAGCTCAGCTAGGCGGTTGCCAGTCAGAGTCTTCCCATTGTTTCAGTCAGAGTCTGACTGGGGCTGGGGTCCCAGCAAGACTCGGTCAGCAACATGCCTCGTGGTTGGGACTGGCTGTTGCTTCAAAATCAGTGGACTAAAACAGATGGCATCCCCTAACCTTTTATCACATTATGTGGTTGCTTCTCATGGTTTCTCCTGTATCGGCTTCTCATAGGATGCCTCAGGTCTCCAAAGGGCATGTCTGAGAAAGGCAGATAGAAATTGTCTTCTTTTGGTGATCTAGCCCCAGATACTACAGAACATCATTTTCACCATTTTCTCTTGGTCAGACAATTCACAAGCCCCCACCCAGTTTTAAAAGAAGGAAACAGATACCTCACCTCTTGAAAATGGTGTCAGGTCCATTGTAAGAAAATTGAAAAACATGAAGAAATATATATACACACGCACACAGAGTCAATGCCCCTTATTTGCAATAGTTATGTCCTGTACAGTTGGCTTGGACACTGAATTAGCAAATACTGAACCATTGCTTCTAGGAAAAATAGAATTAGTTTCTCCTAAGCCTCTGGTCATGCATTTTCATCAAACAATTAATACATTTAAAAAAAGAAAAATAATAATTAATACATAAACTTGCTTTATGCAAATTTATGTTTAAAGACACTCTATTTAACAAATACTGTTGATTCACTAAAATTGAATTCATGGTCAACAGCACTATAACTCATGCCTGAATGAAGCTTATCTAAAAAATGTTTTTCCTTGTAAGGTACAGAACAGGAAAACACAGACAGCAGTTCAGCACTATGCTTGGGGCACATTTAAAACAACAAAATTACCAAGAAAAGCACAAAAAATGTGAAAAACGTGGCACTACACAAACCACAAAAAAAGAAATTTTTTACAGTATGAGAGCGAAAACAAGAAGGCATAGCATGCCTGTCCGATTTTATTTGGGAAGGTGCATGCTGGATAATTCAACATTTTTTGCCACCCTGTCTGACTTTATCTGGGAAGGTGCCTGCTGGATAATTCAGATTTTTGCCACTCTATGCATACCTGCGAATGATCACAAAAACACTGGGACTATTCATTTTGGAGTTACAAATACATTTTTCAAAGTAGGTTAATTAACTAATATAGAATCCTAGAATAATGAGGATTAACTCCAGATGAGTTAATCTCCATTTTTGGAAAATATAATCTGCTGCACATCACACTCAGGGGTAGCCCAGAAAACTGTGGTGAGTAAAGTCTTCTCAGTGAGTGTCAGAACTGCTAGCAGTGTGTCAGGTTGTCTACTCTGCATGTTATGAAAGATGGAACTTGTAAAGAACAAGATTAGAACATTAATGGTAAGGCGGTAGGATGCAAAGCTACATTTATGCACCTCTCAGAATAGATGTGGGGGACATTATATTCTTGCTCATGTGCAAGCTCAGCTCAACTGCAGGGATGAATTAAGTAGGTGGAAATGGTGACACATTCTGCAAATGGCAGACAGCCTTTTACATCAGGTGCTCTGGTATCTGCTATATGGATCTATAGATGAGTGATCATTGAGACAGGGGAATGCTATATATGGATTCTACAATTTGGCAACTAAGGAGTGTCCAAATTGCCAAGAGCAGAAGCTAAACCTGAGCCCCGGATAAGGCAGCATGAGTGGACTAACCAGCCACCTGGGCACAGGTTGGTTATACTGGTCCCCCTTCTATCACAGAATAGGAATAGATATGTATTCTGGATATGGATTTGCCTTTCCTGCCCTCAAATCTTTTGCCATCTTCACTACTAAAGGAATGTCATTCACACTGATGTTCTTCCACTCAACATTGCTCCTTAGTAAGGAAATAATTTTATAGCAAACAATATTTGACAGTGCACTTATGCCCATAGGATCCACTGGACTTATCATGTATCCCATCATGCAAAAGCATCTGGCTTGCTGAGAAACTGGAATGCTCCATAAGCACCTAAGATAAAATCATCAGTGAAGCTGGGATACTGTCTTCCAGGATGCAGAATAAGCCAATGTATGTTGCCATTTTCCTTTTGGTCAAAATACATGGACCAAGAAGCAAGACTCTGTATGAAGGTCTCTTTCACTAGTATATATATTAATAACTACCTTCTACAATTTTAATATCCCTCCTTTACAACCTTGAGTTTGATGAGTTGCAAGTAACTTATATGAAGGTTGGTAATTTCCCCTGGCCACTTGCATTCTTGTGTTACTGAGAAAAGAAATGGATATATTAGCTAGCATAATTGACTCTGATTATCAAAGGAATATTAGTTGTAATCTAGAATCTAGGGGATTTTAGGGTTTTTCCTTAATACTCTTTTTTTTTTAAAGTTTTTATTTATTTATTTGTCAGAGAGAAAAAGACAGAGAGCAAGCACAAGCAGGGGAAGGGGCAGAGGGAAAGGGAGAAGCAGGCTCCCCGCTGAGCAGGGAGCCTGATGCAGGGCTTGATCCCAAGACTCTGGGATCATGACCTGAGCACAAGGCAGAAGCTTAACCGACTGAGCCACTCAGGAATCCCTTTCCTTAATACTCTTATATTCAATAGCAACTTACTAATGAAAGGCTATGACCAATAGAGATGGAACAAACAAGGACTCAAATCCTGTGATGATACATTTATAAAATGAAAATAATTAGAGTATACTTATCTCATGGAGGGGCGATGATTAAAATAAGTTAATAGATGCAAGATCTTTATAACAGTACTAGAGTAGATCATGTACCTATTTTTTGGTAATTTTACTATTATTCTTGTCTCATATCAATTGAATGGCTAAAGTACCAAGTTAAGTAAAATCCAGTTAGACTAAAGAAAAAAAACAGTAATAAAAATTGCATATTTCTACCAATTTTTCCCTGCCAATTCTCCATCCACTTATTTTTCTCACAATGTCCACTACCCTCCCAAATAGTCCAGTTCATCTTCAAGTGCTTTTCCTCTTTCTTTCCTCTCTTTCATAGATTCAAAATAGGTATTATCCTTACCCATAGTTGCACTTCCTTCTGGTTGATGTATTTATGCCCTTCCCCATCCCCGTGTACATCCCTTAGAGTCTGCTCTTCTCTTTACTTACATCACTTGGAACTGGAGCACTTGCCCTGCTCCCTGGTTTCTGGTGTATTTACCATTGTCATTTACCATTGTGGTAAGTATTCATTACCCCAAACCATCCATTTTCAAGTTTTTCCTTCGATAGAGGAAGCTCTCTGAGGACAGGAAGAGACAGAGAGAATGTGTGTGTGTGTATGTGTGTTATAGGTGTATATATATTCTGGTAGGTTTTCCCTAATAGGTTTTCAAAAACTTGAATGAATCAATGAATTAGTTAACACCGGTATTCAGCTTGATCATAATCTCTAACAATTTGTCTGGAAAACTGAATATATTAGGAAGTTGGATAAGGTGGATTAGCTGTGAGGGGAAGTGCTTCTCCACGTTTCTACATAATTGGTTTACTAGTCTGCCTCCCCTCTCACTTGCTTGTTCTATTGTATGCCTCTCCATCCATTACCAGTGACCACTGCTACCTCACCCTATCTGTCCCTCTCCCATGTTTGCCTTCTCATATCCCTTACTAATTTCCACTCATTTCTTTGGTAACTTTTATAAACAGCAGTTGCTCCTGGCTAGTAATTTTAGGTTCTTTTCTATTTTAGGAAGTTCTATATTCTTTTAATTAAGAAAGTGGTTTTGATGCTCTTTGGCATTTGTAGACACTTTAGAAATGATGGTACAGTGAGTTCAATGACCCTGATGTGAGGAAGAGTGCTCTTGGTTTTTATTTACCCAAAATAAATTAGGATAAATAAAACAAGAAGAAATGAATCAACTGTGCAGGGAGATGCACATTTGTAATGTTTCCATAGTCATAGCCCAAATTGCAGTGAATTAAGGCCAGGGCTTTGATCTTAGACTATTGGTTGGGCTTGAGCAGCAGTTCTATCAAAATGTTCTTTACCTGAAAAGGATTAATTTAGCTGTAATTCAGGCCTTAGCTGAGATTTTGAGAAATAGCAACTTTGTTCTCTAGTTTGAATTAAAGCTGTTTTTTAAAAAAATATCTGATATCATATCCTCCAAAGCCTCCATTGTCTTTTAGATTTCCCTGTTTCATATAATCTTCTCTCCATCATCCTGGGCAAAGTCACTTGGGCACATACGCTTTGTCCTCTTTCCTCATTTGCACAAACAGATGGAGACCAATTATTTAATATGTTGTGCTCCCCTCTGTACTCTCCAATCCTAAATCCCAATCATCATTCTTAAGAGAACTCTCCTTTTTTGTTTCATGTTGTTTATCATGAACAAGAAGAAAATGATTGCCTTTGTTCAGAGAAACAGGTTACAGATAAGTTATTATAATTCACAAAAATACCCAATTGTTTTGTTGAATGGCTTCTTGTTTGTTTCTGTGACTTTACAATGTAGTAGCCAAGGTTTCTAATTAGCAAGTTGATTTGTTGCTTTTAAATGTTTCTAATGTGTCTCTTACTTTCTTGTTTACTTTATGGTCTAATAACCTTGCCTTATGTCTCTTGCTGTCTATTTTTTTTTTTTTTTTTGACAATTAGGACACTAGTTATGAAACAAGTACATCATTTCCATGACAGTGGTTGGAAGGAAATGTGCCTATCCAAAGTAAATTACCAGTTTTCATGATCCATCATTCCCATGCCCTATCTGATATACATATACACACACAAAAAGTCATTAGATTAGTATCATTCTAAGAAAGTGAACATTTCTGTGAATCATGAATTATGGTTGTTTTTCATTTCCTATGAAAGATTATTTAGGGGAAGTATTTTGTTTACATTTAGACTCCTGCATAGATAGGAAATAATCTATTGATATCTGTTTAGAAGCGTCTAGAGCAAATAGGCTTTAAAGATTCTGTGAATTTTAACCTTACAAGTAGGCAAGCCCTTTTTGTCAAGCTTCTCTCTAGGCAAGACTGAGAAACAGAGTTTTGTTTGTTTGTTTTTTTTTAATTGTTAGCAAACCTCTCAGGTTTATAGTACTTAGCTCCAAATTTTCTGTTGAACTCCAAATTAACAAATCCAACATCATGGTAGAGACTTCATTATATTTGGCAGATATTTATAAATCAGTATATCCAAAATCAGAATCATTGTGTCCTTTTAACCAACCCTATCATACAACTCCTCAAAATATTAAATTTACTATTATCATAGCTTCAAAATCTAACCAGGTTAGAGGGGAACTTCCTCAACTTGATAAAGAATATCTATAAAAATCCTACAGCTAGTATCACACTTAATAGTGAGAAACTTGAAGCTTTCCAACTACTGTCAGGAACTAGACAGCGGTGCCCCTCTCACCACTCCTTTTCAACATTGTGGTGGAAAATCTGAGTGAATGCAATATGACAAGAAAAGGGAGTAAAAGGTATACAAGTTGGGAAAGAAGAAATAAAACTAGCTTTGGTCACAGATGTTATTATCATGTATGTAAATAATCCAAAACACTAAAAAGCAAAAAACAAACAAACAAACAAAACCCTCTAGAAACAATAAGGATTATGGCAGGGTTGTATGATACAAAGTTAATATAGAAAATTCAATTACTTCCTTATGTACTAGCAATGAACAAGTGGAATTTGAAATTAAAAATTAAAAACACACCATTTATATTAGCACCACACAAAATGAAATGTTTATGTGTAAATCTAACAAACTACATATAAGATCTATATGAGGAAAACTACAAAACCCTGACAAACAAAATCAAATAAGAACTAAATAAATAGAGAGACATTCCATGTTCATAGATAGGAAGACTTAATATTCAAGATGTCATTTCTTCCCAAATTGATCTATAGATTCAATGTGATGCTAATCAAAGTCTCCCAGCAAATCATTTTGTGGATATCAACAGATTGATTCTAAAATTTATATGGAGAGGCAAAAGACCCAGAATAGCCAACACAATATTGAAGGAGAAGAAAGAAGATGGAAGACTAATACTACTGGACATCAAGATTTACTAGAAAGCTATAGCAGTCAAGACAGTGAGGTATCAGTGAAAAAATAGACACATAGATCAGTGTAACTGAATAGAGAGCCCAGAAGTAGACCCACATGAATGTAGTCAACTAATCATTGGTAAAAGAGCAAAAAGAATATGATAGAGCAAAGATAGTATTTTCAATAAATGGTGTTGGACAAACTGGACATACACATATAACTAACTTATCTTTTCTAACTCTCTGAGGATTTCCATTACCATCAAGATTAACTTCCAAAGTCCAAACTCCCAGGTAGGACACCATATCAAAGACTTTACATCATCTGCACCTGCTGTTGTATAATCTGTCTTTGACACATCCAAACTTGGGTTTTCTCCATCTATGCTTTGTTCATGCTGATCTGTCCCTCTTTTGACATTCCATTCTATAACATCTCTGCATGGTTTCATGCTCACTCACCTCTAACAATCAAAGCACATGGGGAATTGTGATAGATTTTCCCAGAAGTAAGCTAGTCTTGAATAATAATCGTTCCCAGAAGTTTGTTTGTGGCACACAGTAAGACTTTACAATTGTTGGTAACACTTTTAAGGTGATTACAGGAATCAAATTATCAATATTTAAAATGTAATTACTGCATTTCCTTAGTCTAACTGGTTTTGTTGTTGTTGTTGTTGTTGTTGAGTCTTTAGTGTTTTCTACATCTATGATTATGTCATGTGTAAACAGAGAACTTCCAGGACTGTGTTGAATAGAAGTGGTAAGAGTGAGCATGTTTGTCTTATACCAGATCTTAGAGTTTTCTGTTTTCCCCCATTAATTATAATATTAGCTGTGTGCTTTTAATGAATGACCTTAATTATATTAAGATAAGTTCCTTGTATACTTATTTTATTGAGAGTTTTTATCATGTTTCAATGCTGAACTTTCTCAAATGCTTTTTTTGCTTCTATTGAGATGATCACGTGGTTTTTTAATCTTTCATTTCGCTAATATGCTATCACATTGATTTATTTGTATACATTGAACTATATGTGCATCCCTGGGATAAATCTCACTTACCTGTTATATATAATTATTTTTATGTGCTATTGGATTTGGTTTCTAGTATTTTATTGTAGATTTTTGTATCTATGTTAGTTAGGGATATTGGCTTGTAGTATTTTTTTCTTGTGATATTTTTGTGTGGCTTTGATATCAGGGTGATGCTAACCTTATAAAATGATTTTGGAAGTATCCCCTTTTCTATTTCTTGGAAGAGTATAAGGTGTATTTATTATTAGTTCGTCTTTAATGATTGGTAAAATTCACTTGTGAAGTCATCTGGTTTAAGCTTTTCTTGGTTAGGAGGTTTTTTATTATTAATTCATCTTTTTATTTGTTATTGGTCTACTCAAACTTTCTATTTCTCCTTGACTCATCCTGGATAAGAAGTATGCTTCTAAGAATTTATCCAGTTTGTTGGCATATAGTTGTTTATAATAGTCTCTTATGATCCTTTTTATTTCTGAGTTATTTGTTGTAATGCTTCACTTTCATTTCTGATTTTATTTAGAGTATCATCTCTTTTTTCTTTGTTAGTCTAGCTAAGGGTTTGTCAATGTTGCTTATATTTTCAAGAAACTATTAGTTTTATGTTTTTTCTATTGTTTTTCTGTCCTCTACTTCATTTATTTTTGTTGTGATCTTTTGGTAGCATTTCTGTACACTAAACATGAATTATCTAAAAAGGAAATTAAGAAAACAATCCAATTTACAGAAGAATGAGATACTTACAAAAAAAAAAAAAAAAAAAAACTTAACCAGAGAGTTTGAGGACGTATGCACTAAAAACTGTAAAATATTGATGAAGGAAATTAAAGAAGTCACAGATAATGGGAAGACATCCTGTGATCATGGATTAGAAGAATTAATATTAAAATGTCTCTACTACCCAAATGATCTGCAGATTCAAAGCAGTCTCTATCAAAATCCCAATGGCATTCTTTACAGAGATAGAAAAAGCAATCCTAAGAGTATATGGAACAACAAAAGACCACAGAGAGCCAAAACAATCTTGAGTAAAAAGAATAAACCTAGAGGTAATACTCTTTCTTATTTCAGAATATATTACAAAGCTATAATAGCCAAAATAGCATGGTGCTGGCATAGAAACAGACACATAGACCAATTGAACGTAATGGACATTCTAGAAATAAATTCACACATTTACAGAACTGATCCTCATCAAGGGTTCCAAGAACACAACATGGAAAAATATTTTTGTTTGTTTGTTTTATTTTTTTCAATAAGTAGTGCTGAGGGATGTGGATAATCACTTGCAGAATAAATACATTGGACTCTTGTATGACACCATACTATAAAAATCAATTCAAAATGGATTCAATATTTAAATGTAAGACCTGAAATACTTAAATGTAAAACTACTAGAAAAAACATAGGGAAAAAGAATTTTGACATTGATCTTGACAATAATTTTTTGTCATGACAATAAAAGCACAGGCAACAAAAGCAAAACTAGACAAGTGGGATTGCATCAAACTAAAAAGCTTATGCATAACAAAGGAAATACCAATAGAGTGAGAAAGCATCCTACATGATGGAAGGAAATATTTGCACACCATATACCTGATAAGGAGTAATATCCAAAATATATAAGGAACTCATACAGCTTAACTGTAAAAGAAACAAACAACCAATTAAATGGGCAAAAGGCCTAAATAGACATTTTTTTCAAAAGACATACAAATGGCCAAGTACATGAAAAGGTGCTCAACATCACTAATCATCAAGGAAATGTAAATGAAAACAACAATTATCTATCACATCACACCTATTGGAATGTCTATTATTAAAAAGAAAAGTGATAAAGATATTGGTGAGGGTGTAGAAAAAGGGAAATCTTGTACACAGCTGGTGGAGTATAAATTGGTAAAGCCATTACAGAAAACAGTATGGAGGTTCCTCAAAAACTTAAAATTAGAACTGCTACGTGATCCAGCAATCCTACTTCTGGGTATATATATCTAAAGGAAATTAAATATGCATCTCAAATTCTTGTGTTAATTGTAGAATTATTCACAGTAGCCAAGATATGGGAAATATATATATATATATATATATATATATATATATATATATATATATGCATATATATATATATAGTTATAGTTATATATTCATCCTTAAAAAAAAGGAAATCTTGCCATTTGCAACAACGTGGATGGAACTAGAGAGTATAATGCCAAGTGAAATAAGTCAGAGAAAGACAAATACCATATGATCTCACTCATATGTGGAATTTAAGAAACAAAATAAATGAGCAAAGGAAAAAGAGAGAGAACGAGAAACCAAAAAGCAGACTCTTAACTGTAGACAACAAACTTTTGGTTATCGGGGGGGGAGTTGGGGGTGGGTGGATGAAATAGGTGATGGGGATTAAAGAGTATATTTCTCATGATGGAAAAAAAAAGAAAGGAAAGAAAAAGAGAAGAAAAGAAAAGAGAAAAAGTTACTTAACCTCTCAAAAGAAAATAAATGAAAATAATACATTTGCTTAAAAAAAAAAAAGAAAGAAACCTTGTCATTTGCATAAACATGGATGAACCCGGAGGACATTATAGTAGGAGAAATTTGCCAGCCACGGCAAGACAAATACTGCATGAGCTCACTTATATGTGAAATTTAAAATACTCAAACTCATAGAAGCAAAGAGTAGAATGCTAGTTGCCAGGGGTGGCAGGGAGGGTAGGGAGAAGGAAATGAGATGTTGGTCAAAGGGTACAAAGTTTTAGTTATACAAGGTAAATGAGTTCTAGAGATCTAATTTATAGCATGGTGGTAATAGTTAGCATTATTGTATTTTATACTTGAAATTTGTTTAAGAGGATAGATTTTAATTTGAATCTGCTCAACTCACACACACACAAATGATAACTATGTAGAGGTGTTGATGTGTTATTTCCCTTGATTGTGGTGCCCTTTTCACAATGTATACATATATCAAAACATCAAGTTATACACTTCACATATATACAATTTTTATATGTCAAAAGTATCTCAATAAAGTTGTTAAAAATGTAATTACTACCAAATAAAAAATGTCCCTTAGTATCTATAATTCTCTCATACACAGTTACACACACATATTATTTGATACTTAACTTCACAGTGTTGCTTGATCTTTGAACAGACCCTTTACTGCCTTGATAATACTCCCTTTTATAAACACAAATCATGGGTGGGGGATGTGCTAAATGGGTGATCGGTATTAAGGAGGGTACTTGTGATGAGCACTGGGTGTTACATGTAAGTGATGCATCACTAAATTCTACTTCTGAAACTAATATTACACTATATATTAACTAACTAGAATTTAAATAAAAACTTGAAACAAACAAAAATAAATTAACACAAATCACTCCTTGGGTCTGGTTAGACGTTACACTAGATCTCTTACTTTTAACAGCAAGTTGTTACCTTGTCTACATGACAGTTAAAAACAAACTAACCTCGGGCGCCTGGGTGGCTCAGTCGTTAAGCGTCTGCCTTCGGCTCAGGTCATGATCCCAGGGTCCTGGGATCGAGTCCCACATCGGGCTCCCTGCTCGGCGGGAAGCCTGCTTCTCCCTCTCCCACTCCCCCTGCTTGTGTTCCTGCTCTCGCTATCTCTCTCTCTGTCAAATAAATAAATAAAATCTTTAAAAAAAAACAAAAAAAACAAACTAACCTCCATAAGTCATCTGAATTTTTTCAGCACAACACTGAAATTGCCCACTTTTAGAAAGAGAAAATTAAGTTATATATTTGTCAAGTTTTGTGATATATTTGAGAAAAATTAAGTTTAATATTTCCCTTAGAACATAGGTGGAAACTGCTACTTTAAGAAACATAGATACTCAACATTTTATTAGTTATTTTTCTGTGAGTCTTATTATTTTTTTATTCACATTCTAAGCTCCTTAAGGATGTGAATAAGCTTAGAAGTTAGAGTATACCTTTTTGGCAATCAGACCTAATAAAACTAAGTTGCAAATCTCTACCATGTAAATATCCTCAGTTACGAGGAAATACAGCTGGAATCAAGTCCCACATTGGCTGTTTGATCTCAATATATTCTGTTCACAAGAGAAGTCCTATATTTATTTACCGATAAAATGAAGTAAATAGACTCAATTAGATGGGTTCTTCTAGCAGGTTTAGAGTGAGTTGAGAAAGAGCCATTTTAAGGTGTGGCTTAGCTAACTGGGGTCAGTTCTAACTAAGGGAGAGAGGTGGCATGCAGCTTCGTCGATAACTCCTTCAGAGACTGAAAGAAAGAAGTGGCAAAGTTATAGTCAAAGAGGTCCATTGCACTATGGGTTGACATATTAGCACTATGGGTTGCCATATTAGGACTGAATAGAGGGAATGTATTCAATGTACAGCTTATGACTAGTAACCAGGACACCATATTTAAGGTTGTTTAACAGCCTAATTGTGGCAGCAGGAGTGTGGCCTTATAAAAGATAAAAATAGGCAGTTTCCAAACTTCTATATAAGATTTAAAGCTCTATTTATAAATTTCTTTTGAAAAAGCAGATATATAGAGTTTATAAAAATAAAGAACAGCCCCAGGTATGAGCCTCTTGTTAATAGTTTGCATGAATCACATCCATCTCATAAAATCATAACATTGTCGTTGCGATGCTAATATAGAAATTCTTTAATGTCTGCTCCAGTTAATTTCCATATGTAATTGGCAGGTCATTATAAATGATGAAAGCATGATTATGAAAACAAACCTAAAAGAAAGGACAAAGTCTCCACTAGTTAAATTCTTGCTAAGTGTATATTTTGTTTCATATTGTGGACTTATTATGGACATAAATTAGATTTTTTTTCTACAAGATCCCCACTCTAAGAAATCAGAATATGAGACACAAACACATACAAGAAAAATGATAAGCAGTGTATTCATGGTCAAGTAGAAAGTCAAAGCCTCAATTTCAATTTACAAACATGTCAAGTCTTGGATATAGTAATTCTGTTATGTTTATGCAGAAAACCAGAATTCCAGTTCAACAATAAATTGTGTTGAATTTTACTGTCAGGATTAAAAATGTCTACTAAGTCTAAAGGTCTACTGACTTCCCCATGAAGCTTTCTAAGATATTTCTGTTAACTTAAAAATCTGTACTATTCATTGGATCAATATATTTACTTCTGCATTCATTCATTTAATTTACATTTGTTAAATGCCTATGACTCAAAGTCCTACAACAAGCAAAAATTAAAAATAAGATTTAATAACTTCAGGATTGCTTCACTAATATGTAAATAGCTCCAAAAATGAAAAAGAAGACTAAACACCAGATTGAAAAATGGGCAATATAGGAAGAGATAGTTCACAGAAGAATAAATTAATTTACTGTTGAACATAAAAAACTGTTTTGTTTTTGTTTTGGGAATATTAAGAAAATGCAAATTAAAACTACTTAGAGAGAGAGAGGCTTCATATCTGGTAATGTGGAGTATCTTCTAATGGATTAATTATCAAGCAGATAACTATACGCTCTCAAAACATAAAATAACAACTAAACAAAGGCACTGAGGAGTAACCAAAACTAGCAGAATCAAAAGGAGGCCCTAAACTTGGAAAGAGGGACAATTATTTTTAGAACTTTTGGACTGAATGTAGTGTCTACTGAGGACATGTGGGATAGCCAGAACTTAGAAATTTAAAGTCTTCCTTTTTAAAAAACTCTGAGGGCAGAGTTCTAGGCAACCACAACAGCTGGAAAGTGTGTGGAAATACTGCAGAAATGAGAAAGCTAGAGAGATGATGTTATGAATTCTGAGCAATCTCTGCCCAAATCTTTGGCTGACTCTCACAGCTACTCATGTGTTTGGCAGATTCTAAGCATCCCAGCTAAGGTTAAAATAAATATTTCAGCTACCACTCATTATAGCAGTGAAGACATTAGGATTTCAGTTCAGCCAAGTTAACTGTCTGCTAAGGAAGGAAACAAAACCAAACCAAAATAATACTGTTGAAAGGAACATAAGAAAATCTAAAACGTGTCATTCACAAAGTCCGGGACATAATTTTAAATTATCCAAATTATTAGATATATTAGAAAAAAAAAAAGAACATGACCCATATGTAAGTGACAAGACAAGAAATAAGGATGAACCCAGAAATGACTCAGAAGAAGGAATTAGTAGATGATTTTAAGTCAGCTATTATAACTCTTCTCAAAATAGTATCATGGTGAATTGACAAGTAATTTAGCAGAAAAATGAAAACTATAAAAAAACTTAAATGGAATTTCTAAAAATAAGAAGTGCTACATCTGAAAATTTTGTAGAAAGAAAAAACATACATGAGGTTATCAACAGATGGAAAATGAAAGAAGAAAAAATTTGCAAACTTGAAGATAAATCAATAGAAATTATCCAATCAGAAGAACTGAGAACAAATGTAGTATTTTTAAGTCTCAGTGATGTGTGGAACAGAATCAAAAGTCTAACAGACGTGTAATTGGAGTCCCAGAAAGAAAGGAGGTAAGAATGGGTAAGAACATTTTTTTTTTGAAGAACTAATGCTCCCAAATTTCCCCAGTTTAGTAAAGT
This sequence comes from Phoca vitulina, assembly GCF_004348235.1. Taxonomy (NCBI): domain Eukaryota; kingdom Metazoa; phylum Chordata; class Mammalia; order Carnivora; family Phocidae; genus Phoca; species Phoca vitulina. Next base: position 29,629,479 of record NW_022589721.1, read on the forward strand.
ATATAATTTAAATATTCAAAACATTTAATGAAGCCTAAGGAAATTAAATTCAAAGCCAAGAATGACATAGTCATATTGTTAAAGATGAGAGTTAAATTTTACAAGGATTGAGAGACGAGTGAACCTTTCCATAGAGAGCAGTGGTGTGAATGGTTATGACTTCTCATCAGGAAAGAAGCTGGAGAGATTGAAATCACAGTCTAAAATGGTGCAAGGAAAAATTCTCTCAGTGAAAAAAAAATGTCAATATTCTTTAATAATAAAGGCAAAATAAAGACATAACCAATAAATGAAAAACAGGAAATTAGCTATAAGCAGATCTACACTATTTGAAATACTAAAGGATTTTTCAGCCTGAAGAGAATGATAACAAAGGGAATTGCAAATTGTCAGAAGAAATCAGAGTCCCGTGAAAGGTAAATAGGTGGCGGGTCAACATAAAAGGGTTTTTTATCAATCTTTTCAAAATACAAAGTTGAAACCAAAAGAATAACATCGTTTTGTGGATTTATATTGTATGTCAGTGTAATTTATATGACAAGTTTGGTATAAAGGAGAGGGAGGGTGGTAAATCCACCTTTTTATTGCATGGCTTTTATACTTTACCTGTAGTGTTTAAATATTATCCCTGATGATGTGGCCAGCCACTTAAATGCAAAGAGTTATAACCAAAAAGAAAACTGATAAACTAAAATGATATTCTAAAACAATACTGAAATAACCAAAAGCAAGTTTTTAAAGGAGAATATAGAAGCCCCCAAATATTTGGCAATTTAATGTTTGTAAGTATATCATGGATCAAAGAAGAGATCACAACAGAAATTTAAAAATTTTTTAAATTCAGTGATACTAAAACTAAAATATCAAAACTTATAGAGTGTAAATAAATCAGTGTCCAGTGGAAAAAATACAGGTTTTATGGCAATATTATGAAAAACAAACTGTATAAATGTTAACCCTAAGATTCCTCTCTAAGAGTCTACATAAAGATGAGCAAAGTAAATACAAAGTAAGTGGAACAGAGAAATTAATGAAGGTAGAAGTAGAAAGAAGTGATGTAGAACTTAAATAATGAAGATACTTAAGAATGCCAAATTTTGAAAATTGATTTTTTTTGTTTAAAAGCATCTCACATAAAAAACCTAGGTCCATGGTTTCATTAGTGATTACTTTTAAGTACTAAAATTAAAAAAAATCTTATACAAACTCTTATAGAAAATAATGGAGAAGAGAGTGCTTTGCATCTTGTCTTATGAGGCAAGAATAAGCCTTACACCAAAACTTGACAAAGAAACCACACACACACATACACACACACACACACACAGTTATAGACAATATCTTCCATGAATATATACACAAAAATTCCTAACAAGATATTCACAAATCAAATCTTGCTATGTATGCTTATCACTGAAGATAAAATAGACTCTATTATTTCAGAAAATTGGCCATTAAAGAGAAAATATTAAACATTTATCACACTTTTCTTTGATAAATGCAAATTTCAGTGAAATAACTCTGGTTGATGAAAGTGGGTTCTTTATATAACAATTACTAGTAATAAAAACAGAAGGAATTATAAAGTGAGAAAAATCACCTTATTGCCATTTTGCCTCCCAGGCAACAGATATCAATAGATGAAACCATTAGAGGAAATATTTATTAAAAATAAAAATACCTATTTTCTCAATGGAGACATATTTCAGTCTCCTTCTGAGATTCTGAGACCACTAATGAATTATAACTTAACTAAAAATGGGATAGCAAAAAATTTTATGACTGCTGATGTTTGTATATAGCACAGGACATGAAATATTCTTGCTAAAAAAGTTAAACTTGAATCCAATTAGCAATTTAGTACTAATTTCTTTTTTTACAAGAAAAACAGAGGACAGAGAGCTAAGTTAAATATCACTTTGAAATAACAAACATATCAATATAGAATAAGGAACAGTCCATTAGATAAGATCTAGGTTTTTCAAAAAGTAACTCAGTGATTAAAAACATATATATATATATATATATATATATATATATATATATAAATTGGGAGAGGAGATTATATTAAATTTTTAACATAAATATTTATTTTTTAAAATGCACTAAGTAGAAACTGTTTGGATCCTAACTGTAAAAAAATAAAAACACATTTTAGACTTTTGGGAAAATTTCAATACAGCCTGGCTATTAGAAAAGAACAAATAATCATTGTAAATTTCTTAGGTGTTATGTAAGAAAATGTTCAGAAACCTTAAAGATTTGTGATAATACATGAGATTTGTGACAGCACACATCACATGATATCTGGTTCTTTTCCTTAATAATACAACATGTAAAATAAAGAAATAAAATAAGACAGGAGATTAAGAAGCAAATATACCAAAATGTTGATAATTTCTAGATCCAGCTGATAGTTATATAGAGATGGATTAATATACTCCTCCCTATTTTTGTGAATACTTAAAACTATTCACAATTAAGAAATATATCTACACACACACTTCTGAAATTTAGACTCCTCTGTATGCATATCAAATCAAAATTAATTTGACATTGATTTTCACATATTGAAAAGCTTGTCAGTTTAAGTTTTCCTTAATACCAACAAACAATTAGGTAAAAATTGTTAAAAGTTTTAAAAATTCCTCAAACTACAAATTTTATATTTTTTCATTAAATTGAGAAAACATTTATTAGGCAAAAATTTCTATTAATTTTAAACTGGAAGATGAATGTAATTAGAATGAAAATGACTCCTCTAAGTTTTGTTTTTGTTCTGACCCTGCCCGTATTAGCAAGAGGACTTGGAATGGTATCAACTTTAATCTGCTAAATGGGTTATTCATTATTTGCTTAATATTTCACAAATCTTCTAACATGAATCAGATGGCAATGTAATTAAAATGCTTTCCCAGACCACCAGTCAAACCATACAAGTCATTGTGCCTCCAGCCTCATTTGAATGCCCTTCACTCCAGGCCTATGAAATTTAATTGTACTATCTTTTGTGTTTCACTGACACTGCTGTTTACCCACCCCTAGTCATGTGCACCTTCATGTTCAGAGGTCTTTAGAAGAAAGCTCACAACTTCTGATACCACACATATTCCGCCATCTTATTTCTCTCCTTACCCAGAGATGTGGGTAAGGTAAAGGAGGAGGGGTGAAAAACCAACCAACTAACCAACCAAACAAACAAACAAACAAACAAATAAAAAAAAATCTCTCTTAAATTCCACCTGTGAGTGAAATTATATGGTATCTAACTTTCTCTGTTTTATTTTGCTTAGCGTAATGCTCTCTAGCTCCACCCATGTCATTGCAAATGGCAGGATTTCATTCTTTGTTATGAGTGAGTAATATTCCATAAGAAAGAGAGAGAGACAAATCAGAAAACAGACTCTTACTTACAGAGAACAAACTGCTGGTTACCAGAGAGGAGGTGGGTGGAGGGATGAGAGAAATGGGTGATGGGGATTAAGGAGCGTACTTGTGGTGAGTGCTGCTTGATGTTATGGAAGTGTTGAATCACTATATTGTACACCTGAAACTAATACAACACTGTATGTTAACTAACTGGAATTAAAAACAAAAACAAAAACAAACAAACAAAAAAAGAGGGGCGCCTGGGTGGCTCAGTCATTAAGCGTCTGCCTTCGGCTCAGGTCATGGTCCCAGGGTCCTGGGATCAAGCCCCGCATCGGGCTCCCTGCTCCGCAGGAAGCCTGCTTCTCCCTCTCCCACTCCCCCTGCTTGTGTTCCCTCTCTTGCTGTCTCTGTCTGTCAAATAAATAAATAAAATCTTTAAAAAAACAAAACAAAACAAAACAAAAAAACAACCCGCCTCTCACAGGAGGTATTAATGCACTGAAAGACTGGACAAAGCAGGAACTCGCTGCCATCCTTAGGGCTGAAGGATCAAGGGGAGGAATTTCTGTTTACTAGAGCCCTGTAAGAACTGGGGCCAGGAGGAACAGCGGTCCAGCAGACTTCTCTAAGCAATAGCTATAGAAGGACATTGCTTTGCCAGAGAATATGCCAAATTAGGAGGTACCAGAGAAGAAATGCACTCACTGCTGATTTTTTAAATCCTTCCAGTGATGGAACCCAAACAGAAACTACAGAAAATAGAGGCCAAATGAAGCAAACAAGAGTGGAAAAGCAAAATGGGAATTCCAACAGCACATGCTTCCTCATGATTTTGATGTAATTAAATGGAGTCACCCTAAGATTACTGTCCTTCATGTTCATGAGCTCAGAAGAATATAGATTTTTTTTTCTCTTTCTCCTCCCTCTCTATCACCCTCTCTATCAACGCTATGGAAACAAACAAACAAAAAGTTCTTTTACAGTAAATTCTTTAACTATGTATTTCGAGATTGTGGGGCAAACTCTTACTCTTTTTACTGCTCTACCCCTAATAATTAAAGGAACATATGGTAGGATTCATAAGTATTTGTTGAACAATGAATGAATGGATCAGGCATTTTGCATATCAAACTTGAAGCCATTATTAGAATTGCATAACTAGAAAAATATTTTGAGAGAATTGTTGTCAAGCTGTTTAAAATGCTTTGAGAATCTTTTATTTAAATCTAGAAAATAAATGCAAAGACTCGTTGGCAAACCACATGATAGCAGTATCCAAGTAAACCTGAAGTCAGAAAAACAGATTATCTTGTCTGCTTTTTAAATAAAGAATGAAAAACAAAATTCCAGCCCATAACCAATAAGATAAAAAGAACTACTTCAAATCAGTATTAATTCCAAATAAAAGAGAGAGATGAATAGAGTTTAAAATTAACTATTGGATGTGGGTACATCCGTGTAGACAATTATAGAAAGTCAACAGAGAAAATGTCAAACCCTAAGAGAGAGAGGAAAATAAAACCCAGATAATGCATAGTTCTAGGGCTAATTTCCATAATGTACTTTATTAGCTTGTCTTTTGGTTATTGTGTCTAAACATTTTGAAAGTATGTTGCAACTTTACAAAATGGTGGAATCTATTTGTTAAGTAAAATAATACTAGCTGCTATAACAAATAATACCTGGATCTAACTGGCTTGTTTTAGCATAACAAAGATTTATTTGTTTCTCAGGCACAGTTTGATGTGGATATACTTGGTTGGGCACATCTTCTCTGCAGCTTTCCTTCAGTTGGTAGTCAAGGCCTTTTCTGTCATGTGGCTTGGCCATCTCAGAGTCTCCTGCATCCTGCTGTGTGGACAGGGGTAGGGGAAAAGCATATGGAGAAGCTCGTGTAACAACTGAGGAGGCAAGCCTGGAAATGGCAGACATCTTCCATTGCATTTAATGGCTACAGTGAGACTTACTCATATCCCCCCACAAGAGGATTAGAAGCTGTTGTCTTTTTGTGTATCTAGGTTAGAAAATTAAATGATTTGGTGAACACAAAGCAACGATTCTGCCACTGAAGGTAATTTTGTCCAATAGTTCTACTGATTCCTTCAGTTAGGTGTTCTGCAAGTGTGTAGCCATTTTTTGGTTTACATATTTCCCTAAAAGAGATGGGTGGGGTGTATCTTTTTCACAAATGTCTCATTTTTATTGAAACATATAATCTAAAAAAATGTTCTCTGTATCAAATCAACATGGATTTTATTCTAATTGTGCTCAGGGGATAGCTATCATGTTCCCTGCACCATTTTTGAATCCTTATACAAGGAGATACATGTTATACAAGAGAATATTTGCCAGAACACCCTGTTCATGTATGCTCCCAGGTTTCACTTTACCTCTCTTTTTACCTACTCATGACTTCCTGAAAATAACTCACTCTGCTTTGCTCTTTTGTGTAGAGATTGGATTTGTCCTGATACCTGAATCACTCTCCATAAGAATTTGAGTAAAATCAGTTTAGATTTTTAGGAGTTGTTTTTCAGTTAAAGACCTAAAAGCAACATGATTGGGGCACCTGGGTGGCTCAGTTGGTTAAGCCTCCAACTTGATTTTGGCTCAGGTCATGATCTCAGTGTTGTGGGGCTGCAACAGGTTCCCTGATGAGTGAGGAGCCTGCTTGATATTCTCTCTCTCCCTCTCCCTCTGCCCCTCCCCCATTCACATGCACATGCGCTCTCTCTCTATAAATAAATAGATAAATAAATAAATGCAATATAATTGCTTACTGCACATATATGTATCTCCAAAACTGCTGAAGAGAAACTTTTTTTTAGAAGTTAAAACAGTTGAAAAATTGTCTTAACACATGGCATTCAATCAAGAAGAAAATTTCAATTGCATCTAAAAGAGTGTTTCCACTGTCAGCATTATGGGCAGGTTCATTATAAGTTGGAGTAGCTATTTTTCACTGCCTATGGTATTTTTCAGGATTATTTACCATCTTGTGGATCATCACGTAAGAGGGTTGGAATGGACATTGGAGAAACTGTGGCACAGCCCTCTCAATACATAGGAAAGGGAAGAGCACTGGCAAAGTTAGACTGAGCCATGTTGGCAGTATAAATCTACACAACTCTGCGTTGGAGATACTGTTGACATTGCTGGAAGTCCAAACATAACCTTGTTACCAAACAGTAGTGGTAACAACAGTGATGACAATATAAATGTCTTCCCACAGCGTCTTCTGCTCTGTTCTACTCACATTGGTTATCTTGCAATTTTCTGGACTTGTCATTCTCATTTTCATCCATTTGCTTTAGTATGTGCTCTTTCTGCACCCTGAGAGCTACTAGCACTTATAATCTTGAGTTTTCCTATAGGCATTAACTTTTTCCTGAATCCAGTAGTCATCTGCATTGTGTTGTTTCTTCTCTATAGACCCTCAGACATTCCGATGCTTGCTCTCTCTCTCTCTCTCTCTTTTTTTTTAAGATTTTACTTTATTTGACAGAGAGAGAGCACAAGCAGGGAGAGCAGGAGAAGCAGACTCCCCGCTGAGCACTGAGTCCAATGTGGGGCTTGATCCCAGGACCCTGAGATCATGACCTGAGCCGAATGATCATATTTTTGATGCTTTCAAACTGCTTGGAAGAGCCTCAGAAATCCCTAGGAGTGCTTTGGGATGGGTGCAGTCTTGCACATGGGATCCGAGCAATAGACTTCTCTCCCACTCTGCACTTGGCTGCTTTTCAGGTTGGCTTTCTTCTTCTACAGAGTTTGAAATTCACTTAAATCTTCTAGAAGCACACCTTGGAAGCACTGTCCATACATGTGAACCACAATCAGCCTCTCTCCCTCCCTCCCTCTCTCTCTCATTCTGTCTCTGTCCCTCCTTCCCTCCCCCTCCACCCAAACACACATACTGGAATAATACTGTATGTATAAGTTTCTGTCTGTGTTTTTTCACTTCATATTATATCATAAATTTCACCCTTACACATTGGGAGAACACAGCATAGCATAGTAGTTAATAGCTAAAGATTGTGAATTAGAAGGTCCCAGGTCTGATTTCTGACTCAGTTGTTTATTGACTATTTAGTTATTAGGCAAATTTTTAAGTGTCCTAAAGTTCAGTCTCTTATTATAAAGCAGAACAAATAACATTTGTCCTCATATTGTAGAGAGAAGTAAATGACATAATTCCTCTAAAGCAAGGTTGCCCTGTTTGGCAAATAAAACTACAGGGTGTTCAATTAAATTTGAATTTTAGATGAACAACAAATATTTTTTTTTAGTATATGCATTGTTTTGGTTTCCTAGGGTTGCCATAACAAGTAACCACAAACTGGGTGGGTTAAAACAACAGAATTTTTTTCTCACAGTTGAAAAGACCAGAACTTTGAAATCTCATTGTCAGTAGGGTGGGTTATCAGGAGTCTCTGATGGAGAGTCTGTTCCATGCCTTTCTCCTAGTTTTGGGTGACTGCTGGCAATCCTTGCATGTCTTGGCTTGTAGGTGCATCGCCTGACCTCTGCTTTCATATTCACATTGCCTTCTCCTCTCCTGCTCTTATAAGGACACCTGGGGTTGGATTTAGAGTCCACCTGAAATCCACGATGGTCTCATTTCAAGATCTTTAACTTAATTACATCTGCTGAGAGCCTTTTTCCAATAAGATCACTTTACAAGTTCTGGGGATTAAGACTTAGACATATTTCTCTTTCTTAGGGCCACTATTCCAGCCACTAAAGGTATGTATCAAGTATTACATAACACTTATGCATATTAAAATGTATTTGTTGCTTATCTGGAATGAAAATTTAACCGGGCTTCCTATATTTTCCCTGGTAACCCAAAATCTAATGTTCTGAACTCAATACCTGACACATGGTAATAGCTAAAGTGAATGAATGAATAAATAATTAGAGCTATCCTTTTCAATTTTTTTCTGTAGAATTTGTTCCAATAGCTTCTAACTGCATAGTATCCACATTTGTTAACTAAAATGAATAGGGTTGATACCACACTCTTCTGGCATTTTCATGTTAATGTTTTAGAATACACTTAAATGAAATTTAACATTTGGGTCATTCATTGTTCATGTTAAAAACATTGCATTGCAACTTCTAATTGCTGGCATTAACTATCCTGTTTCAATATGCATAGAAAGTCCTTGCCTTTGAATATCTTATACTTTAGTGAGAAAATATGCAAATATCTTTAAAAATTCTTAGAATTCTGTTTAATCACTCATTCATTCACACTTCAATACAATAAATAATTAAAAATGATAAGAAATAATTCAGGCAAAGAAACTAAAATTTGGGAATAAGGTAGGATATTATGTCTTTTTATAGAATACTTTCTAAACTGCTAATATTGTTATTAAAAATAAAAGCAAGAGAGAGAGAACACATAAGCAAGAAAGAAAGTTCTTGATGCTCAAGGTATTTTCCATAAATCTTAAAAATATTTCTGTCATCTTTCAGTTTTCTTCTTTGTAAGGTTCTTTGACAAAACTTAACTAGGACATGTTACATAAGGCGAAGTTCCTAAATTCTTATTTAAGCACCCATCCCACGGTTGCTAGCCTCTTTCTAATCCAGAACTTTAATTCTTATGTTACCATTTTTACAATGAACTAAAACTTGTAACTCACTTCCCTCAGATCCTGTTAAAATGGTAACTAAATTATGTTTCTCCTGACTAACAAAACATGTGATACCTTTCTTGTATTTTTTTCTCTCCTGCTTCTTTATAGACTCATTATTCAGATGCCAAAGTATCACCAGTATTGTCTTGTACAACTGGAGTTTTAATTTAAAACCTCTCTGTATAGATGTGCATGTTTTATGTCAAAACATTAAAGAGAGATGGCTGGCAGTGAGGCGAAAGGAGTTCAGATTGGGTGAAACCAATAGATTCATACAAAATAATTCATCATATTTTTAATAGCATGGCCAAGGAGTAAAAATTGAATTAATACAAATAAGAAATCACATTTTTCTGTTATTTAGATAACTGGAATCTTAGAACATCTTAATCCCAAATTTAAAAATATATGTATGTAATGTTTCCTAGTACAAATTACATATGTATGTATGTATAAAATATGTGTGTATATATATGTAACTATATGTATAGTTATATATATGTAACTATATATAACTATATATTATATGAATGAGCTTTCCAGACACGGAGGTAGTTTGTGTTGAATACTTACAATTCTCTTTAACTAATCCACCATTCACTCCCAACTCAATGTAAGAAATAACTGAAGCTCACACATATTCAGGTCTTACCAAAAAGCACAGTCATTTTCCATGATCCCAGATTGAGAGTGAGCAAATAAATAGAAAGTACAAAGATGGTAAATACACAAATTTTAGACTTTGATTTAAATGTTCTCCTTGCATTCAGCAAAACAAAATAATAATGTAATATAAAATGTAATAAAAATTTTTAATTTCTCTGGTGAGAGAGCATTTTCATTTTTCCCACACGCTTCGGAGTCCTGCAGAAATGACATCTCTTTTAGGGACTGTCTCCTCTACTCCCCTATCCAAATCATTCATTGCCTGTTCTTGGGCACCATGATGCCATGCATATGCCTTTCTTGGGACTCTCATCCACTATATTAGTTCAACCCGTGTTCTTCCCTGAGTGGATCTGACAATCCTCTGGAACTGTGTATTATTTGCCTGTGTTTCCCCAGGACTTAACCTAGTGCCTGTATTCAGTGGCCCCCCAGGCAATAATGAAGTGGTTAAACTTTTATATCCCCATATGCCTTCTTCAATTATTTGCTTAATACAATCATCATTCATAGATGACATGAGTGTGCCTATCCTGCCATTGGTCTGATGCGGACATGTAGCCTCAGGTGAAGATCTTCAGGACAGAGGTGAAAAGCCTCAGATCAATGGATCCATAGGTCAGACCTCTTGCATCAGGTGAATTTTCTTTAAATCCAGGCACTTTTCTCACTTCAGAAAATTCTCTTTCCAGTAGAAGCAAGGGGCAGGGATCAGAAGTGAGATGATCTCAGTGTCAATCCAACTTTCTTATCAGAATAGCAACGTAAAGTAGAAGTCAGGGGGATATGGGCTAGGTAGTGACTTCTCCATGAATAGATGTATAGACTTTATTTCTTTGACAGTTTTATCAAGTATAATTTACAGACAATAAATTGCAAATATATAACCTGTACAATTTGATAATATTTGACATATGTAGGAACACCTGAGTGGCTCAGTCAGTTAAGTGTCTGACGATTTTGGCTCAGGTCATGATCTCAGGGGAGTGAGATTGAGCTCTGTGTTGGGCTCCACGCTTGGCAGGGAGTCTGCTTGGGATTCTCTCTCTCTCCCTCTGCCCCCCCCCCAACTCTCTCTGTCTCTAAAATAAATAAATAAAATCTTTAAAAAAAAGATTTGACATACATATACACTTGTGAAACCATTCATCATGATCATAATAAACATATTAATCACTCCCAAATGTTTCCTTGAACCTTGTTCCTATACCCATAGATTTCTAACATGAAAAAACAAAAAATAAAACAACTTTGTGACTATATATCAGAACCCAAACCCAGATATCCTGTCCATAGTTATGCATTTGAACATAATTTACTTTCTCATATTTGCAGATTCCATCCTTATCTGTTGTATGGTGCTCTTTATGAAGAATCTGTAGGAACAGAATTCTAGGACTGACCTAAATAGACTTTGTATATGCCCTTGCCAGGTGAAGAGCCACTGTGGATTCCACAGCTCTATGTATTGTAATCCGACGATGTATATTCTGTCAAAATAACTGTATACTAAAAATGAGTAACAGAAAGTTTCCTGGAAAAAAGCTAAATATTTGAAAATTGAAGATCAGACTTCTAAATAACTCAATGGGACAAAGATGAGTGATTAAGGAAATTAGATTATGTTTTGAATTTAAGGAAATGAAAGTGCAACATATCAAAATTTGTAGTTAATGTGATTTCAAGGGGTTTCAATACATTAAATGGCTCCATTGGGAAAGAAAGAAATTCTCAAATCAATAATCCAAGCTTCCACCTTAAGAAACAAAATGAAGAATAAATTAAGCAAGCAGAAGAGAGGAAATAAAATGAGAACAATAATCCATACAATTAAAAACAGAAAAACAATAGAGAAAATCAATAAAATCAGTTGACTTTTGGAAACGATCAAATTGATAAACCATTAGCCAGGGTGATAGAGAGAAAGAGAGAGAGATAAGATCCACATGCCCAATCTCAGGAATGAAAGTGAGAACAATAATAAAGAACTCACAGACATTAAGAGCCTAGGAGAGAAATATTATGGAAATATTATGCACATAATTTGGCAACTTTTGAAATGGAAAAGAATTTTTGAAAGACAGGTGCTGCCAAATCTCACTGAAGAAGAACTAAATCGTATGACTGGTGTCCTATCTATTAAAGACACTGAATTTGTGATTGAAACCTTTCCAACAATAAACTTCCAACAGTGAAAGTTCCAGATGGCTCTACTGGCAAATTTTACCATACATTTGTTGGTTGCAAATTCGGGGAGCTTCCCAGGTGAACTATGAAAGTGGCCTCCCGTACACAGAGGATAAGGAGAGACTGAAGGAAGAGGCCACTCCAGATCGGTAGGTGGCAAGTTGAATAAGGAAGAGGACTTACTTAAAAGGCTTATCTTGGGGAACCACAAGAAGAGATCTTTGCACCCACCCACAAGAATCTTTAAAGTGTATAGAGAGGCTTTAATGGGATTCCGTCGCGTACACCAAACAGATGGTCTTAGCACCACATCCATCAGTCTCTCAAGGCTGCCTCCTTGGAAATGGTTCTCACTATGGGAACAAAGGTGGAGGGGGCAGGGCATATACTCTAAGGACAGGGAAGGAGGTAAGGAGTCTCTGCTTGCCTGGATTCAGGTCATGGGTCAACTGGCAATCATGTCCTCTCAATGACCTCCTCCCAATATTTAAGGAAGAAATTCTACCAATTCTACACAAACTACTCAGAGTAGTCCAAAGTGTCAAACCTTTCAAAAATTGGATTGGTACTTGATAACAATGAGAGAGAGAGCATAGGTTGTCATCAAGTCATTTTTTTGTAATTAAGACCATCCACTGGCAAACATTTTGGGGTACCTTCATTTTAACTATTTATAAATGTATTTATACATTTTGACAAATATGCTTTTAATTTCAATGGTAGATTTATTGAAGCCTGTTCAATGCAATCATGATTATCCATTACGCAAGGAATTATTTGGTTGTACAACAAAATAAATTCCAAGTATATATCTGCTCTGTTGATTTCTTAATTTAGTAAGAACATTGCTTTTGCCATACAATGTGCTCCATCAAAATTGTTTGTATATCATCACCAGAGAAGCAAGTGATTTATATCTTCCTTTTTAAAATTTTGGAGTGAATTTGCAGAACACTCATATTCATGCCATATTAATGTTCACCCATCACATAATGAACTTCAGAAAGATTTACTTTGACTCCATGAGTTGGATGGGAAAAACAAAGAAACAAAGAAACAAACAAACCCGTATTGGAATTAACAGATACCATATTTGAGGCATCTAATGACAACAATTTAAAACCATCATTTAACTGTCTGCAAAGATTTCTTCTGTTAATGTAGCCAACACATTAATAATTATCTTTTACTTTTCATACTGCACAAAGAAACTTGGAGTGGAAAAATAAACAACTTAATTTAGAATAATAGGTATTTCATCTACACTAAAAGCCCTGCTCCACACTGTGCTGAGTAAAAACAGACATATATGCGAAATTGTCTTTAGGCAGACTTGTTAAAATTACTTCTAATGGTTTAAGTAGATGCTGAGGCAGGTTGATGTTTTTTGTTTTTCATGTGGTCAGTGCTATTATGACTGACTCCCATGATGGAGGGTAAATACCATCAAATATTTTGTGCAAATTTCATATTCATCCTCTACTTCATTGAGAAACGTAAATGTGGCACTTGATTTTTTTGGTTAAACTTTTACTTTCATTGCTACTGAAAGGGTTTATTTAAATTAAAATACAGTCACAGATACAATAAATGGCAAAACCACTGTTCAAACTCTTCTCTATTCCAGGGATCAGCAAACTTTCCTTGTAAAGGCCAGATATTTTAAGCTTTGCAGGTCACATGGTCTCTGTCACAACTCACTTCTGCCTTTGCAACACAAAAGCAGCCAGGGACTATATATAAAATGTTGATTAAGGGAAAAACTTGCAACTAGCAGGTAAATAAGTTCTGGAGATCTAATGCACAGCATAGCGATTACAGTTAACAATACTGTATTATTAACTTTAAAGTTGCTAAGAAACTAGATCTTACTTATTCTCACCATAAAAAAAGAAATGATAATTAAGTGAAATGATAGAGGTGGTAAAGCTACAGTGGCAATCATATTGCAATATAAAAATGTATCAAACCAGGGGCGCCTGGGTGCTTCAGTTGTTAAGCATCTGCCTTCGGCTCAGGTCATGATCCTGGGGTCCTGGGATCGAGCCCTGCATCGGGCTCCCTGCTCCGCGGGAAGCCTGCTTCTCCCTCTCCCACTCCCCTTGCTTGTGTTCCCTCTCTCGCTGTGTCTCTCTCTGTCAAATAAATAAAATCTTAAAAAAAAAATGTATCAAACCAACAGATCGTACAACGTTACATTTCAGTTATAACACAATTAAAAAATTTAAAAAGAGTGAACATGGATGAGTTCCAATAGAACTCTATGGATACTGAAAAGTGATCTATGTAATTACTGCATGTCATGAAATATTGTTCTTCCTTCCATTTTTGCCAACCATTCCTAATGGTGAAGGCTATTCTTTATTTTTAAAGTTTTCAAAGTCCAGGTAGTTAACATAGAGTGTAATCTTAGTTTCACATGTAAAATATAGTGATTCAACGCTTCCATACAATAACTGGTGTTCATCCCAAGTGCACTTGGGAAAGGCCATTCTTAGTTTGCAGGTGGTACCAAAATTTTCAGCAGCTCAGATTTGGCTCATGTGTGGTAATTTGCTGACCCCTTCACTATATACTCTCCAGATTGGGCTTTTATTTCCCCATGTGTAATGTCCTAGATGAATCTGGATGGATGGTCCTAACAGTTACAGGTCAAAGTTGACAGCATCGCACAGGAAAGATTTTGTAAGCAAGCCAAGATTTTTGGAAGCTTGGAATAATACATTATGACAGTGTCAGAGGTGGCCTTGAAGGACCCAGCAGTTCGGGAAAGATTCCCAGTAGGGGCAGGGAAAGATTACTCCCATAGATTTGTAGGCTCAGGATATGGGAAAATGGGAGTTGGGGCAGCTGAGAGAGAACTGGGCCATCTGAGATATGCCTAGTGGTTGCCACCGCTAAGGAGATACTTTATTTGATCTCTTCATCTCTCTCAGAAATACCAAGGGGATTTTCATCTCAGACACTGTTGCCTTGCATCCAGTGGACATACACAGAAGTCTATTTTTCTGGAAAGTTTTTCTAGTTCACTCCATGCATTTTTTTACTCCTTCTTCTGGCCTACTTCTACACTCTATATAGTTGTTATAGTGGGTCTCACAGGTTATTGTACTCATGTTGGTCTCTCCAACTAGACTGAGCTCCTTAAAACTAGGGGCAGTCCTCTATGTGTCTCTGTAACTCCAGGACCTATGACAGTGCTTGACACTGAGTTAAGAACTTCATAAATATCTGTTGTGCAAAACCTAATTATAATATGGATATGATTTTGCATTCTGCCTTTGTCACTCACTATTATAAGCATTTCATTTGGCTTTATTGTCTTCATAATTATAATTTCAATGGCTGCAGAAAAGCCCATCAAGTTCATGTGTCATAATTTGGTATATTATCTCTGTTTTGTACATTGAAGCTATCTTCACATTTTTGCTATTCATTATATAGTTAATTAGATATTACTTTTTTTTGAATTTGGAAAGCTTGAAGGCATGCTTTTGATTACTCCTGTTTCTTAAAAAATTCCTATCATGGAATTTGACTGCTTTTCCATAAAGACATTTTCTTGTCATTCAAATAAATATTTTTATTATATTATATATATAATATTGGTTATATAAATATATTATGTATTTTATATATGTATATATTTATGTATTATACAATTATATATTATAATACTAATATATAATTATAAACATAATATTATATTTTATTATATATAATATATATAATATTATAAGTAAGAATATGTGTATATGAACAAGTACTATTTAATATATATAAATATATACAAATATATAAACAGGGGCACCTGGGTGGCTCAGTCGGTTAAGCATCTGATTCTTACTTTTGGCTCAGGTCCTGATCTCAGGGTCGTGAGATCAAGCCTCATGTTGGGCTCTTTGCTTAGTGCTGAGTCTATTTAAGCCTCTCTCCCTCTCCCTCTGCCCCTCCACCCCTCACATAAATAAACCTTAAACAAACCCAAATATAGATACATACATATATATAAAATTATAAGTAAATATATATAATATAAATTATAGGTAAGAATTTTTTTATTGAGGTATAATTGACATACAAGGAATATTTAGCTATATACATGAATATAAGAGATGTTTACCATTTAAATTGGAAAAAATATTGGAAAAAGAAAGACCTTATAATGAAGTTGGAAAAGTCTGAAGCAAAGGGTTCAATCTGCCCAACCTCTGCTAGGAAAAACTGAGCATCAGGGGCGCCTGGGTGGCTCAGTCGTTAAGCGTCTGCCTTCGGCTCAGGTCATGATCTGTGGGTCCTGGGATCGAGCCCCGCATCGGGCTCCCTGCTCAGCGGGAAGCCTGCTTCTCCCTCTCCCACTCCCCCTGCTTGCATTCCCTCTCTCTCGCTGTGTCTCTCTCTCTCTGTCAAATAAATAAATAAAATCTTAAAAAAAAAATTAAAAAAAAAAAGAAAAACTGAGCATCAGAGATAGGAAAGAGTCTGTCTCTGGACGTACTATCCTGAATGTGCCAGATCTCCTCTGATCTCAGAATGTAAGCAGGGCTGGGCCTGGTTAGTGCTTGGATGGGTGATAGGAAAGAGTCCATCAGCTTAGGAACACAATCTTCAATAATCATCACCTGGAATTCAAGGGGCCAGCTGAGGGACATACAATTTTCTTTCCTTTCTAATCTATTTAATCCAAATAGTTGGCTAGAAGTTTAAATTGCTTATATGTAATTATCAAATTTCAAAAGTCAGTACCAGTAATCCATTTTTAAACAATGTTATTGAATTATAATTTACATACAGTAAACCAAACCTATTGTATTGAAAATGTACAATGGGATAAGTTTTGACATATGTATATGCACATGAAACCATCATCAGAATCAAGACTATGAACAACCCTGTCACCCCCCAAAACTTCCTTGTGTCTCCATATTCTCTCCTTCCAACCCCTCCCTGGACCCCCTCATAACCAGACCACCACTTTCCTGCTACTGGTCACCATGGATTTGTTTGACTTTTCTAGAATTTTATATAAATGGAGACTTACAGTATTATTCCTTTGGTCTGGCTTACTGTGTGCCAGCAACTATAATAAACATGTTTATATATGTTACTATGTCACTGATTTTAGAGAACGTCAAACTCTTTAGGTGGAGCATGACAAGAGACAGGTTTGACATTCTGCTCTGAAAGTAAGAGTCTTACCCGAATTATCCTAGTTTATGGCTCTCCCGCACTCAGACTATGGAGGTGGTCTCTGAGAACTGGAAAAAGTGACCAGCTCTTGTTTGTGTAGTACTTATCCCAAAACCTTGTATCTAGTCCTGCAAAGCATATTTGTGTTGATTTAAACCAAATTGATATGAACTGAATTTAGAGGAATGGATAGAGTGCTATCTAACAACTCATGCATTCCCAGTTTAAGAAATGTTACATGGAAGAATAATCAGTCACACTGAATGGTCTTGATTTCTCACAAGCCTGGAAACATGAACTCAAAAGTTGGTCCCCAAAGTATGTGTTAGCACTCATTTATTTAGGTCATCAAACAAGTGATCCAGAATATTCTCCTATGAATTTTTTCTTAATGTCAACAGTTTTTATTTTAATTGAACACTAGAACTTTTGAGACCCTGAGAATATATTTACATATCCAGGTTTCAGAAATACTGGCATAGAGAAGACGTGAGTCTAACCAAGTGAGAAATGAGAGGGATTCCAAAGACATGGGTAGAGGACAGGGAAGCCAGATAGAACATCACATAGCGTTTGAAGTTTGACCTCAGTAAGCCTCTTTCAGTCATTATTTTTGCCCTATCTTTGGCAAATCTACATCACTGTGGACCTAAAGACAAGAAGGCTATATGTTTAAGCCACTATTAATCAATGGCTAGCTGTTCAGTCTCAGGCAAGCCATTCATTACTCAGTCTCAATGGACTTATTTATAAATTGGTAATAACGGTACCTATTTGTCTTATCTCACAGGGTTATTTTGAGGAATAAATAGGATAATATATGTGAGCTCCTTTGTAAATGAGCACAGATACTGCTAGAAAATTGTCAGAGCATGGCTATTTCTCCAGCCCTAGAGCAGTCATCTGGGTGATTGGCTTTATGTACATCCACAGTTTTGGAGCCAGGTACCTTTGGTTCCACTGAGAAGGGTTTCACAGCATTTGATCGACTATAGCCATTATGCTCATGAGGGTCATCCTGACACATCACTTAACCTGAGGTCAGGCTGGAAACTGACAAGAAGGAAAAGACTCTGGTTGCTGACTGAGATGCCCAAAGCAGCTCCGGGTCTTCCCACCACCAGGAAGGGTGTCAGCTGCAGATGACATCCGCCCTGTACTCAGTCCTCAGTGCTGCACTGTCCCCAAGCAGAGGACCTTTGGTTCTTACGCTGCTGTCACAGGTGCTGACAGGAAGCATCACCTGAGTGAAACAAACTAGTGTCAGAACTTCCCCCAAAAGATTTGTAATTGCCTCTCATGACAAGTGCCACAGCCCTCTGAGGATCTTTCAATGTGTCACACTCTTAAAGTCATTTTCTGATGATCTTTTCTGCCAAGTTTTCTTTTGAAAGAAACAGTATAGGCAATCGGCACAGGGATGATCAGAAATGAGTCCTATGTTCTAGTCCTAGAACAGATTCATCAAATGGGACTGAAGGAAAATCCTGCACTGAGTTACCTGGTGACATAGGCAGCAAAAAGTCTTGTATATCAGGATAGTTCTACAAATGTAAAATGGTGGAAGAGAAGTTATGTTTTCTACCAAAGCGATACAAGTAAAATAATACAGATTTTTTAGTCTAAAAAGCACTTCATTTACGTTACTTAATAAATAATATTACTTTTGATAAATATTTTCCAGTGACTATAAAAGCAAATGTATCACACTCTGTCTGTGATGGTGAGTGGCAAACAGAACAGAAATGATCCTGTTTGCTTGAAACTTATATCCCAGTGAAGAAGGCACACATAAATCATACACACATGCACACACACACATCAGTGTAAATAATGAATGAATAATTTTTGAGGGGGTCATGAACCCCTCCCCCCCCACGTTTTTTAAAGAAATACATAAGAAAAGTCTCTACATAAGAAAATTAAACTCCTTACTTGAGCTAAATAGAGATTTATGGTCAAATTCTAGGAGCGGAGTTTGGAACTATGATTCTTTTCTACTTTCTTGCTTTTCTTCCTGTGGAAGCAATCTGTTCTCTTTTGTTCCACAAGCCTGGGGAGAGGCACACCATATTAAAGGTCCCACGGTTCTTTTGGTCAGAGACTACCAGACGTGACTAGGCATTTAGTAGGAGCAGGAGAGAGATATACCCAGATATACCTAGGCAGGGCTGGTATTTAGAGCTACTGGTGTTTGTGTGCATAGAGGGAGGGTAGGAGAGATTGGAGGAAATGGAATCAGGTTCCAACAAATCCTTTCTGACTTTGCTTTAAGATATAGACAGATAAATCCACCTCTAACACCTCAAGTCACCCCACCACTCTCCAAACCAATGGTGTGTTTCCAAGTATGCGTTCCCAGGTAGAATAAGGATACAAACTATGGTAGAGCACCAAATTTAGGCAACTCCTGTTGTAGTCTTCCAGAAGGAAAAAAAGTAACAGTTCAAGACATTCAGAAATGTCCAGAAATAGACAACTGAGTACAGCATCCCAGGCAAAATCGTCAGTACTCATTTCCTTCTCTTTCTATCTCTTGGTGTGATTTCTTCTCGGTCGATGTCATGTTGAGGCAGGTCCTTGGGGTGACTTCCAAGATTAATTTAGCTAAAAATTAAATCAAAGAGGAGAAATAGAGATACAGAGATATGAGAGACAGAGAGAGAGACACACACACAGAGACAGAGAGACAAAGAGACATAGAGAGACCCTTGAATCTTTAACACTTGGCAATCTGGCTGTAGAATCAACACCATTAATATCATTGCAAGGTTGTTGTATGACCAGAATGCAGCCATGCATGGACAAGTCTCTGGTATTGTTAGTGCCCAGCATTTCATACTCAGTGTATGTTCGCTAGCTCTTTCTAAATTCTGTGAATGCCAGTTCAGAAATCAAAATACCTTTCTTCATAGTCTAGTACCTTTCCATTGCAGGTATAAGAGATAATATAAGAAATAACAATAAATGATGGCTGGACTTCCAGAATCTACTAAGACAGAAAGTTATGTGAAATACCACCAGTGTAGCTTCTAGCTACCTGTTCAACTAACACAAATTAGGGTCACTTGAGCTCCTTTCTCTACCAGTGTCTGTTCCAATTATTCTATGCTGAAAACTTCTAAGTGGAGTAGAATAACAATCATCAAATCCAGAATCATATATTCATAGTTTTAATTCTAGGTCATCTATTTCCTGTCTTTGTGACTTTCAACAAATTACTAATTCTTCTGAGCAGATTTCTTTAATCAGTACAATGAGGACAATATTATGTACTTCATCAGTTCATTGGGACAACTAATTCTGAGAGTGTAGTACAGTGACTGGCATATAGTAGTTTCTATATAAATGGGTGTTATATATAAATCTAAATGACAAGGTGGCATAAAGCCTGTCTCTCTAATTTTCTCACTTACTTTGATTCAATTAATTTGCATAGCTTATGATGCTACATTTCCAAAGGTTGATTAAGAATTTTTAAGTATCTATACCTTCCTTTAACATTTGTTAAACAATTTGTTAATTATGCCATTTTAAATGAGCCTGCATTTCATGAATTGTAATCCAATTCAGAACGATACAGTGCAAGGTCGATAAAAACATTTTTTCGGAGAAATTAAATTCTGATTTTAATGAAGAGACACACTGAAGTGAGTTGATTTCTTTTTTTAAGATTTTATTTATTTGAGAGAGAGAGAGAATGAGCACAAGTGGGGGGGGGCAGAGGAAGAGGGAGAAGCAGACTCCCCACTGAGCAGGGAGACTGATACTGGGCTTGATCCATCCCAGGGCCCTGGGATCATGACCTGAGCCTAAGGCAAACGCTTAACTGACTGAGCCACCCAGGCGCCCCTGAGGTGAGTTGATTTCTGATCGCCATCCCTGTGATTGTTGTTATGTATTTTCAAATTCCAATAAGGTCAATTCATCAAAGATTAGGAGGCTCTTGAGTTTAGCTGTCATGAAAATGGATCCTGGTATTAGCCATCCTGTGTTTACATTCCACTGTTGCTACTTAATATATCTGCAATTCTTAATATTTCTGTAATCATCTTGGACAAGTTGACCATGAAGTTTTACTCTTGAGTCCTCCCCTACCCCAGCTTGAGTTAGATGTCATACCTCTGTGCTCTTCTGCTCATAAATACCTTTGCAAGTAATATTGTGTATTTGGGGGATAAAACAACAGGATTTTATCGGTGTTTCTACCTTACCAGTAGGTTGGAAGTTACTAGAAGGGATGACTTTATCTCCTAGACTGTCACAGAGGATGTATTCAGTAAATGATTATTGAATGAATGAATGTACATTACACTTGAAAGTAGTAATGATAACACATAGCAGTAACTGTAGTTAGAGCAGTAAAATTATAGTGGTAATGATAATAATGTAAGACAATTAACATTTAATTAGTGTTAAACACTTATAATTTGCCAAGCACTGTTCTAAGGGCTTTAAAGGTTTTATTTATTTATTTGACAGAAAGAGACAAAGTGAGAGAATGAACACAAATGGGGAGTGGGAGAGGGAGAAGCAGGCTTCCCGCTGAGCAGGGAGCCTGATGTGGGGCTTGATCCCAGGACCCTGGGATCATGACCTGAGCTGGAAGGCAGATGCTTCACAACTGAGCCACCCAGGCGCCCCAGGGCTTTATATTTTTTAATCATATCCCCATTACAACAGCTCTATGAAGTATTTATTTACATTTTTTTCATTTTATAGATAAGGAATGTGATACAAAGGAAACTTTATAACCTGCCTGGGATCACACAATTAGTGAGTAGTGAAGCTAGGATCAAAATATGTGTGACCTTAATTTTCTGAGGATCCTCAAATGTCCAAGGGTCCAGTTAGTGTTAGGGTTGTATGAATTTCTCCACCTCAGTGCTCTCCAGTGAGGATTCATCTCTAGGATGCAATCCATCTCTGGCTCTATGACTCTCTCCTTTACTCCCTCCTGCATCTCTGTGGTCCTTGGGCCACCCAACTCTATCTCTTGCCTACTCCTTTTGCAGTCACCTTTACTGTGGGTTGTGGTCTCTGGTCCCTTGGGCTCAGACCCCTGTGGTTGTGTGAGTGTGCGGCTGTTGAACCTGCTCCCGCACATTGCTTACTCCCAAACTTGAGGGGAAATCAACTGCAGTCAAGGGGATAATTAGCTGCTGATTACTGCTGATCTATTAATTGGGAAGTGCTGTAAGCCCTATTTAGAGTGATCTGACTAATGAAATCACTGTATCTTTAATCAAGGATTCAGTAATGCTTCTAGCTAGAGGATGGAAATTGGATATATTTCGCTGGTGAAAATACTCCTCCCCCTCCACCGTGATGTTTGCTGGATGAGGCTCCTCATCCAAACTCCTGGCCTCAGTCTCCTGCAATTTCTGGTATGTTCTCTTGATTGTATCTGCCCCTAGACTGTTGGTGAGGTAAGGGCAGGTACCCTTGAGTCCCCAGGATCATGCCTCATGCATGATAAGGACTCAAGAGATACAGGTAGGATAAATAAGTGGCCTACCCTAAGCCTTGGTTTTTGCATTTTGTACAAGGAAGAAAATGACAGCTACTTTGTTACATTATTGGATGTATTTCAGAGAACATATATAATGAGCCTGGCCCCACCATCATATAAGAAGAGGTTGACAAAAGAGAAGTGTTCTTCATATCATGATATGTCTTAGGAAGAAAGTATTATAGGTAAATGAAAGAATAAATTATTGAATAAAAGACAAAATCCATTAATTCAGAGATGACTTATGAGTCTGATCTTCCTGGTTACTACAGATATTAATTGTAACAGATTATGTGTTCCTTTCCTAATAAAACTTACCACCTATTCTCATCTTAGTTATGATGTCGTAACACTTTACCTCTTTAATTTTGTTCTCCCTTGAGGAAGCGTAATGTATAGTGTTTTGTTTTGTTTTGTTTTTTGACCCTTATGTTAGTTACTAACTCATATTCCTCAACACAAGCAAATGCTTTTTGAGAAGCTAGTATAGGTAGGTCTGTGCTCATCTGTTTTACTTGTGTCCTGAGAGAGGAGAAGCTAGTATTCTGGGGACGGCGCGTTGGTTGCTTTCATCTTCATCTCACCTCCTTGTAATTGCAGATGTTAAAAACTTGAAAATGGCATTTCACAGACTGCCTTTAACTTGGATTCTGGATATAAGATAATTTCTACCACCTAAGTACGCTTGTATGAAATTTGGCAAGCAGAGCGGGGCAAGAACCATATTTCAGCATAATTTCATTTTTTTCTGACGCCAAGCAAAAATGGGGAATATTATCCCCATTTAACAGGTTCCAAACCTATGTCTCTCAGAAATCAATACACATGTGCAATGTCCTATGGAAGCGAGTGGAAGAGGCAATATTTGAAACTAGAGCTCTCTGACTCCTTTCTCTGGTCCTTTCTTCTATACTTTACTTCAAACTGCCGTGTTGGAAAAACAGCATGTAATATTATAATTATTTTTCATCTTTTCATAAGAGATAGACAAACATATGTCTATAGAAATTCCAAGCAGAAAGCATTCACAAAATTGGTAAATTAGGGAAAATATCAGGGAAGATAATATCCTCTAAGAAAGTACAGGCTTTTGTTGTACAGATAAAAAAGATGGGAGCACAGGTATGAAAAGATGGACAAACACATGAGAAGAGCACCAGCTCTTCTAAGATTGGGTCTGGGAAAAGCCACTGGAGCATCGCCAGGAAGAGAGGTGTACATAGTTGTGGTTTGCTTGGACCGCCATGACAAAGTACAACCAATGGTGGGGGTTGGGGAGGAGCTTAAACAGAAATGTATTTTCTCACAGTTCTGAAGACTAGAAGTCTGACATGAAGGTGTTGGCAGGGTGGGTTTCACCTGAGGCCTCTCTCCTTGGCTTGTGCATGGCTGTCTTCTTGCTGTGATTTCACTTGGTCTTACTTCTGTGTGTGTCTCTGCCCTAATTTCCTCTTCTTATAAAGACATTGGTCATTGGATCATGGTCCACCCCAATGACCTCGTTTTAACATAATTACCTTTTTAAAGACCCTGTCTCCAAATACAATTACATTCTGAAGTAGTGGGGCTAGAACTTCAATATATGAGAGATTAAAGGGGTTTTAACTAGTTTCTAAGTGAGAAGAAATGAGAACTAGCAAATAGCTTCGTATATGTTTGTCTTAAGATATATGAAGAATTTAAAATAACTGCATGATGACCACACATTTCTCCTTTTGGAGCGGTGGTTCTCAACAGGAGTGATTTTGCCCCCTCTGAAATATTTGGCAGTCTGGAGACATTTTTTTGGTGTCACAACTGAGAACCTGCTAATGGAATCTGCTGGTAGAGATCAGGGATGCTGCTAATTCTTCTATAATGCACAGAACAGCTCCTACAACAAGGAATTATTTGAACCAAAATAGTAATAGGGCTGAGGTTAAGAAACCCTTTTTTCTAGAGTATGAGCATGGTTATTTTGAACTAAACCATATTGAACTGCTACTGAAATAGTTCTTAAATTTTATATGTTTCTAAGAATCCTTAATAAAATAGTTAAAAAATGTAATTTGACAATCTTCATTCCAAAAAAATGTCAATATGGTGTAGCGTTTTTTGTTGGGGCCCACATATCTACATTAAAAAAAAAAAAAAAAACAGAAACATATAACCGATCCCAAATGATTCCAGTATAAATAATCCATGGATCTTACTTTGAGAAATAGCCCAGGAAGAAATATAGTCTGAATAAGACTATATGCAGCACATTTTTTCTCATATATCATTATTATTTTTGTGTCTATCTCCCATTCTGAAATGCTAAACCAACCATCTTCTATTTATGAAGAACCTCTAACTTTTCAGACACCACAAAGTTTCTGGAAATACAGCAGTAAAGTACTTGGGAAAAGCCTCAACCCTTCTAATTCTTGAAGGTGATCAAACGATCTAGTAGGGTCACCTGCTAGTATATGTTGAAAATGGGTGTACTGGATTCAACTGCATTTTCTACGTCTGCATCCTATCAGTCCCTAAAGCTGCCCTTCTATACAAGAGTCCCTTGTTGTCAGCTTCTCACTCCTTCCTTAACAGGCCCAGTGTGTACAGTACATGTCTTATATATATTGTAGACCCAGAACATGTATACCTGGACACAAGCATAGCAACATTCTTTCCTAGTAAGTCTTGTTAGTAGGCAGGGTATTCGCATGCTGCTTCCAGAAAAGTCCCCACCCATTAGAGTTCATACCTCCAGAGAATCATAAGATTCACAAGCAATATGTCCCATAACCATCATAATTGTAATTCTAGTGGCTGCATAATCTTTCATCCAGTTGAAAAACTAGTGCTTACTTAAACATTTCTTTATTGGTGGGCATTTTATCATTTTGATTTTCAATAAAGTAGAAAAACAATAAAGGTTTTGAGTATATTCCTTTTTTCCTCTTTTATTTTCCCTTATGATACAATCCTATAAAATTAACCAGATCAAAATGTATCCTGTAATTGATTTAAAAATAAAATCATTTACCTTACTCTCAGCCCTCCAACTTAACAATGACTCAGTGGTGGAGAGAGAAATATATTAATCTCTAAATTGCATAATTCTATTGCAAATCTTTTCCACAATCTTCTTTGCTCCCTGTGTTGTCTGGATGCCTGGCAACAAATCCCAGGGTAAGAGATATTATAAGAAAAAACATATTTTCTCCAAAAATGCTAGTTGGATTGAGTGAAGGTAAAAATCTTTTATTACCAAGAGAATGTCTCATAAACTTTTTATTCATTCATCATAAATGGTTATGAAATTAATGTATAGCTATTTTTATACTTTCAATGTGGTTACTATATTTTCTAATTTTCTATATAAAATTTATCTATTATCTGTTATTTGACAGAGATTTGATATTCTTACCTTGAACTAATAAACTATCAGCCTATAGGACCATTGTGTAGACCAAACTGGTTGGCCAGGTTCATGGAGGCAGGATGTGGGTGAGGACAGAGGGTGGCTGGTATGGACAGCTATTATTTCCATTTGGCATATCAAGAATGAATGCATAGATAGGTTACAAAATTTGCCAACTGTGCACAAATAATTACTGAGGGAATCAAGGATCCAAAGGCCTTGCTTCAAAGAAGGAATTCCCCATCCATCCCACACACACACAGAGAGAAAGAAAAAGAGAGGAGGGGTGAAGGGAGAGAACAAGCTCTTTAATTAAAGATGGTGTTTTCCCATGGCTATATTAAGACGTGCTGTGAGGTTTTTCACATCGGGCCAGTAAGCCTAGACACAGAATCTGAGCTTGGGCTGGGGGTGCTGGGGGTTTGTACAGGGCACTTGGGCAAGCTTGTTTAAGATCTTGTTTTCAAACTGCTTTTGATATCTTTGCATCCTACTCCTAACAATCAGCAGGCCCAGAGGAGTGTGCTAGAGGAGCGACTGCTCCTGGGGCGTGGCATTCTCTCAGGCAAATGCAGCTCCGCAGCTGAATATTTGGGGTTTGACCGCTGGGAAGTCCTGAGTGGAACTTCATGGAACACAAAGACACAGATTCTGCCCTAATTTTCAGTCAGGATGTAGGAGGGAAGCAAAGATGGGGCTGAATTCTGGTAAATGCAGTAGATACAGGACCGCCAGAAGCAGTGTGTGGGTAGCACAGTGAGTAGGGAAGCCCTGTCCTTCTGAGGCACCGACAGGGTTCTCAGGAGCGCTGGCATCTGGGATGGTGCTGAAGGTGGGGAGAAGTTGTCTGGAGAGACAGGTTGTAGAGAAAGTCTTGCCTGAGTGGGGATGAGGTGTGTGGAAAGGTGAGCACCAGTGGCGCGCCGCGTCGGGTTAGTGCACTATGGATGGGTAGGGTCCAATGAAACAGGTGAACCACCATTCCCAGTGGGTGAAAAAACCAGTGCTGGGGAGGCACTTTTTTTTTTTTCCTTTTCTTTTCATATTTCTTTCCCTTTCATTTGAGTCTCTAGCTCTTTACAAAACTTCTTCCTAATTTCAGTTGCTTTTGGAATCTTTCTGGTAGCAGAGCTTTGGTACTCCACAACCCAAACAGAATCAGAAACTTACTTGATTCTGAGCACCGTATAAACTCCATTCTGCCTTCTTCATTATATTGCTGTACTGCTATCCAAGTGAATAACCATTCCTTTTCTGAACACCAGGAAAACGAAGTGTGAGCTCTCACAAACACAACGGGTTCTGGACAAAGCAATCCCGTGTACCACTCTACCATGGAGATTGAAGGGAAGGGGAAAATAAAGAAGAGAGATAATGAAACATTATTTTCTCAGTCATAGGAACTTCAGGGTTTAAAAGTGAAAGCCAGCAGGCATTTAAAAGGAAAAGCACTAGGGGCAATGATTCCATCCTTCCTATCTTATAATCTCATTTTAAAAGAGTGACAGTTGCAAGTTCTCTTTGGCACCAATTGCCTTTCTCTGATCAAGCTCTCTCATCTCCAACCTTGACAGTCTGTCTCTGGTCAGGTTTATATCTATATCTGCATTCTGCAGCCCTGACAAAAAGTCCTTCGGCGTTCAGTGGTTGTTTGTCCCTGAGAGGAGTGAATATCTTGCCACAGTATCTATGTTTCGAATCATTACTTCTTCAAAAAGGTGGGTCCCTAATTATTGGATATTAGATTGTATTCAGGGTAGATTGCATACTCTCTTTTTAACAGATTTGATAATATTTTGTGCAAGAAGGAGAAAAATAAATTGTCATGAAAATAACAAGAGACAATATAGGGTATGAGCTGGCATCGGATGAGAATCTTTAAGCAGCCTGATGAATATGAGTTCTTACTCCTAATCAGTCAGACAGCCATGGGTTTGAATCTCAGTTTGCTGTTTAATTAGGCAAATTAACCTTGTTTTTATAGCAACCAGTGCTTTTTTTCATCCTACCACTCTGCATTTTTAGTTTCAAGCTATGTGTCTGCCTTGCCCGTTATACTATGAGCTTCTAAGGAGAGGAGCGGTGTTCCTATCATCTTGTAACTCCACTATCCAGCTCAATTCATGCTCGAGAATATCCACATGATCTATGCTTAATAAATGAGCAAATCTGTGCTATTGTGTTCCTCTCATTCCTCTTCAGATATATGAAAAAGTTATTGATCCAGTTCCTCAATGTTATTGAATACTTTCTTCTTCCCCTCCCCACTCCAGCGCCCTTAGGAAACACCGGTTGGCATGGTTATTCAGGAATCTTTAAAAAGAGAAGAATTTCACCTAACTCTCAACATTGTGTTACCAGCTCAAGGGTAAACGATGGTTAGGCAAATGTAACATTCTCATCTCAATCAGGAAGGATAAAGTTGTAGATAAGGAAGTTGTTCTGCTCTTTGGAAATTTGAGATAATAACATAATTTAGAGTTCGTCATGAATACTGACAGGGACTGCCAAACAAAACTGATGGTGTTGATTTTCAACATTGTGGTGATCTGGCCCCTAAATATGCAGTCCTTATTTAGTATGGGAAGGACACACTCTACTTACCCTCCACAGTGTTTATCATCAACTTCAATTTTTATTCCAGAGAAGTCTGGGTACTTCATCTTAATTGGTATGGATGAAGCAAATGACACAAGGGGGCTAGCTTGATTTTGCATCACCAATTGGCTCTGTTGAAATTTTTAAACTCTCTTTTTTGACAATTATAAAATGTTAATTAGGAGCCACAGAAAGGATATGTATTTTATACTTAAAATACATATATATACATATATATTTTAAGTATAAAATACATATATATATATATGAAAATACTTAATCTTTCATTTAATTATCAAGTAGAGCATCTATTAAATGTTGGGTGAACTGCTTCCCTGAAGATTCCCAGATCAATAGGATATAGCTATAGTTTTAGAAGAACTTGCAGACTAGTTGGGATGACATATATTTAAAACAATGATTGCAAAGGAGGGTGAATAAAAGCTTTGGTGACCAGCTATATAAGACTCCAGGATCACACAAATGTATTGATCAACTATGCTCAGGGGAAGGGAGATCAATAAGGCTTCACAGAGAAGAAGCTGCTGAGACTTTAGAATCAGGAGATGATGTCCAAGCTGTACAAAGAGTCTAGGACATTTCAAGAAGAGAAATGAGTGTTTGCAACTCCAAATATAAGAAAAGCATGTGTGTTCTTAGAAGTCTAAGTAAGTAAAGTAGCTAAAGTATAGGGTATATGCAGACAAGCAAATATAATTGTGGGAGTAGATAGGGTGCTGCTCATAAAGGGATTTGAACAACACACAGAAGAGTTTCAATTACATAGAGATGAAGAATAGCTGTGCCTGGGGCGCCTGGGTGGCTCAGTCGGTTAAGTGTCTGACTTTGGCTCAGGTCCTGATCTCAGGGTCCTGGGATCAAGCTCAGTGGGGAGTCTGCTTTTCCCTCTCCTTATGCCCCTCCCCCACTAGTGCTCTCCTCTCCCTCAAAAAAATAAATAAAATCTTAAAAAAAAAAAGAATAGCTATGCCTCTTTTTTTTGTTTTCATGTGGAAAGAATGAATCCCCTATCTTTCTAAGTATAACTAATAGAAACACTCAAATTTCTGAATATAGAGGTTCTTGGTCAATGAAGACTTTTTAATTTTATTTTATTTATTTTATTTTTATTATTTTATTTTATTATTTGACACAGAAAGAGAGAGAGAGAGAGAGAGAGAACACAAGCAGGGAGAGCAGGAGAAAGGGAAGCAGGCTCCCTGCTGAGCAGGGAGCGCAATGAGGGACTCCATCCCAGGACCCTGGGATCTGAGCTGAAGACAGATGCTTAACCAACTGAGCCACCCAGGCACCCCAATGAAGACTTTCATATAAGTAAGTTCAATTAGCTTTACCAAATTCCTATATGTGACCCAGCTTGAACTTAGCTGATTGGACAACCATAACATGGTCATAGACAGTGAGAATGTATTGAACACATTATTAATCACTGAGAGAACAGTGTCTAGTGTTCTGGTCTTGAGCTTCGGAATGTATCTTGCTACTAATTAAAAGTAAAAAGACGAATAATTCATTCCACACAGAGGTTGCAAAATTGCAATGAAAAGGTCACCATTTCATTGGCTGTGAAGCTTTAAAAAAATCATTTTCCTCTAGAGGGGAGGGGGGTGGGAGGATGGGTTAGCCTGGTGATGGGTATTAAAGAGGGCACGTTCTGCATGGAGCACTGGGTGTTATACGCAAATAATGAATCAGGGAACACTACATCAAAAACTAATGATGTAATGTATGGTGATTAACATAACATAATTTAAAAAAAAAAGAAAAGACTCTCTAAATAAAAAAAAAAATCATTTTCCAACATTTAAGGATTAGGAAATTTAATACAGACAATATGAGATGAGTCTGCTCTTGGAAAAAGTCATGTTAAGAGTAGCAGATTCTCTCAGGCATCAGTGATGGAGAAATCCAATGGAGCTGTCAACTTAGATGAAACATGAGTGTTCTAGTTTGCCATGATCCCTTCCACATCTCTTTCCACATGGAAAACGCCATGCTCAGACCAAGTGTCAACTGTCACTTATCATCACTGATGTTTAGTTGATTTTCTTAATTTAGAGTTGCAAGTTACAAGTTGCTGAGCTCAGCCCTCCATTAAATGGAGTGGAGGGAGAGAGTTCTAGATATGCTGAGTATTTTTTTAAAAAAAGCATCCTGTATATATATTTCTTAAAGTGAGAAAGAGTTCTCAGATTTAAACATATGACCCAAGTACTCATCTGCTCATGGAATAAACATGAGATAAAGTTGTGAGTGCTGCCCTGATTCATTCATTCCTTTCCATCCTTGCTCACTGTGGGAATTGCTATGATTAACCAAAACTCTCTGGTGTCCATCTCCAACTTGGACCCCAGGTTCAGTCTTACCTCCCTGTTCCCTGTCTTGCCTGTGGAACTCTCTGGGCACAGTTCTACCACCACTGAGTTCTAAACCAGAGGTCTCATAGAAAGGAGCAAGGAGCTACCAGGATTGACCTCCAGCAAGTTGGTAAATTTTTTTGTGTTTGGTTTTTCTGTCTTTAAAATACAAATAAAAGTCCTACTTCATTCATTTCATGACATGAGTTTTAAACACCTAGAATGTTGATAAATGTAATAATATCTACAGAATACTTAGCAATCCTAAGCTGATCAATAAGTTGCTCCAACAAATAGTAGCTATATTTGATCAAGACCCTCAAGAACCCTTACATTTGATCATTAAGACCTGATGTATGTTGTTTTAACTAATTATACAACAATATATAAAAAGGGAGAATGAAGGATTCTTTAAAAATAAAAAAAAATCCTACTCACTTAATTTATCAAAATAAACACATGCAGATGAGGAAACAGACCTAAGAGTAGATAGTTAATTTAAAATTCTACACTCAGGGACACCTAGGTGGCTCAGTCAATTGAGCATCTGACTCTTAGTTCTGGTTCAGGTCATGATCTCAGGGTCCTGGGATGGAGCCCTGTGTCAGGCTCTGCACTGGGCATGGAGCCTACTTAAGACTCTCTCCCACTCCCTCTGCCCCTCCCCACCCCCGCTCACATGCACACTTTCTCTAAAAAAATAAAATAAACAAGGAAATAAATAAATAAAATAAAATAAAATTCTAGATTCTTTCTGTTGTAAATCCTGTAGTCTTTCAGTTACATTGAAAATGTTCCTAACACAAAACTAGTAAATAGTGGGTCAGGACTTGAATCGAGTATGAATGGTATTAGCCATAAGGCTAGAACCTGATTTTACATTTTTTCATGCCTTGTTGGCCTATTAAATATCAAAATCTAATATATGAATAAAGAATAATTTAATGAGTACCATTATTATTTATTAAGAACCACACAGTACCTGACACTTGCTTATAAAGCTAACCTCATTCTCTCCAGACCCCTAAATCCATGTATTTTTCTCTAAACCAAGATAATTTACTCATTCCATGGTGGCTGGCTTCCTCCAGAACAAGTATTCCAGGAGAAACTAAAAGAAAGCTATAAGACTTCTTATGGTCCAGCTTGAGAAATCCCAGAACATCACATCTCTTGCACTCTATTAGCCAAACCATCATTAAGGCCCACCCCAAGCTCAAGAAGATGGAAATTATACTCCACTCTCAATGAGAGTGGTAGCAACTCATTCGTAGTCATCTTTAAATAATCACAAGGAGTAAATACATAGTGAAAAGCTTTAAGAAGTTATTTTTTTCATGGTTCTGGAGGCTGAAAGCCTGAGCTCAGGGTGCCAGTACGATCAAGTTCCGGTGAAGGCTCTTTTCTTGTTTTGCAAATGGCTACCTTCTCATTGTGTCCTCACATGGCCTTTGGTACGTGTACATGGAGAGAGAAATCTCTCTCTCCCTCTTCCTAGAAGGACCCCAGTCCGACCAGATAAGAACCCAGTCCTTGCGATCCCATTTAACCCTAATTATTTCCTTGGAGACCCTTTCTCCAGTTAGAGCCATGTTGGGGGTTAAGGCTTCAATATGTGAGTTTGGGGAAGGAGGCTCAATTCAATCCATAGCAAAAGCAGAGAAAGCAAACGAGATCCATATGACGTCCGTCGTGCACCTGTATGCAGCCATGCCTGCAGCTGATCTGCTCAGTCACACCTGTCACTGCGAAACCATAAACCATGTCTTGTGTTATAGAAGACAATTTTGACTAGATCTTTTATTTGTAACAGAAAATGTCCTGGTTGATATGACTGCCGATTATTTAGTGCCACATGACAAGGTCGCCAAAGGCAGGGATGAGATTTATAAGAAGGAATTAGAGTCCTGAAACAAGCACAGGCAGGACATGATCACATCAGTGGGTTTGCAGGATCTGAGGACTTAAGGTCTAACCTGATTTAGTTCCCACAGGTAGTCTCTTGCTAGCTTGAGGATACCTTTAGAAAACAAGATACGAACTTTTAAATGTACTGTAGAGACTCTTAAAGCCATTGTTCAGTATCTGAGAAACAAAAGCAAAGGCATGCGACAATGGAATCAAAACACCTTCTGGAATGTAACAGAGATGCCACTAAGAGACTTTTCCGTTTGATTAGATACACATTTATTCACGCGAGTGATTATTTCACATCCGTCTCTTTAGGGAAGAAAAAGAAAAAAAAAAAATAATGACCAGAGAGACAGAGCAATTTTTGCATACTGGAATACAAAAACACTAGCTTTCACAATAAAAATCTTGGCTTGTATTTAACAGGGGCATGATGTCTCCTGCTTTTCAGAAAGCAGCAACTCCTCCCTATTTATACAGACCCATCCTCCCTCTGATGATTCACTTCAAAGGAAGGACAGTGGGGGTGAATCAATGGCCCCAAAGGCAAAGACTGGTGTTGTCAAGGGCAAGGAGGGACATAGGGGAGTATCTCCAAACAACAAATGTGACCTCAGGTTCAGTAAAGTAAGATGCCAAGAATAGATGCCCATTAATCCCTGTCACATGGGTCACAGGCATCTCTGTCAACCAAAACATGTGGCTGTCTCCCTAACGGTGTGCGCTCAGCCAGGATATTACAGCACGGACAGCAATACATCTCCCCGCGCTCCTCCCGCCCCTTCTGAATGCATTAGGTCAGCATCCCACTTTATGGAGGGGAAGATGACACTTGCATACAATACCATGGAAAGGAAATGAAAGCAGTTAAACACAGACCAGAAAAGCAATGATATTGTATGATACATTAAAGAAGGAAGAAAATTCAGCAAGTGAATACTCTTGAAGCTTTAGTTAATTTACCGAAGTTTATAATCTTTATCTTCGTGTTGCCCATATGACGGTTTTCTCTTCCAAAGGCACTCTTGGCTACTTCCTTCCCTGTACTCGGAGATCACTTCTGATAAAAGCACTCGCTGTGTTGCATATAGGTCTATTGATTAACCCAATGTTTCCCTCCCATACTTCCCATTCCAATAGGTGGCATTTTGTCTTTACAGAAAGCACTGCTTCTTTTATTTATTTTTTTTTAATTTTTAAAGATTTTTTTTAGAGACAGAGAGAGCACAAGCAAGGGGAGGAGCAGAGGGAGAGGGACAAGCAGACTCCTCACTGAGCGGGAGCCAGACTCGGTGCTCCATCCCAGGACCCTGAGATCATGACCTGAGCCTAAGTCAAGACACTTTACTGACTGAGCCACCCAGAAGCCCCTGTGCTGTTTCCTCTAAAATAAGGTGTGTCTCAGGATAGCCACTCAAAACTATTTGTGCATTTGCATTGCTGAAGTTTAGGGGACCCAATAGCATTCAGGAGAGGAAACTTTTTTTCTTTATTTAAGATTTTATTTATTTATTTGAGAGAGAGAGATACAGAAATAGTGACAGAGAACATGAGTGGGGAAGAGAGGGAGAAATAGGCTCCCCACTGAGCAGGGAGACTGACATGGGGCTCGATCCCAGGACTCTGGGATCATGACCTGAGCCGAAGGCGGACGCTAACCGACTGAGCCAGCCATGGAGAGGAACCCTTTAGGAGAGCACATCACAGTCACTGGCTCACTAGCGGGTAGCACTCCCCTTGCCCCGGCCGGACTCACAGGACTCTCACAGGACACTAAATGCGAAGGATTTCGGCAGCAAGACTCTGTTGTATTCCACTTCTGTTTTTGCAGTGCAAAAGTGGGTCCAGGCACAAACTGTTATATGATTAAATGAAATAAAATAAACAAAGGTGTTAAAATTGTGTATTTTTATCTCACTTGTTGGTTTTCCATGACTAGAACAGCTCTAAGGTTCCTTTATGCACTAAAATTGTATGAATGTTTTTCTAAGTTTCCTTGGTCCCTTTATCCTCAGGAAGCTCATCTTTAAAAAAAAGAAAGAGAGAGAACATTTGTTTTTCACCTTAGAAGAGTATATATAAGTGGCATTAAATATATATGTATTTGAAATGAGATAATATATGTGACATACATGTGTATGAAATTAAGAAGTACCTGCATAAATGCATACTATTCTAACTTACTCTACCCTCCCTTTATTTCTGCCCTGTATTATTTCTCTCTATTAAAGCCCTGATTTGAAAGTTGCCAAAAATTCTATAGTTTAAATGGCTTCAGATGTGAATAAACATAAATCATGGGATTGAAAATGGCTGGAGTGAGTGGGGGTTAGGTTGGATATTTGAATAAGAACTTGAATTTATTGGAATGTTTGGGGAATTGGGACTCTAGAGATTTGCATTTTCTGTGGGTGAACTTTTATATTTCAGTTCTTATCAAATGATTGCAAATATTTAAGTCCCCAGTCTTCCTTCATCAACCTAACTGATTGCATCTTTGCCTAATGACTCTGGGGGCTTCCAGATCTTGGGCTCATCAGTGTTCCCTGTGTGGAATTTGATGTTGGTATGAAAATTTTAGGGGGTTGAGTTAGTTCTCTTCTGAGTTTAGAATACAGATACCCAGGAACCTGTATGGTTTGGGCAGAATCTCAGTGTATTTATAAAAGACCCAAGGTACCAGAAAATATTGGAGAAATGTGATAATAATATAATATGTACTACTATTTAACTTGCATTATCACATTTATTTCTGAAAACCACATTAGGAGGTTAATGCTATGAAACCCTTTTACAGATGATGAGCTACCAGCTTGGGGCAGAGATTCTTAAACACTGGTATGCCTACACAGCACCTGGAGATTTTATTAAAATGCCAATTCTGACTCATATACCTGGGGTAGAGTCTGAGATTCTGCATTTCTAGCAGGCTCCTGGACAGTGCCAATAATTAACACCTCCAGTAGCAAGGACATTGAGAAATTCCAGCTCCTTACCTAGTTTAAAGCAAGGCTGACATTTGTGACTCTAGACCACTACCCTCGACCACCATCAGGCTCAAAAAACATCTCATGGAGAAGGCTGCAGGTTTTCTTCTTCTTTCTTTTAATTTATTATTTTTTAAGATTTTTATTTATTTTTTGATAGAGAGAGACACATAGAGAAAGGGAACACAAGCAGGGGGAGTGGGAGAGGGAGAAGCAGGCTCCCCACCGAGCGGGGAACCTGATGCGGGGCTTGATCCCAGGACCCTTGGATCACGACCTGAGCCAAAGGCAGACACTTAACGACTGAGCCACCTAGGCGCCCCATGCAAGTTTTCTTCTTTATGGTAGACACTAACCTTGCCCTCGGAGTCCTTTCCTGCCCAGCTGGGACATATACTCACATTTCTTCTTAGCACAAAGCTTCAGACAATTCACTGGTAATCAATCTGTCAGGTTTGGTTTGCAACATGAAGTTTATGCTTTCATAGTGCTATGGTTTTTACTTTGGCCAGAAGACTTGCATATTCATCTCCCTTGAAAAACTGTACATTTGATTGTTTCTAAAAGTATTACTTTAAAACAAATTCCATGAGAAACATAAATTCTTGTGGCAGTGCATAAAAACAAAAGAAAAAAAATGGTCTATTACCTCACTATGCAGATACAAAGACTTTGTAGAATTTTCCTGTCCGTGATTATATTGTGAATGAGTTTTGCTTATCTTTTTTTTTCTTTTTCAAGATTTGATTAAGTAAAACATAAACTTCTGTGTATGGTAAGTTACATTATTTGTCTCTTTAAAATGAGTCCATATTAAATATATAAAAATAAAATGAGTCCATGCTACTCAATAAAGTAGATATATCACAGGTTAATTAAATATTTTCATGTGAGCCCCCCAAATTTTACTATTAATTGATTTAATTTTTACTCTTAATAATAATACTGTAAATGACATATTTGTATTAGGCTTTTTTTTTCCTGTACATCAATATTACGCTAGGTTACTGATTTGAACATTCTTAAGTCATTCTCTCTTTTCTTTTGGTTTGTGCTTCAAAAGAGTAGGATTGGCCCCTTAGGATAAGCATTTGGCAGATCTTACATTTTTCATTGATCAGACTGCACACACAATCTCCACTTCCTGCCCTCTGATTCACATTTGGTAGTTTTTATACCCAAACACATATCTTATTTCAGAGATTGTGCTTTAACACAAAAACTTCTGTTTGAAGAGAACTCCAGGTAACAAGTAAAATAATTGAAATAATTATCCTTTTCAAACCCTTACTTAAAAAAGAAATCACCTCCAAATGAAGTCTCTACTTGAGTTGTACTTCACCATCTTTCCCTGCTGCCTAAGGCTTGATTAATACACAAGAATGTAATTATCTGCTAATTTGGAGTCTCAACTGATTAAACAGGAAGAACGTGCACAGGTCAGAGGTTATCATGGTGCATAATTAATTGTCCAACACCATCTTAATCAACATCTCTTCAGTTTGAGCATCTTGCATTTCTTGGACAGGAAGGGGGAGGAGAGAAGTGTGATTTAATCAACTATGCCTGAGTTGTCAGAAATGGATTTGGGGAGGCGGCATCCCCCGGTTACTAGAGAAGGAGCTCAAGTGTTTCAGCCTTCAGTGACGGGTCGTGCATTACCAAGTCTGCAAGATACAAAGTGCATTATTGAACACAAGGCTTCTAGTAAGTGGCTCACTGCAACTTGATTAATAAATTGAAGTATTGAATCTGAGAGGGAAAGGTATGCACATATGAATATAGTCTAACTTGACATGAATCATTAGCCACAAAAAGCCATTGATTTTTACCAGTGCTACATTGATGCTGCTATAACCCCTGTGTGTTAAAATATAGAATCTGTCATTTTAAAAAAAAAAAAAATCACAATAATATGACCTTTCACATTTTCATAAGGATGCTATAGGTCAAATAAAATAACAGCAAGGAATATGTTTCAGGCAAGATCTGGGCTTACACACTCAGAGAATCATACTGAATTCTATGTCACACTCTAAGAGCATGGACTAGCCATTGATTTTCAGCCCTGAGACAGGAAGTCAGTATGCATTTTTATCCCATTTAATCAGCATAACAATGTGGTAAGGTAGAGATTATGTTTCCATGTTGCAGATGAGGAAACTGTGATTCAGAGCAAGTGTTTCCTCTGACCCGAGCTTGGAAGTGGCAAAGCCAAACACCGAACTTGGTGCCCTTTGCTTCTTGCCAGTTCTGGGCACGAGTGCAGTTGGCCGCTGGTGACAGGCATTTCCACTTTGCTGGATCATTCTTATGCCATGGTTCTTTCATTAGGTTCTTCTCTCCTCTCTTTGTTCCCTGAACTTGCCATCGGCATCTCTGTCTTAAAGTGTTTGGATAACAGTATCAGTGGAGTTCCTGGATCATTTCTCCTGAGGGAGAATTATTGCTATTTTTCCACTTCCGCCAATCTGTTTCTCTGAGTGAATGTGAGCTGTCTTAGAGTGTGTTTCATGAGTTTTCTTTCTGATACTTCAGAGCTTAGATCAGCATCCAGCATATATAATGTATGCAGTAAGTGTTTGTGGAATAAATTAATGAAAACAAGGAATATATGAATGGATGGATACATAAACAGGTGGATGGACAGACAGATGGATAATTGGATGAACAGATGGATGGATGGGAGAAAAATAGGCAAGTTTCCAGAGGTAAATTAGTAAGTGGAATATGTTGAATTTACCCTGTGATGCAACATCAGATAAAGGAGGGCTGCAAGTTGCTGTCAAATGTTTAAGGCTTTTGAGAGTTCTCTCCCCTCTGCTGTTCATTGGCCAATCACCTCTCTTATTGATAATGCAGGCACTGTTAAGGGTTTTCAGTTTATTCCAATGTGGTAATCATTAAAATAATAGTTTTCAGTATTTAATTAGTTGGTGGACAGTTTCAACATTTACATTTTAGAACCAATAGGCTGTATTATATATATCATTTATATTTGTATAGAAAAATATGTGTGTATATATGTGCATATAAGGAATTGGCTCAGACAGTCATGGAAGCAGACAAATCCTAAGATCTGCAGAGTGAGTCAGCAAGCTGGACACCCCAGGGAAACAATGCTCTAGCTCTAGTCCAAATTGGAAGGACTAAGAACCAGGAGAGCCTATGGTACAGTTCCTATCCAAAGGTCAGCAGGCTCATGACTCAGGAAGAGCTGAAGTTTCAGATCAAGCCAGAAGGTAGTAAAAAAGCTGATATTCCAGTTCAAAGACCATTAAGTAGGAAAATTCTCTTTTATTCAGGGGAGAGTCAATCTTTTTGTTCTTTTTTTTTTGTCCTTCAACTGATTAGATGAGGCCCTCCCCCACATTATGGAAGGCAAACTGCTCTACTCAGTCTACTAATTTAAAGTGGTAATCCCATGCAAAAACATCCACACAGAAGCATCTAGGATAACATTTTACCAAATCTCTGGGCACCAGACAGGTTGATACCTGAAACCAACCATCACATCATATGTTTTCTTAATTCCCTTTCTTTCTCCCTCATTGGTTGAGAAATACACTGAGCAAAAGGTCTGGGAGGCAAAGCAGGTTGATTTTTTGGAGACTGAAGCTGAGTCAAGCTGAATGGTAGCTGAAGCCGTTCGTTCGTCAGAGCAGGGAAGAACCAGAGAGGAAATGCAATCTCATTCTACATAAGAAAGTGGTCAAACCAAGTAAACTGCATGCTGTTGTTAAGTCTAAAGTCCATCCAGGGTCAGGAATATGCAGAAAAAGTTAAGTGGTGAAAAGTAGAGCATAAAATGGACTTGCGGGAGAGAACAAGGCAACCGAGGTACGGAAACAGCTGCAAGAATCAGGAGACAATTTTAAGAAATTACAGGAACTCTGGGTTTGGACATGTAACCAGCACAGCACTTTGGACAGAGACTTTTTTTGGAGAGCTGGGAACTGTCTCTCTTGTTTACTACCATGTTCCCATTTCTGAGTTATGTTGCTACCTAGAGTACAGGCAAGTATGGAGGTTTCATTAATGAGTGAGTGAGTGAGTGAGCGAGTGAGTGAGCGAGTGAGTTTACATGTAACAATGATATACTTTCTCCCAGGACTAAGGCAGACTTCAGTATCCTGTCATTGCACAGAGCTGCGCACCACAGCCCTTGTCATGACTACCTCCTTGACTTTCAGTTAACTGGGAAAATTTCTAGCTTTCTGGGGTTGATTCCCCACCATACCACTATATATTTCCATCTTATGCCAAACTACCCCTTTATAGCACTCCTTACATTTAATGGTATTAATTTGTTTCAATGTCTATAAATCCAACTGAAGCCAGGAATCAGTCATTCATCAAATATCACCTGGGTGCCTGCAACATGGCAGGGAGGATATAACACTTAGGAAGCCGAGAAGGTCCCTACTACTACATTTTATCAGGGAGAGACAAGAACATGTTTTGCAAATGAAAAGTAAACATGATATATTCAGCAAGTGAGTAATTATAGAAAGGGAATAAAATTATGGAGTATCTCGTGGGGTGCATGACACTGAGTGTCCAGGTGAGCCCTTTGTGAAGTAAATGACAGAAGATTTGAGGAAATGACATTCTTTGCAAACAGATCGATTCCCCTAGTTCAAAGCCATAAAGCAAAACCCCTAAGACCAAGCCAAGCTTTTCCATTCAAAGTAAGAAATTTGGATTGTGTTTTAAATATGATCCAAGTTATGTCCTTTAAAGTTCACCCTGTCAAGAGAGTAGAGGATGGTTGTTGGGGCCCAAGCGAAAAATGAGAGTCAGAATCTTGATCATTCCTGTAATGGTAATCGTTGGTATGGTGCCAGGTCCCTAACAAATGCTTGATATTTGTTAAATGAAATGATTTAATAAATCATTCTCAGAAAGTTAATTCCCTTTTATTGCAGGTCATCCATGCTCATAAAGTTGAGTTTTTTGCTTTTTAACTCAGTCTTATGGAAAAGAAAGCCATCAGAATATATTCAGAATCATAGACCACTTAGGCAAAACTTGCTCTCGCTTTTCTCTCAGAGTCCTGGTCTCCTGTAACACTTAACAGCACTATTGTTTTCCTGCTATATAATTTTTTCTTGTTCATTTTTAAAGTATCTCCTAATATACCACTGCAAAACTAACTGCTATCATAAACACAATTTGGCTAAAACTAACAAGACTTACACATTTTTTTCTCCTATTTTTATTTAATAAAATGCTCTGAATATAGATTAATTTTATTCTTCCAATATCTGTTATTGTTTTACCTACTTGCAAACACAAAGCAAAGGTTCTTTGATAAATGATTATAAAACTCTCTGGGTTTCAATTTCGTGTTGGCAACGTCCTCTGTTTTCTCACCCCAAACAGAATTTTATAATCTTCTTCAACACTGCTCAGTGGAACTCAGTTAATCCCTGTATCTTTGAGTTTCTTACCAAGTTGACTCTTGTCCTCCATGCTGGTGATCTGGTTGTCCTGACGTACCAGGGACTTCCTCAGGTGAGGGTGCTCTGAGCACTGGGCACCAGTTCCAGACCTGGAGTGAAAGGGGATTTTTCAGTCAGGGGGAAAAAAAAGGATTGAGTCCAGAATCTGTCCTTGAAAAGACTTCTCCAAGGTTAATAACACCAAAGATGTGATAAGCTCCCACAGAACATAGGATGG
Organism: Phoca vitulina; assembly: GCF_004348235.1. Taxonomy (NCBI): domain Eukaryota; kingdom Metazoa; phylum Chordata; class Mammalia; order Carnivora; family Phocidae; genus Phoca; species Phoca vitulina. Next base: position 29,670,998 of record NW_022589721.1, read on the forward strand.
AGCAGAACTAACAGTTCTGCAAAATGGGAGGCAGTACAAAGTCATGCAGTCTGAAACGAGATTTGGTCATTTATTTATTTTTTAAGTAACAGCTTAATTGACATATAATTGACATAACATAAAATTCACCCCCTTTGAAGTGTACAATCCAATGGTTCTTAGTATATTTACAGAGTTGTGCCAACATCACCACTGTCTAATGGTAAAATTTTTTTGTGTCACCCCAAAAGACACACATTACTACTCACTTCTCATTGTATTTTCCTTCCATCCTCTGGAAACCACTAATCTACTTTTTCTCTGGGGATTTGCTTATTCTGGAATTTTCGCATAAATGGGATCATACACTATGTGGCCTTTTGCAACTGGATCCTTTCTCGAAGCGTGTATTTTCAAGATTCATCTATTCTGTAGCACATACGAGTACTTTATTCCATTTTATTGACAAACAATATTCTATTAGGTAGATATATCACATTTTGTATCTATTTATCAGTTGATACATAGGTGGGTTGTTTCTTTTTTTTTAAATTTTTTATTGTTATGTTAATCACCATACATTACATCATTAGTTTTAGATGTAGTGTTCCATGATTCATCGTTTGTGCATAACACCCAGTGCTCCATGCAGAACGTGCCCTCCTCAATACCCATCACCAGGCTAACCCATCCTCCCACCCCCTCCCCTCTAGAACCCTCAGTTTGTTTTTCAGAGTCCATCATCTTTCATGGTTCATCTCCCCCTCCGATTCCCCCCCCTTCATTCTTCCCCTCCTATCTTCTTTTTTTTTTTCTTAACATATATTGCATTATTTGTTTCAGAGGTACATATCTGTGATTCAACAGCCTTGCACAATTCACAGCACTCACCATAGCACATACCCTCCCCAATGTCTATCACCCAGCCACCCAGTCCGTCCCACCCCCCACCCCACACCAGCAACCCTCAGTTTGTTTCCTGAGATTAAGAATTCCTTATATCAGTGAGGTCATATGATACATGTCTTTCTCTGATTGACTTATTTTGCTCAGCATAACAGCCTCCAGTTCCATCCACATCATTGCAAATGACAAGATCTCATTCCTTTTGATGGCTGCAAAATATTCCATTGTGTATATATACCACTTCTTCTTTATCCATTCATCTGTTGATGGACATCTTGGCTCTTTCCACAGTTTGGCTAATATGGACATTGGTGCTATAAACATCGGGGTGCACGTACCCCTTCGGATCCCTACATTTGTATCCTTGGGGTAAATACCCAGGAGTGCAATTGCTGGGTGGGGTGGTAGCTCTATTTTCAACTTTTTGAGGAACCTCCATCTTCTTTTCCAGAGTGGCTGCACCAGCTTGCATTCCCACCAACAGTGTAGGAGGGTTCCCCTTTCTCCGCATCCCCCCCAACATCTGTCATTTCCTGACTTGTTAATTTTAGCCATTCTGACTGGTGTGAGGTGGTATCTCATTGAGGTTTTGATTTGGATTTCCCTGATGCCGAGCGATGTTGAGCACTTTTTCATGTGTCTGTTGGACATTTGGATGTCTTCTTTGGAAACATATCTGTTCATGTCTTCTGCCCATTTCTTGATTGGATTATTTGTTCTTTGGGTGTTGAGTTTGGTAAGTTCTTTATAGATTTTGGATACTAGCCCTTTTTCTGATATGTCATTTGCAAATATCTTCTCCCATTCTGTCGGTTGTCTTTTGGTTTTGTTGACTGTTTCTTTTGCTGTGCAAAAGCTTTTCATCTTGATGAGGTCCCAATAGTTCATTTTTGCCCTTGCTTCCCTTGCCTTTGGCGATGTTTCTAGGAAGAAATTGCTGCGGCTGAGGTCCAAGAGGTTGCTGCCTGTGTTCTCCTTTAGGATTTTGATGGACTCCTGTCTCACATTGAGGTCTTTCAACCATTTGGAGACTTTTTTTGTGTGTGGTGTAAGGAAATGGTCCAGTTTCATTCTTCTGCATGTGGCTGTCCAATTTCCTCAACACCATTTGTTGAAGAGACTGTCTTTTTTCCATTGGACATTCTTTCCTGCTTTGTCAAAGATGAGTTGACCATAGAGTTGAGGGTCCATTTCTGGGCTCTCTGTTCTGTTCCATTGATCTATGTGTCTGTTTTTGTGCCAGTACCGTACTGTCTTGATGACAGCTTTGTAATAGAGCTGGAAGTCCGGAATTGTGATGCCGCCAGCTTTGCTTTCCTTTTTCAACATTCCTCTGGCTATTCAGGGTCTTTTCTGGTTCCATACAAAATTTTAGGATGATTTGTTCCATTTCTTTGAAAAAAGTTTATGGTATTTTGATGGGGATTGCATTGAATGTGTAGATTGCTCTAAGTAGCATTGACGTCTTCACAATATTTGTTCTTCCAGTCCATGAGCATGGAACGTTTTTCCATCTCTTTGTGTCTTCCTCAATTTCTTTCATGAGTATTTTATAGTTTTCTGAGTACAGACCCTTGCCTCTTTGGTTAGATTTATTCCTAGGTATCTTATGGTTTTGGGTGCAATTGTAAATGGGATCAACTCCTTAATTTCTCTTTCTTCTGTCTTGTTGTTGGTGTATAGGAATGCCACTGGTTTCTGTGCATTGATTTTATATCCTGCCACTTGACTGAATTCCTGTATGAGTTCTAGCAGTTTTGGGGTGGAATCTTTTGGGTTTTACACATAAAGTATCATATCATCTGCAAACAGTGAAAGTTTGACTTCTTCTTTGCTGATTTAGATGCCTTTTATTTCTTTTTGTTGTCTGATTGCTGTGGCTAGGACTTCTAATACTATGTTGAATAGCAGTGGTGATAGTGGACATCCCTGTTGCGTTCCTGACCTTAGGGGGAAAGCTCTCAGTTTTTCCCCATTGAGAATGATATTCGCTGTGGGGTTTTCATAGATGGCTTTTATGATATGGAGGTATATACCCTCTATCCCTATACTCTGAAGAGTTTTGACCAAGAAAGGATGCTGTACTTTGTCAAATGCTTTTTCTGCATCTATTCAGAGGATCATATGGTTCTTGTTCTTTCTTTTGTTAATGTATTGTATCACATTGATTGATTTGCGGATGTTGAACCAACCTTGCAGCCCAGGGATAAATCCCACTTGGTCGTGGTGAATAATCCTTTTAATGTACTGTTGGATCCTATTGGCTAGTATTTTGGTGAGAATTTTTGCATCCATGTTCATCAAGGATATTGGTCTGTAATTCTCCTTTTTGATGGGGTCTTTGTCTGGTTTGGGGATCAAGGTAATGGTGGCCTCATAAAACGAGTTTGGAAGTTCTCCTTCCATTTCTATTTTTTGGAAGAGTTTCAGAAGAAAGATATTAATTCTTCTTTAAATGTTTGGTAGAATTCCCCTGGGAAGCCATCTGGCCCTGGGCTTTTGTTTGTTGGGAGATTTCTGATTAGTGCTTCAATTTCCTTAGTGGTTATAGGTCTGTTCAGGTTTTCTATTTCTTCCTGGTTCAGTTTTGGTAGTTGATACATCTCTAGGAATGCATCCATTTCTTCCAGATTATCTAATTTGCTGGCATAGATTTGCTCATAATGTATTCTTATAATTATTTGTATTTCTTTGGTGTTGGTTGTGATCTCTCCTCTTTCATTCATGATTTTGTTGATTTGGGTCATTTCTCTTTTCTTTTTGATAAGTCTGGCCAGGGGTTTATCAATCTTTTAATTCTTTCAAAGAACCAGCTCCTAGTTTCGTTGATCTGTTCTACTGTTCTTTTGGTTTCTATTTCATTGATTTCTGCTCTGATCTTTATTATTTCTCTTCTCCTGCTGGGTTTAGGCTTTATTTGCTGTTTTTTCTCTAGCTCCTTTAGGTGTAGGGTTAGGTTGTGTATTTGAGACCTTTCTTGTTTCTTGAGAAAGGCTTGTATTGCTATATACTTTCCTCTTAGGACTGCCTTTGCTGCATCCCAAAGATTTTGAACAGTAGTGTTTTCATTTTCATTGATTTCCATGAATTTTTTTAATTCTTCTTTAATTTCCTGGTTGACCCATTCATTCTTTAGTAGGATGCTCTTTAGCCTCCATGTATTTGAGTTCTTTCTGACTTTCCTCTTGTGATTGAGTTCTAGTTTCAAAGCATTGTGGTCTGAAAATATGCAGGGAGTGATCCCAATCTTTTGGTACCAGTTGAGACCTGATTTGTGACCTAGGATGTGATCTATTCTGGAGAATGTTCCATGGGCACTAGAGAAGAATGTGTATTCTGTTGCTTTGGGATGGAATGTTCTGAAAATGTCTGTGAAGTCCATTTGGTCCAGTGTGTCATTTAAAGTCTTTATTTCCTTGTTGATCTTTTGCTTAGATGATGTGTCCATTTCAGTGAGGGGGGTGTTAAAATCCCCCACTATTATTGTATTGTTGTCAATGTGTTTCTTTGCTTTTGTTATTAATTGCCTTATATAATTGGCTGCTCCCATATTAGGGGCATAGATATTTACAATTGTTAGATCTTCTTGTTGGATAGACCCTTTAAGTAGGATATAGTGTGCTTCCTCATCTCTTATTACAGTCTCTGGTTTAAAATCTAATTTGTCTGATATAAGGATTGGCACCCCAGCTTTCTTTTGGTGTCCATTAGAATGGTAAATGGTTTTCCACCCCCTCACTTTCAATCTGGGGGTGTCTTTGGGTCTAAAATGAGTCTCTTGCAGACAGCATATTGATGGGTCTTGTTTTTTTTCCAATCTGATAGCCTGTGTCTTTTGATTGGGGCATTTAGCCCATTTACATTCAGGGTAACTATTGAAAGATAGGAATTTAGTGCCATTGTATTGCCTGTAAGGTGACTGTTACTGTATATTGTCTGTGTTCCTTTCTGGTCTATGTTGCTTTTAGGCTCTTTCTTTGCTTAGAGGACCCCTTTCAACATTTCTTGCAGGGCTCGTTTCGTGTTTGCAAATTCCTTTAGTTTTTGTTTGTCCTGGAAGCTTTTTATCTCTCCTTCTCTTTTCAATGACAGTCTAGCTGGATATAGTATTCTTACCTGCATATTTTTCTTGTTTAGTGCTCTGAATATATCCTGCCAGTCCTTTCTGGCCTGCCAGGTCTCTGTGGATAGGTCTGTTGCCAATCTAATGTTTCTACCATTGTAGGTTACATATCTCTTCTCCCGAGCTACTTTCAGGATTTTCTCTTTGTCTCTGAGACTTGTAAGTTTTACTATTAGATGTCGGGGTGTTGACCTATTTTTATTGATTTTGAGAGGGGTTCTCTGTGCTTCCTGGATTTTGATGCCTGTTTCCTTCCCCAAATTAGGGAAGTTCTCTGCTATAATTTGCTCCAATATACCTTCTGCCCCTCTCTGTCTTTCTTCTTCTTCTGGGATCCCAATTATTCTAATGTTGTTTCATCTTATGGTATCGCTTATCTCTCGAATTCTGCCCCCATGATCCAGTAGTTGTTTATCTCTCTTTTTCTCAGCTTCTTTATTTTCCATCATTTGGTCTTCTATTTCACTGATTCCCTTTTCTGCCTCATTTATCCTAGCAGTTAGCACCCCCATTTTTTATTGCACCTCATTAATAGCCTTTTTGATTTCGACTTGGTTAGATTTTATATCTTTTATTTCTCCAGAAAGGGTTTCTCTAATAACTTCCATGATTTTTTCAAGCCCAGCTAGTATCTTTAAAATCATGATTCTGAACTCTAGGTCCGACATCGTACTAATGTCTGTATTGAGTAGGTCCCTGGCAGTTGGTACTGCCTCTTGTTCTTTTTGTTGAGGTGATTTTTTCCATCTTGTCATTTTGTCCAGAGGAGAATAGATGAATGAGAGAACAAAATGGTAACAGGGTAACAACGTCCCCAGAAAATATACTCTAAACAAATCAGAAAAGACTTGAAACCGGGGGAAAAGAAAGGGAAAGAAGGAAAAAAGAAAAAGAAAAAGAAAGAAAAAGAAAAAGATAAAAACAAACAAAAACAGAACAAAACAAAAAAAACAGAATATGGTCAAATATGATCAGGCTGGTGCATAGATCAATGCCACACACTAGATTTTGGGTGTATTTTGTTCTGTTAGAAGAAAGTGCCTCCCAAAATTTTCAAGAAAAAAAAACTTATATATGTACAAAAATAAGGGTTGATATGATGAAGGGATAGGATATGACTGTAAAGATGAAAATTATAAAAAAATTTATAAAAGGGAATTGATAAGATAAGAAGTTGTTTTAAAAAAGAAAGAAGAGGATTTAAAAAAAAGAAAGAAGGAAAAAAAAAAAAGGGAGAGAATGTGATCAGGCAGGAGACTAGAACAAAGCCATACACTAGAGATTTAGGGTATATTTTGATCTGTTAGAAGAAACTGTATCTCAAAATTTTTAAGAGAGAACAACTTATATATATATGCCAAAAATAAGGGTAACTACTATGAAGGGATAGAATATGACTCCAAAAATGAAAAATAAAAATGTTTTTTAAGAAAGGGATTGATAAGATGTTGGTTGAAAAGGGGAAAAAGAAAAATTCAAAAAACAAACACAAAAAAAGTTGAAAAAAATTTAACTTTGAAAGACTAAAGAATCATGGTAAAAAAGCCATGAATTCTATGTGCAGTATTCCCCTAGCGCTGGAGTTCTGCCGTTCTTTTTTTTTTTAAAGATTTTATTTATTTATTTGGCAGAGAGAGACACAGGGAGAGAGTGAACACAAGCAAGGGGGAGTGGGAGAGGGAGAAGCGGGCTTCCCGCCGAGCAGGGAGCCTGACGCGGGGCTCGATCCTAGGACCCTGGGATCATGACCTGAGCCGAAGGCAGACGCTTAACCGAATGAGCCACCCAGGCGCCCCTGGACTTCTGCTGTTCTCATTGATCGGTAAATTGGTCTTGGCTGGCTGTTCTCGCTGATCTTCTGGGGGAGGGGCCTGTTGCCGTGGTTCCCAAATGGCTTTGCCGGAGGCGGAATTGCCCCGCCCTTGCCCGGTCCGGGCTAAGTAATCTGCTCGGGTTTGCTCTCAGGAGCTCTTGTTCCCTGCAAGCTTTCCGTACAGCTTTGGAGGCGGAGAGTGAAAATGGCGGCCTCCCAGTCTCTGCCCCGGAGGAGCCGAGAACTCGGGGTCCCGCTCCTCAGCGAGCCCCCAGAGAAAAGCAGTCAGTCACTCCCGTCTCCCCGGTCTCCAGCCGCACTCCGTGCTCACCCGGCCTGTGACCGAGCGTTTCTATCTGGCGCCCGACCCCGGGTGGAGTCTCCAAACCCAGCAGATCCCCGTGGTGCGCTCCCGCGCCGCTCCTCCCGGGGGAAGAAGGTGAGTCTCCCCGGATCTGCCGCTTGTTGGGTCCCTGCTGGAGGAGCAGTGGCCCGACTGTGCCGCGGATCACGGTTTATGGCCACCCCGAGCTGAGAGCCCGCGCCTGGGCTCCGTCTCTGCGGCCGGCTTCCCTGCTCCGATCCCTGGGAGCTCTGCCGCACTCAGGCAGCCCCGGTCTTTCTGTGACCCCGAGGGTCCTGAGACCACACTGTCCCGCGAGGGTTCCACCCCCCACTTCGCCACCAGAGTGACGTCCCTCAGCGGAGCAGACTTCTAAAAGTTCCGATTTTGTGCCCCGCGGCTCTATCACTTGCCAGAAGCGGCCGACGGAGGCCCCTCCCCCGCCGTCTATCCTCCCGAATATCGCCTTGGATTCACTTCTCCGCACGTCCTACCTTCCAGAAAGTGGTCGCTTTTCTGTTCAGAGAGTTGCTGCTATTCTTTTCTTCGATCTCCTTTTGAGTTTGTAGGTGTTCAGAATGGTTTGATCCCTATCCAGCTGAATTCCTGAGACCAGATGAAATCCAGGTCTCCTACTCCTCTGCCATCTTTCTCTGCTCCCAGGTGGGTTGTTTCTAATTTTGATTATTGTGAATAATGCTGCTATGGATATTTGCATACAGGCCTTTGTCAGGACATGTATTTTCAATTTTCTGGCGTATACCTAAGAGTGAAATTGCTGAATCATATGGTTTAACATTTCAAAAAACTGTCAAACCATGTCTGTGGAGGCTGAAACATTTTGCATTTTCATCAGGAATATATGAGTTTCAATTTCTCTATATCCTCCCCAAATGTTATTGTCTGTCTTCTTGATTTTAACTTTTAGTGAGCATGAAGCAGTATCTCACTGTATTTTGATGTTCAGTTTCCAGATGACTAATGATTAAGTATCTTTACATGTGTTTATTAGCCATCCGTATATTATCTTTGAAGAAATGTCTGTTGAAACCCTTTGATCATTTCAATTCGATTAACTATCTTTTCATTAAGTTGAAAGTGTTCTTTGTATATTCTGGACACAAGTTCCTTATTAGATACATGACTTGAAAATATTTTCTCCCAGTTTTTGGGTTGATTTTTCACTTTATCGTTGGTTTCCTTTGAAACACAAACACTTTTTTCTAATTTTCATGAAATTCAGTTTACTTACTTTTTTTAAATTGCTTGTGTTTTTCTTGTGATGTTTACAAAACTACTGCCAAATACGAGGTCATGAAGATTTAGTTCTATGTTTTATAGTTTTTGGTCTTATGTTTAGGCCTATGACTCATTTTTATTTAATTGTTGTATGCAGTGTGAGATAGGAGTCCAACCTCATTCTTTTGTCTGTGGATATCCTATTGTCCCAGCATCGTTTGTTGAAATGATTGTCAATTTCCCATCACTTGTCTTGGTACTCTTCTTGATCATCAATGTAATGGTTTATTTTTGGACTCTCAATTCCATTTGATCTGTATGTCCATCCTTATGACAATACTATACTGTCTTGATTACAGTAGCTTTAAAATAAGTTTTGAAATCAGGAAGCATGAGTACCTCAAATTTGTTCTTCTTAAAGATTACTTTGGCTATCCTGGGACTCTTGAATTTCCATATGAATTTTAGAATCAGTTTGTCAATTTCTGCAAAAAAGCTACCGGGTATTTTGATAGGGATTATTGCTGGGTATTGTGAGCTTAATTTGGTTTTTGTTGTTGTTGATGATGTTTTGGTTTCTTACGGTGGAAGTTTATGTTATTGATTAGACACACTTATCTTTAAATATAGGTATTGACAGGTCTAAATTGCCCATTCAGCACTGCATCATATAAGTTTAGATGCATCTCATAAGTTTTGGCACATTGTTCTCTTCATTTTCGTTCACTTCAAAGTCCTTGATAATTTCCCTTGAGGTTTCTTGCTTATTTGGGAATATATTGTTTAATTCTCACATATTTTTAAATATCCCAAATATTTTTTTTTCTGGAATTGATTTCTACTTTTATTCCATTCATGTCAGAGAACATACTTTGACTTCAGTCCTTTTAAATTTATTGAGGTTGTTTTATGGCATAACATATGGTCTATCTTGAAGAATATTCCGTATACACTTGAGAAGAATGTGTATTCTGCTAATTTTGAGTGAAGAGTCACAGTCTTGCCACTTATTATCTATGTAGTTTTGGAAAACTTATTTATTTATTTAATTAAAGGGGCTCAATTTTTCTCGAACTATTTTCTCAAATAGTTATGTCAATTTGGGGGAATGATAATCTTGTAGAAAATGTTTTATTTTTTTTTTAAAGACTTGATTTATTTATTGACAGAGAGGGGGAACACAAGTAGGGGGAGTGGGAGAGAGGGAATCTGATGTGGGGCTCAATCCCAGGGCCCTGGGATCATGACCTGAGCCAAAGGCAAACGCTTAACTGACTGAGCCACCCAGGCGCCCCAAAAATGTTTCATTGTTGATGTTGTTGATGTGTTTCTGGATTTGTTTTGTTTTATCTGTTTACTTTTTGAGAATTAAATAACATAATATATGTAATACAATGTGTGGCCCTAAGCGTATGGTAGACTCAGGATAGTTAGTACCATTACTCCACTCCTGTGTAAAATTCACCTTTGAAAAACTGTTTCTCTGTGCAAGCCAACATGGTCTTTCTTAGTGAAATTGTTTCTATGGCAATAAATTGACTTCAGAAGATCTAACGGTTTTCCCTGCTTTTGAAGAAAGGAGATACCTGATTTCCAATAATTGACATGGAGGGAGGGATTGTTTATTTCTTGAAAATATATTAGAAACTCACTGAGAAGTTTTGAATGCTTCAAAAAAGCAAAACTGTTTTGAGCAACCTACATTACAAATCCATAGAACCTGGGTAATACGCAAGCATCAACCATGACCAACTAAGTTTGAGGACCTCATTGTCTATGAGGAGAGACAAAATGTGATAAAAATAAGCCCACAATATTTTACTCTATTCTTCCTGGGCTGAGAATGTCTTCTTCCCATATATCACATGGTAAATAACTACAAAATTTTTAACTCATTTCAACTACTACTTCTTTCATGAAACCTTTCATGATTGAAAGTATGAGGCTTCCTTCAAATAAACCAATGATTATTCAATTAAGTCTCTTTAAATAAGCATTTCAATTTGTTTTAAGGTATAATTATTGACTTAATCTATGAAACGGGAATCTGAAAAACAGAGACTGTGTTCTGCATTTCCATGAGCATCTGTGTAGTTTATGTAAATTCTTGTAAGCCCCAGTTTCTAACTCTAAAAAAAAAAAATGGAGATGATTATCTCTTCTTAAATTTCTATCACCATGGTCCAAAGGGCCTTATCATTTAGTGAGCAAAAGAATAGAATTCTTTGAATAGAACTAAAAATGTATATCCCTACCAGTGAGAACTTCTGCCTGAATAACTGCAGCTATAGTATGCTGACCTAAATCCATTCCAAAAAATATATCATGATTTCATGTTTGAGTCACCTGTTCAGAATAGATTTGGTAAGTGATATAGCATAAAATTAACTTGGAATCTGGAGCCAGTTGTGTTGTTTTTAATTCCTCCTCTGTGGCTGTGTGACTTTTGGCTTGTTTTTGCCATCCTTGTGCCTCAGTTTACTTAGCCTTATGAGCCATATTCTAATTATGCCTACTTCATAAGGTTGCTATGAAGACCAAATGAGAAAAACAAGTAAAAAGCTTGTAACAGTGCCAGGCCAAAAGAAAGCACTAAGTCAATGTTAGTTATTATTGTTATTATGATCATTTTTATAGCCATTTTTTAAACCTATCTTAAGTAATACAAATTACATTTTTTTCCATTTTTATGATCTCTGGAAATCTAAAGAACCAGACTATGTACCCTTAGACTAATTTGACTGTAAAATTTCTATTAGCTGTCTCAGATTCTGTGACTGAGTGTTGAAGCCCCCCACCAGTGGGTAGGGCCATGGCTCTGGAATAAGCTGACCCAAGGAAGCTAAGCTCAGGTATTTTACTAGAAGTCTTCCAAGGTAAGAATACCCAAGTAGTAATCGAGGCTTCCCTCCTAGCAAAATAGTTGAGAGTCAGAACTAGAGTGGAGGGTGTGTTAAATAAGCAGGTGATAGAGTCAAGATTTAGACTTGAGAAAATCAGAGCATAACCAAATGTTGTTTCTTTATCCCATCTTTGGGATTGTAGCTCTTTGTACACTTGTGATTAATAAGGTAATTGTTTAGAGTCGTGTATTTTATGTTATGTCTCTTGCAGGGAATGTTAAGCCAGGTAAGGACACAAACTGCCCCTATTTGGTCTATCTCTGTCCCTGTGGTCAGGGCCCAGCATTTGTCATCTGTACATGTGGACTGAATGGATGAATTACGGTGAATCCTTAGTGATTTAGGAGAAATGACATGGGTATCTAAGGATTCTCCAAATGAACTGGGATTTACATGGTCCTTGCACATGTTTTGTTACCTAAAACAACAAGATTAAGATGGACGTCTATGAGCCATGGGCACAAGGGGACCGATACCAGACTGTAAGACAGCAATAGAAGCCGAGACATTCCATCGTGTTCAACACCAGATTAAGACTAATTTGTACTTTAAGAACATCATTACATTTCAAATTGGTCTGGTTTGGGAAATCCCAGTCTGAATTCAGAAGCTCAATCGACTTAGCTTTGTTGTGAGAATTAAATTTGACAATGTATATAAAGAACTTAGTTGAACACAGAGAAAACAGCAACTCGTGGGGACTGGGAAGGAGCTACGTGCTTCTTTCATTTTTGATTTTGTGCTTGTTTCCCATCTCTATTTTCAGAGCTTAACCCAGCAAGCTCAAAATATACATCCAGTAAATGAATGAATGAGTGCAAAAATGAATGGATGGATGGTTGCATGGATAAATAGATGAGGGGAAAAGTGCCTGCTATTCTAAGATTATTACTTGTTTTCATGTCATGGTAAGGAGAAAGGGTTTGATTAGGACAAGATTCAGTGGACCTCGTGACTTTGCAAAATCCCTGAGAATGAGCATGTGGCCTTCTCTCTGGCCTCATTATGCAGGTCTTGTACACACTTGGGGAGAGTCCAGGTTACACCTGTCCCCATTTTGCACCCAGCTGGAAACTGCCCTCTCATGATGTCCCTGCTATTAAAAGTCTCTCGCTTGAAGCTTACAAATCTAGTGTGATCCAGATCAACATGCTCAGACATGTGGAATAGTTCCAGTGATCTCAAAGCCAAGCCAAGAATGCCATAATAACCTCTGTGCAGGTAGTGCACAAAGCCAGGGGGACCTGGCTGTTATCAGACTTTCTCTGCTTGCTGGTCTACTACTTGTAATTGGATGTACAATGAAGCTCCTATGAAGCTTTTGTGGGTCCCTCAAAAATGATTTATTGGCTTCTCTTTACTCTCTGTAAGGTTTCCTGACATTTGTCAAACATTCAACAAATATTTACTAGTACACATTGTTTGTGGGGCCTTGGGATAATATCTTAGTTTAACAAATTTGATTCTCCAATTGGAGAATTGTCCTCTTGGATAGGATGAAAACAAGACTTAAAAAATAGGTAGTACAAATATAGCATGATCATTCATACAAGAGAAGCATAACAAACTACTGAGTTACTATTATGCCAATATTTATTTCTTATACTAAAAATAACTGCTATTCGCATATTACATATTCACTTTTAGAAAACATTTCAATTAGTTTTGGATGTGAGATTCTCACGATATAAAAGGACTATTATCTCCATATTTTTCACATGAGAATGTAGTCTCAGAGAAGTTCTGAGAATTACCCAGAATGGGAAGTAGTGAATGACAACTGGGTTCAAGACCCAGTCTTCTGACTTTAAGTGCAGTGCTCTTTCCAGAGTTCCTTATTTCCTCATGATTGCATCATTTTGAGGATCCCCCCCGAGCACCTGGCACTGTGCCTTGCAGGTATGTAATATATGGACCAACTCGGTGGACTTTGAGATTCTGTTAGGCTTGACTGGGAATCCTGAGGGGTCTAACTTACCAACTGGACAGACTTGTCTATAAGTGATTTGAGCCTCCTGCCCCTTATCTGCAAGATATAGCTCTACATTTATGATGACAAAAATGAAATAATAAAATTATAAATAAAAAAATAAAGTTCAGGGGCACTTGGCTGGCTTAGTCAGTATAGCAAGTGACTTTTGATCTCAGGCTCATGAGTTTGAGCCCCACACTGGGCATAGAGATTACTTGAAAAAAATGTTTCAGTACCAACTGAAGAAACCAAAGAATAAATATCTCATTGTATTCTGAGGATTAAATGCCAAAGTATATAAACACTGCAGCATACCTCCTGAGTTTATGGACGGAATTCTACAAAAATGTGTTTCCTTTATTTTCCTTTGTACACTTTCTTTCAAATTGAGGCGATGAACTCTGAGCAGTCTCCTTGTTTCTATGATGCTACTTCTGTGTTGTTTGCACAAGAAAGAATAGGAATTTGTGTCATTTGAGAGACTCAAGTTCAGAGAGCTGGCACCAAAGCAGAAGCCAGGTCCCCTAACTGGAAACACAGTGGCCTCCCTGCCCCTGTGCTTTGACCAAGGTACAGCAGAGGAATCCATCCATTCTGCAGCGAGCCCATATGTTTTCCGAGATGGCTTCAATCCTTGTTGAAAAGCCGATGGTCTAGAGGTGATTAAATGATTAATAGTGACAGTGCTGGACTGAGAGCTCTTTATATCTCTTCCAATATCTTTTTCAACTGACAGTCTAGGCAACCAATTCCAAGATCACCAAGGTAGTGACAATTTTTCTTATAAGCCATTTCTTGAGGACTTCAAACCCTTCTGTGCTGGATGATGTGGCTGTATCTCTTAGAAACGTGATAGCTTCTTTCCCCATTTGCCCATGTCCATTAATTTCTCCATTCTGTATGTAAAATACTTTCAGGAGAGGTAAAGGGATTAAATCTTTTCCAGAGTTTGTTGTTTGCTAGATACTGTCCCAGCTGGAGACACTGTGCAAAGTTCGGTGTCAAACATATAAATGCTGCACTTAATATACAGTACCCACAGTCCCCTATATTGCTTTTTTTTTAGTAGAACATGGTCACCTAGTGAGTATTACTAAAGAGTTCTCTTAAGTATTATAATCCACATTGACACCTGCATTGGGTGGTTGATTCAATCACTTGACGTGATCTTGGGTGATTGATAACAGGTATGGACATCAGCAGTACAGTTTGCTGAGAAGGATGGCTTTAGCCCCGCCCATGCTCAGCATTGCTATGCCCACCCACCCCGGTGTGCTTGGCATTCAGTGACCCCCTGCAGCCCTGACTAGACTGGCATGTCCTTTAGAGCATCGTCTTGTCTGTGCACACCCCATCCATCCAGTAATGCTACCTCCCAGTCATGCCCAGAACCCATCAAGTCTTGCCTATTTCACAGAGACAGAAGATTCGATAAAAAAATGAGGGAAAAGCCTTTGGAGTGGTGATTCTCTCTCTCTCTTTTTTCCTTCACCTTCAGCTCCTCCTTTTTTCTCTACCTTTTCCTCCTCTCCACTTACTCCACTTACTCTTATGTGGTGGTGGTGGTGGACAGAAGCAGCAGAGTAAGCTTTGCTCTCGGATTGTCCTTGGTTCAAATCTTACTCTGTTTGGTTACATAAACAAGTGATTTACCTAAACCAGGATATGTTGATCTGCAAAACAGGAAAGATGCACATTTCGAAGGACTGTTTTGAAGAATAAATAGAAACATAAATTCTTATTAGTACAGTTTTGGCACGCAGCAATATTTCAATAAACGGAAGCTGTTGTTGTTAATGGCCTCATCATTCTTACCTACTACTCACAGATTCTCAGGAGAAACATTCTTGCAATTCTGAATCCAGTCAATTTGAAGCATCACTGAAATCCCCTGCCAAATCTATTAGGAAACACATCGACAGGAAATTTGGAAGCTCCGTATTGAAACATTAAAGAATTGAATTTGAATAAGAAAAAAGTTGGGGAGAAAATCTGTATGTATGCACCACTCTTAAAGATAACCAAAGATATACCAGGAAGGAAAAAAATCCTGCAAAATCAGTTGGAGACTGCAAAATAGATTTAAGTGGAAGGCCTTTGCACAACTTCACATTTCCTACTTTCTTTTTATTTTCCCTACTTTCTAACTTCTGCAGTTTTAATGCAATTTCATGAAACAACGCCATAAATATTACTAATTAAACTAAATTTGATGATGCACACTAGAAAACCAAATAATGAAACTATATTCCTACTATCCGGCTATGTAAATATTACTAATTAAACTAAATTTGATGATGCACACTAGAAAACCAAATAATGAAACTATATTCCTACTATCCGGCTATGTTTATTTCTTGTAAAATTCCATTCATTTAGCCTAAAAACTATAATCTATTGCTGAAGATACCCTGTCCACTTTTCCTCTCCCCTGGCAAGAAACTAGGGCTTGGGGGGATCTGGTTTTGAGTCTTATTCTAGAGCTAATCCTCTGTAGGATCTCGGGCATGTCACTCTGATCATCTGTAAGGCTGTGTGTATTCCTCCAGGCTATATGAACCATCCTGCCAACAAATGGACCAACCAAATATACAGAAGCAGTTGGTGTTTCTTAGAACCACTATTAATGTTAACACATTTATTTTAGCTCTTTTATCAATGAGTAATTGAATGGAAGCAAAGCCTGAGGACATAATAGCTGTAAGTCTCTGTGTACTTTCCTGTATCTTGAGAAGGCAAAAAAAATAAAAATTATTTCAGATACTGATCATCATTATCATAACAAAATCATAAACCCAAAAAAATTTCAATAGGAAATAATGGGATTAGTAAGCACTAGGGACTGCACATAGCATGTGAGGAGAAAACCTCTCTGATGGAATAAATGTAACCTGGCAAATGTTGGATGATGACATAAGGAACTCTGGCTCATGACCTTTAGGTGCAAGTGCCCTGAGGCAGAAGAGGTGGTTATTTTAAAGGAGCAAAGTGAAGATCTGTGTGGCTGAAGAACACATAATAGGGAGATTGATGAGACATTCGATTTGAACCAAGAACTGGTCATAAGGAGCATTGGAAACAAAAACTATAAAGAGTTTCGATGTCACCATATTTGTCAAGGGAATTTGCAAGAAAAATTTAAATAGGGGTATGTCATGATTAACCTAGAGTTTAGAAAGTTCATAGTGGTTAAGGAAGATCATGGATTATAGGAGCGAGTTTAACACAAACCTTAGGAGATAAAAAGAGATGATAGTAGCTACCTCTTGGCATGGTAGCTAGGTAGATAATGGTGGCAGGATAGAGGACATATTTTGAAGCTAGAGTCTACAGGATTTGTTGTATTGGTCATGACAAAGTGGAGCATCACAAATGATTTCCAGTCCATTTATTGCCCTTATTTTCAGTCATGGTTTTCTTGGATATTGATGGAGTTTGGGTTCTGAAGGAGAGGGGCAGCCTGAGCACTGGATCTACCCACCCCCCACCCGCCGCCCCCCGCATACCCATGAGGCACTCATCCAAGTTCATTTGGCATGGTGTTATTCTTGTCTGGTCCTCACCTGCTATATTTTTCCTTTTGGGATTCCCCATAACCACCCCCCAAAAAGCAGTGCAGCATCACTAACCTACATGGTCCTACCCCTTTCCTCTCCAGTGGAAAATACTCTTATTTTATGAGAGGTGAATCCTGTGGATGAGTGGAGAAGGTGGGGTATCTCACATAGTGAAGCCTAAGCATTAGACAGGAAAGTCCTCTGTTTGCTGTGCTATGAATCCTGTGATTTTAGGGTAGGGGCAGAAACTGAGGAAAGTATGTATCTTCTATCTTCCTTCAATGTTACAGGCTGTCTCTATGTAGATGTCACATAAACACACACCCTTACATACATGCATTTACTATTCTTGGTTCTGCTAATCTCCAATCTGTACATTTCCTTCTTAATGTTATGTGATTTCATTTTTTTAAAAACGCATGCACGAGTCAGGGGAGGGGCAGAGGGAGAGAGAATCTCAAACAGGTCCCGAGCACAGAGCTCAACAAGGGGCTCAGGACTCTGAGGTCATGATGGGAGCCGAAACCAAGAGTTGGACATCAACAGACTGATTTCATTCTTAACATATCAGGCATATATTTTATTGAGAAGATAAGAAATACTGAATCAAAATCTGCACTGAGATTTCTGTGGGCAGATTCTTCATGGTAGTCAACTCTGAGCTCCATGAAACACCTAAGATAAAGGCTAACCTGGAACAGAACAAACACACACTACATAATTATTTGCTTTAATGAGTTGTTTAGGGTTTGCTAAAATTATTATCTGCATTAATTAAATATCAACATACTAGCCAAGTTTGGAAGAAAGCACATTTAAAATACATTGCATTTCTTGATTTTCTAATTAAAAATAATTATTCACTCAGTGCAGAGACAGACAAATACAAAATCTAATTTTAATTAAAACTAATGTAAGTGAATTTGTGTAAAAGTGAACTGGCTTTGGAAAGATGACTTTGAATTTTAAATAGAAAAATTAAATGAAATATAATATTACTCTTCTGGTTATAAAATACATATGCTTGCAGTCAGGAAATAAGTTTTTAAAATTACCCTATTTTTTTTATCTCCATGGATATTTTGATTTGTAAGCAGTCTTACTGCAAGGAATATCTGGTATCTGATAGTCTTCAAGATTTTATTATTTTTTTACTTGATGCAATCTTTCTCTGTATATTATGTTATCTGATTTTTTATAACAACCTTGTGTGGTAAACCAGAAAGTATCTTTGTCCTCATTTTATATGAATCTGACTTATCCAAGGTTAACACAGCATGGAAGTGGCATAGCCAGGACATTAATCTTATAATCCTGCGGGTATTTCCCCCTTTTAATTCCTCTACACTTTATGCGATACCGTAGCATGTACCCCAGGTTTTTCAGGACATTTATATAATCTGTGTCACTGTTACCACTAGAATTTTCTTGGCATATGCATACTTGAAGTTACATTTTTGCATTGGAAACTATGGTGACTGTATTACATTACTGAGAAGTAGCATTTACTTAATTAGATAACTCTCTCTCTTTTTTTTTTTTTCCTAAAATCATGTATTGAGTAACTACAAAGTTGCAAGCATCACAGAATAATCAGAAAGAACTTCATTTCAAACAAAAATGTAGGGGGACTTATAAACGAGTGTCGTCCATCTCTGTTGATCAATTGGCTTTTCTTGTTTCACTTGGAGAAATGCTCTTGCTACATAATTCTACAGAAAAGACTAACAATTTAACGTATCAGCAGCTCGATGAGATAAGCTACAACCTTTGACTAACCATCCTGTCACCTGGCTCCTCAATGCTCGAATGCTAGAAATATTAACAAAGATTTAATTTCCACATTAAAATTCTTGTTTGAAATAGTTTAATATTTCTTTCTATCAATTTGAAAAGATTAATATTTACTGGATCTGCTTTATCTTGAAATCCAATACACTGTGTTCTGAGGACATTATAATTTAGTTGCATTTGACATGCTTTGAGAAGGGCATAAATTAAATCCCTGATGTGTGGCATTAAACATTAGGAAAGTGGCCAATATTCCTGAGAGAGGAGAATACCCAGTTATGATTTGTTATTAAAATAATAGTAACTTACAAATGCATTGCTATTGTCTGGGAAGGCATAGAAAAAACACATAGGATAAGGCTTCCACTGAATCATATCAGCTGTGAAAGCAGATAGCCTTTTTTTTTTTAAGATTTTATTTATTTATTTGAGAGAGGGAGAGAGCATGAGGTGGGGGAGTGGGAGTAGGGAGGGGCAGAGGGAGAGGGAGAAGCAGATTCCCAGCTGAGCAGGGAGCCCAACTTGGAGCTCCATCCCAGGATCCCTGAATCATGACCTGAGTTGAAGGCAGAGGCTTAATGGACTGAGCCACCCAGGCGCCTTGCAGATAGCCTTTTAAACCTGCCTTTTGAAGGTGCTGCTGCTGCTTCTTTTTTTTTTTTCCTAACAGGTAAGGACTTTAATGTAATCATAGTATTATTAGACTCAACAAAATCAAAAGTAATTCCTTAATATCACTGTGTTCAAGTTTTCCTGTTTGAAATGTCTTTTTTTTTTAAGATTTTATTTTTAAGTAATCTCTACACCCAAAGTGGGTCTTGAACCCATGAGTCCTAGATCAAGAGTTGCATGCTCTACTGACTAAGCCAGCCAGGAGCCCCTGAAATATGTCTTTTTACAGCTGTTTGTTTTTTTTTTTTTTCCTATTGAATCCAAATATAATTTACCATTTGCATTTGGTTGATTTGTCTACTCAGTCTCTTTCATTTATTTATTTATTTATTTTAAAGGTTTTATTTATCTGAGAGAGAGAGGGAGTGTGAGCAGGGGAGGGAGGAGGAGTAAAGGAAGAGGGACAAGCTGTCCTCGCTGAGCATGGAGTCTGATGTGGGGATCCATCCCAGGACCCTGAGATCATGACCTGAGCTGAAGGCAGATGCTTAACCGACTGAGCCACCCAGGTACTACAACTCAGTCTCTTTTAATCTATGACAGTTTTCCTTCCCTCCCCCTCCATTTTTTTTTAAACATTTATTTGTTGAACAACTTCAATCTTCTGGTAGGGTGGGCAAGGTGCTGCTTCTTACTGCTTGGCTGTCCTGTGGATGAGGGGATAGGCTGAGCAAGTTCAGAGCTGGGGCCTCGTAAGGTTCTGCTACATGGGAGCTGGGAAGACCAATGCCTTCGCATGGATCTCTCTTCTTGGTGACAAGCACACCGTGTGACCATCACCATCATACCACTCAGGAAACCTTATGATTAAGTATCTGTTTCCTCCTCATTCCTCTTGGAGATCCTCCAAACAGATGGATAATATGTGTGTACTTTTTGGCACTCGGAGAATATTTGTTGAATGAATGAGGCATGAATGAGTGGAGTAGAAGTCATTTTAAGACAGACTATTTTAAATATCCATTTCATTCCCATAATTGGTTGGAAATACTAACATAAGAGTACCTATCTCAAGCACTTGTTTAATTATAAAACAACTGAACAAAACCCATCATGAAGAAAAGTCTCTAATCAGTGCCCGACCTGTAGGAGGTATGTGAAGTTCTCTCTCGCTCTCTCTCTCTCTTTTTTTTTTTCCAAGGGACAACCCAAGCCAGTGTGGGCTCTGAGGGTCAGGGGTAGTGGGGTAGGAGAACACAGATTCAAAAAGTCAGAAGGAGGGAAAGAATCACATGCTACAGGCACCTTTACCAAGCTGCAGTTAAGAGCTGAACTATCTGGAGACAGGTCTCAATTGTGCCACAGAAAGATGTCACAAAAACTGTTTTGAGTCAAAAATCTTTGATTATAAAACTCAGTCAATAATCTTGGCAAAATCACTTAATCTCTCTAGGACTCAGTTTTTGGTTTAGTTTGGTTTGGCTTAAGTTTTTGGTTTTTTTGTTTTTTTCATCTGAAAAAAGAAAGGATTGGACACAAATATATCCTTGGACAACATGGGGGTTTGGGGCATCCACCCCCCACACAGTCGAAAAATCCACACCTAACTTTTAACTGTCCAAAAACTCAATTTCTAATAGCCTACTATTAGCCAGAAATCTTACCAATACCATAAACAGTCAATTAACACACATTCGGTATATTATTTGTTTTTGTATTATATACTGTATTCTTATAATACAGTAATCTAGGGAAAAGAAAGTATTATTAAGAAAACCAGGGCCCCAGAAAAAGAAAAGCAAAGCTGGTGGCATCACAATTCCGGACTTCCAGCTCTATTACAAAGCTGTCATCATCAAGACAGTATGGTACTGGCACAAAAACAGGCACATAGATCAATGGAACAGAATAGAGAGCCCAGAAATGGACCCTCAACTCTATGGTCAGCTCATCTTTGACAAAGCAGGAAAGAATGTCCAATGGAAAAAAGACAGTCTCTTCAACAAATGGTGTTGGGAAAATTGGACAGCCACATGCAGAAGAATGAAACTGGACCATTTCCTTACACCACACACAAAAATAGACTCCAAATGGTTGAAAGACCTCAATGTGAGACAGGAGTCCATCAGAATCCTAAAGGAGAACACAGGCAGCAACCTCTTCGACCTCAGCCGCAGCAACTTCTTCCTAGAAACATCGCCAAAGGCAAGGGAAGCAAGGGCAAAAATGAACTATTGGGACTTCATCAAGATAAAAAGCTTTTGCAAAGCAAAGGAAACAGTCAACAAAACCAAAAGACAACCGACAGAATGGGAGAAGATATTTGCAAATGACACATCAGATAAAGGGCTAGTATCCAAAATCTATAAAGAACTCATCAAACTCAACACCCAAAGAACAAAGAATCCAATCAAGAAATGGGCAGAAGACATGAACAGACATTTTTCCAAAGAAGACATCCAACCGGCCAACAGACACATGAAAAAGTGTTCAATATCGCTCGGCATCAGGGAAATCCAAATCAAAACCTCAATGAGATACCACCTCACACCAGTCAGAATGGCTAAAATTAACAAGTCAGGAAATGACAGATGTTGGGGGGGATGCGGAGAAAGGGGAACCCTCCTACACTGTTGGTGGGAATGCAAGCTGGTGCAGCCACTCTGGAAAACAGTATGGAGGTTCCTCAAAAAGTTGAAAATAGAGCTACCATATGATCCAGCAATTGCACTCCTGGGTATTTACCCCAAAGATACAAAAGTAGGGACCCGAAAGGGTACGTGCACCCCGATGTTTATAGCAGCAATGTCCACAATAGCCAAACTGTGGAAAGAGCCAAGATGTCCATCGACAGATGAATGGATAAAGAAGAGGCCGTATATATACACAATGGAATATTATGCAGCCATCAAAAGGAATGAGATCTTGCCATTTGCAACGACGTGGATGGAACTGGAGGGTATTATGCTGAGCGAAATAAGTCAAACAGAGAAAGACATGTATCATATGACCTCACTGATATGAGGAATTCTTAATCTCAGGAAACAAACTGAGGGTTGCTGGAGTGGGGGGTGGGGTGGGAGGGATGGGGTGACTGGGTGATGGACACTGGGGAGGGTATGTGTTCTGGTAAGCACTGTGAATTGTGCAAGACTGTAGAATCTCAGATCTGTACCTCTGAAACAAATAATGCAATATATGTTAAGAAAGAAAAAAAGAAGAAGAAGAATGTAGCAGGAGGGGAAGAATGAAGGGGGGGAAATCGGAGGGGGAGAAGAACCATGAGAGACGATGGACTCTGAAAAACAAACTGAGGGTTCTAGAGGGGAGGGGGGTGGGAGGATGGGTTAGCCTGGTGATGGGTATTGAGGAGGGCACGTTCTGCATGGAGCACTGGGTGTTATGCACAAACAATGAATCATGGAACACTATATC
>NW_022589721.1:29693770-29722076 GCF_004348235.1 Phoca vitulina
CTCTCTCTCTCTCTCTCTCTCTCTCTCTCTCTACCCCTCAAATGAATAAATAAAATAATTTTTAAAACAGAAAGAAAATTATAAGGACAAGGAAATACATTTGTGGTACTGAACTATATTTATTGGAAAACTCCATGTAAAAGTAGAATGATGCACTTCAAACTTGTGTTGTTCAAGGGGCAATTTTTTTCTTTTCTTTTTTTTATTATGTTCAGTTAGCAATTTTTTTTCAATTTTTTCCAGTTTAAATCTCAAATTCACTTTATTTTGATTTAATTCATCAACTCCTGGTATGATTTTTTTTTCAAAGACTTAGTTTTATTTTATTATGTTATGTTAGTCACCATATCCCATCACCAGTTTTCTATGCAGTGATCCATGATTCATTGTTTTTGTACAACACCCAGTGCTCCATGCAGTATGTGCCCTCCTTAATACCCACCACCAGGCTAACCCATCCCCCCATCCCCCTCCCCTCTAACACCCTCAGTTTGTTTCTCAGAGTCCATAGTCTCTCATGGTTCATCTCTCCTTCCAATTCCCCCCCTTCATTTTTCCCTTCCTTCTCCTAATGTCCTCCATTCTATTCCTTATGTTCCACAAATAAGTGAAACCATATGATAATTGACTTTCTCTGCTTGACTTATTTCACTTAGCATAATCTCCTCCAGTCCCATCCATGTTGATGTAAAAGTTGGGTATTCATCCTCTCTGATGGCTGAGTAATATTCTATTGTCTATATCGACCACATCTTCTTTATCGATTCATCTGTTGAAGGGCATCTCACCTCTTTCTACAGTTTGGCTATTGCAGACATTGCTGCTATGAACATTGGGATACATATGGCCCTTCTTTTCACTACATCTGTGTCTTTGGGGTAAATACCCAGTAGTGCAATTGTGGGTCATAAGGTAGCTCTATTTTTAATTTTCTGAGGCATCTCCACACTGTTTTCCAAAGTGGCTGTACCAACTTGCATTCCCACCAACAGTGTAAGAGGGTTCCCCTTTCTCCACAACCTCTCCAACATTTGTTGTTTCTTGCCTTGTCAATTTTTGCCATTCTAACTGGTGTAAGGTGGTATCTCAATGTGGCTGTGATTTGAATTTCCCTGATGGCTAATGATGATGAACATTTTTTCATGTGTCTGTTAGCCATTTGTATGTCTTCTTCAGAGAAGTGTCTGTTCATGTCTTCTGCCCATTTTTTGACTTGATTGTTTATTTTTTGGGTGTTGAGTTTGAGAAGTTCTTTATAGACCTTGGATACCAGCCCTTTATCTGTAGTATCATTTGCAAATATCTTCTCCCATTCTGTGGGTTGCCTCTTTGTTTTGTTGACTGTTTCCTTTGCTGTGCAGAAGCTTTTTATCTTGATGAAGTCCCAAAAGTTCATTTTTGCTTTTGTTTCACTAACCTCTGATGCCCACTTTCGCCACTATTGTTCAACATAGTAATAGAAGACATAGCAACAGCAATCAGACAACAAAAAGAAATAAAAGGTATTCACATTGGCAAAGAAGAAGTCAAACTCTCTTTTCGCAGATGATGTGATACTTTATGTGGAAAACTCAAAAGACTCCACCCCCAAATTACTAGAACTCATACAACAATTCAGGAATGTGTCAGGACACAAAATCAATGCACAGAAATCAGTTGCTTTCTTACACACTAACAATGCAACTGTAGAAAGAGAAATTAGAGAAATGATTCCATTTACAATAGCACTAAAAACCATAAGATACTTCGGAATAAACCTAACCAGGAGGTAAAGGACTCTAGGAACTACAGAACACTCATGAAAGAAATTGAAGAAGACACAAAAAGATGGAAGAACATGCCATGCTCATGTATTGGAAGAATAAACATTGTTAAAATGTCTATGCTACCCAGAGCAATCTATACCTTCAATGCCATCCTGATCAAAATTCCAATGACATTTTTCAAAGTGCTGGAACAAACAATCCTAAAATTTGTATGGAATCAGAAAAGACCCCGAATCGCCAAGGAAATGTTGAAAAAGAAAAACAAAGCTGGGGGCATCACGTTGCCCGATTTCAAGCTATATTACAAAGCAGTGATCACCAAAACAGCATGGTACTGGCACAAAACAGACAAATAGACCAATGCAACAGAATAGCAAGCCCAGATATGGACCCTCAACTCTATGGTCAAATAATCTTCAACAAAGCAGGAAAAAATATGCAATGGAAGAAAGACAGTCTCTTCAATAAATGGTGCTGGGAAAATTGGACAGCCACATGCAGAAGAATGAAACTCGACCATTCTCTAACACCATACACAAAGATAAACTCAAAATGGAGGAAAGACCTCGATGTGAGACAGGAATCCATCAAAATCCTAGAGGAGAACATAGGCAGTAACTGCCTTGACATTGGCCACAGCAACTTCTTTCAAGATACATCTCCAAAGGCTGGTATGATTTTTTTAATCTATCTCATGTTAAAATAGAAAATTTGGGATTAAAATGCATTAGATGATATGGTAGTCCCCTGGAGATAAAGGACATGTAATTAATTAGCATCATGAAATATAAAGACCTGCAACATGCCATGAGAACACAGAGCCTGCAGCCCCTCCTTCTAGCCTGTGTTGCTTCTTGTGCAAGGGTGCCCTGACAAAGCTGCATAGAGGTGATCAAGCCTGATTGCTGATCTTGGGAACATCCTGGGAAAATGTATAATGGCTCAAAGTGCAAGCATTTTCTTCTCAATAATGGGTTATATGTTATGTACCTACTATATATATTTGGGTCAGCCGTGAGCAACATGCCTGAAGTTCAGAAAAGCCAATTAAATTCTGGACATCTGGTAGCCATGGTCCATGGTAAATAGTGTGATAAAACAAGATTGGAAAAGCACCTGGATCCCACATTTTGAAGGACCTTGGATGAATGATCTGAGTTGTGGATTTTCTGTAATAAATAATAGGGAACCAATGATATTTCTTGTGCAGGTAGTGAAATAACTTATATCGAAAGATGATTCTTGTTTCAGTGTGGGAGCCATAAATTAGTGATTGGAAAGATTACAGTCAGGAAACCTATTGATAAAGAGAGTTTAAAAAGATAAATCTCCTTGAAAATTAACTCTTCCTTGAATCAAATCTCTGTTCTAATATATGCCATAAGATCTCTTCTCTTGGACATAATTTTGATTTGTAATTTAGCTTAACTTAAACCTTATGGCAAAACCTATTATCCCCAGCTTAATGCATGTCACTTCATCAAAAAATTGGGTGCATCTTTTTAAAATGCTTCTAGGACAGTTACCATATCTTCCTTGCAGTTCTTCCAATTATTTTTTTCTGATAATTTCTGCTGCCCATTGAGTTCGCTTTTTTCCCATAAATTACTGTTTAGAGTATTTATTGAGCACTTCCTATGCATTAAGTACAAGGCGCAACATTTTGCATACATTACCACATTAATCTTCACAAGAAACCTTTGGGCTTTGCTTCCAAGTTAGGGATAAGGAAACAGAGAAGACTCGAAAGCTTGTATAACTTGGCCAAGGTCAAAAACTCTTTACAAATGAGTGAAGTCCAAAGACTACATTCTGTCCAGAAGCAAGATCCATGATCTCTTCCTCCTCAGAGCCTGACCCATCTCAAACAGATAAAGGAAATCATATTTTGAGTCAAATTGGAATACTCTCTCTCTCTCTCACACACACACACACACACACACACACACACACACACACTTTTTTTTGAGAGACTGAGAGAGCGATGGCTGGGGGAGGGGCAGAGGAAGAGGGAGAGAGAGAATCTTAAGCAGGCTCCATGCTCAGTGCAGAGCCCAACACGGGGCTTGATCCCAGGACCCTGAGATCATGATCTAAGCCCATACCAAGAGTCAGATGCTTAACGGACTGATCCACCTAGATGCCCCTCACAGACACAATTTCTATGTCTCTATGAGACCATCTACCTAATTCTTAGTGTTCTTATATATAAAATGAAGCCAAGAGTATTTATCTACTTGGCTTAGGTTGAGCCTTGTATGAAATAGCAGTTATAGAACAACTAGTACAATGGCAAACTCTAAGAGCTTAGAAATGGCTAGTCCTTTCCCCACCTTGCATCATTTCTTCTGCACCATTCCATACCTCTCTTTGCACCTGAACTCCATTGTGTTTCAATGATCTGTTATAGGTATTTCTTCTCAGGTCTGGCCAGCGGTGGATATTGAGATGGCAAGTAATTTTTCTCATTGATCTTTGTGCCTCCAGTCCTAATTCAATGCCCAGGACATAAGAACTTAGTAAATAATCAATAAATGTTTCAGTGAGTGAGTAAGCAAAGGTATAAATGGAATGCCTTCTCCTGTTTTAGGAGAATTCTGTTGGGTATAATACGGCATCCTGCATGGAGGTATCAGGGAAGAATCTTAATGCGTGTGTGGACGTGAGTCAGAAAGGGGAATGCAGGAAGACCTAGCATGGTCTAGTATATATATAAAACAAATTAAAGCCAGTACAAACAGAAATCAGATCTGTAGAAAACAGAAAGAACAAAATGCACTGACCAAGAGGACTAGCCAGGCACCAAATTAGTCTCGACATTCCCTGGTTACCATGGCAAAAAGTAAAGTAAGCTAAAATAATTCTGATTATCAGCAAGGAAGACACCTACCTAAAAGTTTTCCTGGCACCTAATTATAAAGACATGTCATAAAGGGGGCCTGTCAGATGCTGAATTCAGAGGATTCAGATTCTTTAGAGAATTAGAGGCTCAGAGGCACAGCCAGCCTGTGGGCTTCAGAGATCTCACGACAGCACATCTGTGGGAATCATTTTATACCAAGAGCATCCCCTCTCTAACCCCAAAATTAGCTTTCTCTTGGACTTATGAAACATCTATCACCCCCACATCTTCCTCACATGCATTATCCTGGCACTTAATCCACTTAGATTTAAAGGTGTTCAACCTTCAAGTACCCACCTCTGCTATCCTTTCAGATTCTCCCAGAACTCCTCTGTCTCCTGCCTTGGGCATCTGACTTCCTTCTCCCTGGGAAGGAAACTACAACCCTGCCTCACAGATTGCAGATACTTGCTGAGCTTATCTGTTCCTGTAGCTGCCTCCTCTGCAGATCTGTAATTTTCATATTCAGTGCCATAATCCCGAAAACCCAATACATTGCCTGTCACAGAGCAGGTGCTCAGGACATGTAGTAAATGTGCTGTTGAGGGATCTAGTCTTGTTAACTTCCTGGGAGAACACGGGATCTCATAAATGGGACTTAGTCTTATTTAATGGACAATATACTTGGGAATGTGTCATGAATTGGCTGCCAAAGGATGAATGAAAACTTAGATGCTAATAAGCACATAGGACCCAAGCTGAGAGGAAATTGCCCTCCTTTATCCTACTTAAAGAATAAACTTCAGGCTTCTTAGCCCGATATTTAAATCCCTACATAAGACCCCCAAATATCTATTTAGTCTCCTTTCACACTGCTTCTGTTCCAACACCTAAGACTCTAGACGTAGCAGAATGATTGCCAAGAAATTTGTATTCTTCTCTGCTTTTTAAACCATCTGTTCATACTACTTTGAAGGATCTTCCTTTTTTTATTGTCCGGTATCTTTAGAACATTTAAAATGACACTTTCTATGTGAAGACTTCCATAATCTTTTGTTAGAATTAACTCCCTCTGGGCTCTTACAGGCATTTTGCTTATACTTACGGATACATTCTTCTTTTGATGTGCCTAATCAGATTTTGTTCTACTAGATTTAGAAATCTTAAAGACAAAGAGCATTACAAAAAAAAAAAAAATCTCCAGACTTCCTCCCACAGCTCACAAGCATCCATCTTAGAGATTTGCATATAAAAAAAATCTCCAGGGGCGCCTGGGTGGCTCATTCGTTAAGCGTCTGCCTTTGGCTCAGGTCATGATCCCAGGGTCCTGAGATCGAGTCCCACATGGGGCTCCCTGCTCAGCGGGGAGCCTGCTTCTCCCTCTCCCACTCCCCCTGCTTGTGTTCCCTCTCTCGCTATGTCTCTGTCAAATAAATAAATAAAATCTTTAAAAAATAAAAAAATTAAAAAAAAAATCTCCATAACTATTTATTGAATATATTGACAGGCTTTCAGACTGTCTTTGTGGTATTTGTTTTTTTTCTGCATAATTTTTAAAAATTCTTTATTTAAATTCAACTTAGTTAACATATACTGTATTATTAGTTTCAGGGGTAGTATATAATGATTCATCAGTTGCATATAACACCCAGTGCTCATTCCATCACATGCCCTTCTTAATGCCCATCACCCAATTACCCCATCTCCCCCACCTCCCTCCCTTCCAGCAACCCTCAGTTTATCTCCTAGAGTTAAGAGTCTCTTTTGGTTTGCCTCCCTCGCTGTTTTTATCTGATTTTATTTTTCCTTCCCTTCCTCTATGTTAATCTGTTTTCTTTCTTAAATTTCACATATGAGTGGAATCATATGGTATTTTTCTTTCCCTAACTTATTTCACCTAGCATAATACCCTCCAGTTCCATCCACGTCATTGCAAATGGCAATATTTCATTCTTTTTGATGGCTGAGTAATATTCCATTCTATATATATCACATCTTCTTTATCCATTCATCTGTCGATGAACATCTGGGCTCTTTCCATATTTTGGCTATTGTGGACATTGTTGCTTTAAACATTGGGGTGCAGGTGCCCCTTTGAATCACTGTTTGTATCCTTTGGATAAATACCTAGTAGTACAAATGCTGGGTCATAGGGTAGCTCTATTTTTAACTTTTTGAGGAACCTCCACACTGTTTTCCAGAGTGACTGCACCAGCTTGCATTCCCACCAGCAGTGTAAGAGGGCTCCCCTTTCTATGCATCCTCGCCAACATCTGTTGTTTCATGAGTTAATTTTAGCCATCCTGCATAATTATTTTATTCATCTTACACTTACTGTTTTAAGTAGGACAGTCTGACCAAAACAGTTTCCATGGAGAATCTGGTGTGAGACCAGGCAGTAGGGGCTGGATTATCTGCCTTGTTAGCAGTGGGTGCAATTGAAGATCTTTCTCTCCTCTTGGTTTTCTTCTAACTCTTCTGTTCACTTCTTTTTCCTTTTCTTTTCTTTTTTTGACATATATAAAGTTGTACAGATTCAGTGTATATAACTTGATGAGTTTGGGGATAAGTAAACACCAAGCTAAACCGCAAACCATTACCGCAACCTATGCCATAAAGCTATCCATCACCTCCAGAAGTTTCCTCCTGCCCTCATCATCGTCATCATCATTTCTTATCATTTGTGGTAAGAAATTTTGTGTGTGTGTGATAGGAAAAGTTAACATAACATATATCCCGTTATCCAATTTTAAAATATACAATTTAATAATGTTTAGGTGCCATCTACACAGTAGATCTCTAGGATTCTGCTCACTTTCATTCAGCCTTCTTGGAAGCATTTTTTTCCTCTACTGGGCCCTTGATACTGGTCCACTCTGGGGCTCTCATGTTTGTGCCTCACTTCATACTCACTTTCTGTATGATCACTTTCTTTCTTCTATTATTAGTCCATTCTCTGGTTCCAAATTAACCTGAGATACTTTGGCTCCCTGAGTGAAAAAAAGGGAATGAAAAGAAACAGAAGAGAATGAAAATAAATAAAAAGGAAAGGAAAGGAAAGAGACAGGAACAAAACAAGGCGGAGTGTGAACTTACGAGAATTCATCTTTCAGGACAGAAAGTCAGCCAAACTCAGGAAAGACCTGGAACCAGGAATTGGACTCATGTTAGAAGCCTAATCATGTATCATTCTCTCTCCATTTCTTTTCTCTCTTTATCTTTTTTTTTTTTTAAGATTTTATTTATTTGACAGAGAGAGAGATAGCGAGAGCAGGAGCACAAACAGGGGGAGTGGGAGAGGGAGAAGCAGGCTTCCCACGGAGCAGGGAGCCCAATGCGGGGCTTGATCCTAGGACCCTGGGACCACGACCTGAGCCAAAGGTAGATGCTTAACGACTGAGCCACCCAGGTGCCCCTCTCTTTATCTTTTTATATATGATGCATCCTCTTTCATGGATTGCACTTTGTACAGAAGAAATTGTCATTTACAGCTCCTTAGCTTATCCTCTTTACACATCCAGCCACATTGAAAGTCTGACTTTCTCTTTGGATCTGCTTCTTTTTTTTTTTTTTATTTAAATTGTAGTTAGTTAATATACAGTGCAATATTAGTTTCAGGAGTAGAATTTAGTGACTCATCACTTACATATATCACCCAGTGCTCATCACAACAAGTGCCCTCCTTAGTACCCATCACCCATCTAGCCCATCCCCCACACTGTTTCTCATTCTTAAGGGAAGAGACTCTGGCATAGTCTGGACTGATTGCCCACTTGTCCGTTCAATCCTGGCCAAGCTCATGGGCTCACCCTACACAGAAGGATGCTGGAAACCCACTCCTGTGGATTGGAGATATTTAAGGAGTTCTGAAGAGCCAGGTAGACAGTCCTAAATTATTGTGACTCCAATAATTTCTGTTGTCATCCATGGACTGTTATCAGTCATCACTGAGTGGTTAGCGTAAACTCATCAACTCATTGTTTTAACCTCCTGGGTATTTTGACTGAGGTATCTTACGTCACATAAACCTAAAATATTAGAACTGTGCCTCAATTTCTATTCTGTTATTTGTTCTCTTGCTCTGGTCTGACCAAGAAATCAGGACATTAAATTCTTTCTCATATTGGAATCTAAATATCCACTTGATTACAAGTTTCTTAAAATATATGATACATATAGTATATATATATGAAATATATATATATATATATATGTTGCATATATCAGCCATTTGTTTCTTTGAGTTCCCATTAAGCCATTATTTCTCTTTTTTATCTTCTTTTAGTCTTTTTAAATCTTTTTTAAATTTTTTTAAATCATTTTTCCTTTTTTTTAAGAGAGAGAATCTGTGTGCACATGCATACGCAAACGAGGGGGGGTACAAGGGGGGAGAGGGAGAGGGAGAGAATCCTAAGCAGGCTCCATGCTCAGCACAGAGCCCGACGCAGGGCTCGATCAGGACCCTGAGATCATGACCTGAGCCGAAATCGAGTCAGACACTAAACCGACTGAGCTACCCAGTCACCCCCAAGGCCGCCATCATTTCTAACTTAAAGTCAGTAGTGAAACACATTCTCACTTCCTTCAATCTTTTTGCTTTGGCATATTTTCATATTTTTAGTATATATGCTTTAGAGCAATTTTTTAAAAGCTAAAGATATTTGCAGCTGAAAGCCACAATGCATTTTCTTATCATCTTGTTTGCTATTTATAATAATCCTTTGAAGAAGGTAGGAAAGAAACTCCATTTTATAGAGAAAAAAACAGTCTCTGAGAGATGAACTCACTGACAGTCATATGGCTCGTTAAAGGTGAGCATGGGTGCAAATGTCTAAAATAAATTGCAAAAAATGTGCTTGACTTAGGCATGGAGGACCTGAAGGGGAGTTACTGGAAGAAAGCAGGAGATTTATTATCAATAAAAATAATGCAGCCTCCCCCAGGAGCTGTATTCAACCATTGTTAAATTTTGGTCTGGAATAAAACCTGACTTATGTTTAAATGGCTGTTGAGGATGTTTTCCACTACTAATTTGTATAAGACTCAAATAAGTGAGTGATCCTAAATTCTAAGAACAATTGCAAAGACGTTCTTTCCTCACATTAATTGTGGGAAGCAGTTGGCTTAAACAGAATAATTTCACTGTAGTCTGTGATACTCCACTAGCCTGACAGGTTACCTTAGGCAGCTTACCTGAACTTTTTAGAATTGTCCTTGTTTTTTAAAAGTAGAGATGTTGAGGGAGCTGCCTCCCACTGCCCACCCCACTCTTGGCTTGCATAATTCCATTTTGGCATTCAGCTAATAAAGTATAGGTGTTAGTTAAGAGGTGACTTTTTTTTTCTTCCAAAATGACTCATTTTTCCTGATACATGATTTATCCAATCTAGTTCCCAAGAAGAGTTTTTATTTCAGAGTGTGATGGACAGTATGCATTTTACCAGTAATATGTTTCAATAGTTAATGAGCTATGGCTATTTCTAAGAGTGATAGATATATCTTTTGTCTTTCTACAGCTTCAGTAAGAGCACCCTGCTGTAATTCAACCTGACTTAAAAATAAGATGGTCCACTTTTCGTTTAAAGCCAAGTTTCTGAAGCCTCAAATTCTAATAAAATTTGGCTCAAAATTGGAGGTATTTGTAATTGTGTATGTCACTTTTGACTCATAAAGCTTATTGCAATATGAAACTGATATTACCAAACCTCGTTCCTACTTAGGATGATTGACGAGGAACACTGTGCATCACAAGCCCTGGGTCTTTAGCTCAGATCAGTGCACGCGCAGATGATGGAGCTGGCAAATGTTGAAAGAGGGTGGTCAGTGGCCAGTGCAGGACAGAACATGAAATGAATCATCTTTTATCAGTCTGCCTTTGTGACCTGTTCCTTTCTCCCTGTTCTTTGTTTATCTCTCTTATGACCTCTATTTCCAGATAATACATTCCTTCTTTGGACCCGACAGCATATTTGGATTTTCTGGTGTGATTAGATGTTCTTTGTCCTGTGCCCAGTTGTGTTTTCCTAATCATCCGACTGCTTGAAACTTGCAATAGAAATTGCCCCTGGGACTGGTCAGCTTGGCGAGCCTAATGCCAGGTATTCCATAACCCAAGGAAAGAGGATTTGGTGACTACAGCACTTTAATCCAAGTGGTCTGTGTAAATGAGATAATGTATCTGAAAACACTTGTAAACTATAGGGAATTAGTTAATTATTTGATGTATAAAACCATCTCTGACTTTACTAACTATATGTATATGAGTATCTGTGTGAGTGTATATGTACATGTGTGTGCATACATGCATGTGTATATGGACATACATATATCTGTGTATGTGTGCATATGCATGCACATATGTGGGTGTGCATGGCTAGGTTTATATGTGTGTTATATGTGTATGTGTGTATGCATGTATATGCAAATAATTATGTGCATATTTGTACACATATTCTGTATGGGCACGCATTTATATTTATCTTTTTGTGTATGTCACAGATTTGCTGAGTTTACTGGATCTTTCCTTGCTGAACAATAATTAACTTGCCCATTTAACCTTCACCTTGACCCACATTAAGAGTACGTCTGTTCATTTCTTGGTTTCTGGTCTCTGCATATTTCTTCTCTCCAAAGGTGGAACTCCCTGATTCCCACATGGAGACAACCCTGCTTGTTTCTAAGATAAGTCCTGGTGAAGGGCGTAAAGATTTCTTATGGGCTCTGCTCTCAGAGCGTGTGATGTTACTGACAACACTTGAGCAATTCTGTGCTCCATTTAGAGTACCTGGCTTCCCATCCTGTCACCACATATTTCTAAATCTTCAACTCAGTTTTCTCTAACATCAGAATTTTCCCTCTTGCCAGCCCAGCCCCGGCCTGTGGATGGAATCCAACCCTTACATGAGAACCACACTCCTACCCCTCACCTTTATGACTGCATATTACCAGCTCAGGGGTTCTTTTTTTTTTTTTTAATTGTTATGTTAATCACCATACATTACATCATTAGTTTTTGATGTAGTGTTCCATGATTCATTGTTTGTGCATAACACCCAGTGCTCCATGCAGAACGTGCCCTCTTTAATACCCATCACCAGGCTAACCCATCCTCCCACCCCCCTCCCCTCTAGAACCCTCAGTTTGTTTTTCAGAGTCCATCGTCTCTCATGGTTCGTCTCCCCCTCCGATTCCCCCCCTTCATTCTTCCCCTCCTGCTATCTTCCTTTTTTTTTTTCTTAACATATATTGCATTATTTGTTTCAGAGGTACAGATCTGAGATTCAACAGTCTTGCACAATTCACAGCGCTTACCAGAACACATACCCTCCCCAGTGTCCATCACCCAGTCACCCCATCCCTCCCACCCCACCCCCCACTCCAGCAACCCTCAGTTTGTTTCCTGAGATTAAGAATTCCTCATATCAGTGAGGTCATATGATACATGTCTTTCTCTGTTTGACTTATTCTGCTCGGCATAACACCCTCCAGTTCCATCCACGTCGTTGCAAATGGCAAGATCTCATTCCTTTTGATGGCTGCATAATATTCCATTGTATATATATTTACCACATCTTCTTTATCCATTCATCTGTCGATGGACATCTTGGCTCTTTCCACAGTTTGGCTATTGTGGACATTGCTGCTATAAACATCGGGGTGCACGTACCCTTTCGGGTCCCTACTTTTGTATCTTTGGGGTAAATACCCAGGAGTGCAATTGCTGGATCATATGGTAGCTCTATTTTCAACTTTTTGAGGAACCTCCATCTTCTTTTCCAGAGTGGCTGCACCAGCTTGCATTCCCACCAACAGTGTAGGAGGGTTCCCCTTTCTCCGCATCCCCGCCAACATCTGTCGTTTCCTGACTTGTTAATTTTAGCCATTCTGACTGGTGTGAGGTGGTATCTCGTTGAGGTTTTGATTTGGATTTCCCTGATGCCGACCAGCTCAGGGGTTCTTAACATCACTGCCTGTCTGTCACAACACCTCACTGTCTGACACTGAATGTTCTTGATACCAACAGCAATCTGTTATTTAACTCTTCAGACAGCAATGGTCAAAAACATCAGGATCTGTTTGCCTCCAGTGGATAAATACTATGATGTTCTAAAAACAGCAAATAGAAGCAAGAAGGGCAAAATCTTTGTTTGGCATGGTTTGCCCTGACCCAAATCTCGGTGGGTAGATCCCTTTTCAGATCATTGTCATTCTTGGGTGAATCAAAAGGGGAAAGGATGAAAAATTAGATAGAATTCAGAGATGGAGACTGGCCTAAAGGATGGGCTCTGAAGGTGTTGAGTACAAATTTATTTGGACGTTTAAATAATGCTGGAAATATAATGATTTGTCATTCTGTTGTTGCAGAAATGTCTGTACTACATCTCGAATATTCCTTCAGGGACTTTATTCTGCTGTTTAAAAGGCTTATTCTGAGCCTTACCTGCTGCACTAGAAGGGGTTGTCCTGCTTCTGAAAAATCTGTCTGGATACTGAAATGTGACTGTTTCATTTTACTTTCCACAGTCTGGATGTGTTGGTGGTAGTGATATCCAAGCCACTTTCCTGGAATCTGAAATTTCCCTGGGCTCTTTAGCAAAATCAGAAAAGAAAACAAATTCATAACAACAGAAACAAGAAATACTAAGAATCTGCACTGAAATGAAAATTTGAATCTCCACCACTGTAAGCTGCTTATGGGCATATGGTATGTTCCTTTCTCCATTTCAAGTGCCTTACAAAGTAATATGCACATAGTCGGCATTTAAAAATGAGCTGTTGGTGGAATTCATAAACACATACAGAAACATACACAGATATGTCAGTTCTTATGTGGTACGTATAGAATCTATCAAAGTTGTAAATGGCTTTGGTTTGGACCTCATAAGGGATCATCCTGATTATGAATAGTATAGTCATGACAACTTTTCTTTTTGCACCAGGACAAAATATGCCTCCCAGCAGCATTCACAAAAATTATTGTAGTTCTATTATCTGGGTTCATATGCAATGACCATATCTTATTCTACAAGATTAAAATTAACAGCTATGTTATGCTTTATAATTTAGGAAACATTTTTTTCACATAGTATCATTTCATTGCCACAACAACTTTTATATGATAGATTTCATTGATGTCCACATTATCAGTTAGGGTCTAATTAGGAGAGGGAAGCCACGTCGGTTATTTTAAGAGAGAAACATTAACGTACTCATTGTTAACAGTCTTGTGTTTTGAGGACCTGGAAAGACAAAGCAGGTACAAAGAAAGAAGTTGGAATTATTAACACTTAGAAGTTCAGAGGAGGAAGCCTGCAGAGCGGGGACTCAGATGTCAGAGCAGAGAACTGATCGGTTAGGGCCGACGTCTCTAGGGACAGGTAATGACGTTGGTCCAGTGAGTGCTGGAAACACTGAAAACTGGAATAGACTGTTTACTTCTGGGTGAAGAACCATTGCTTCGGTGATGCTCACACAGGAAGCAAAACCAGAACTAGACAGCAGATAGGAAAGAATGCGGTCAGCTTTCTCCCCCGTCGTCCAGCCTGCCTCGAGCGCCCCCTAGCGGCAGACTGTAGAAGGGAGCCAGTTTTCAAAAACAATGTCATGGGCCAAGCAGTAAGCCCAGTATAAAAGGGTGGGTGTTCTGCCTAGAGACAATAGCGTAGCAACTGGCACTTATTTTGTGCTCCAGAGCATCGAAGACAGAGGCCCATCAAGAATTTTCCCATAAACAATCCAGTTAATAGCATGTACAGCATGGACTTGGATTTCTTTCTTCTCCAGATACAGTGCCAGATTATTAGAGCATTCCTCATCTTCTCTTCACATCAGGGAAAGGGGTGTGTGTGTTTCTCTATGTGTGTGTGTGTGTGTGTGTGTTTCTGTGTGTGTGTGTGTTTCTGTGTGTGTGTGTGCGTGTGTGTGTGTGTGTGTTGGGCAGTAGGTAGAGTACTGATATGGAAATTAGAAGACTAGGGTTTGTGTTTGTTGACAGTATCGAGTGCTCACTAAGTACATTATCTTCCTGAGCCCCAATTTCTGCTCCTGCAGGTGCACATAATGGGTTTCTGATACAACAAGATTAAGTAAGTCAGTGAATAAATATTGAGTATTCACAATGTGCAGAACACTGTGCTATGCACTGGGAACAAACTGACAAAAAGGACAACCAAGGTCACCCTCTCCAGAGGTTAGACTAGTGGGGTCTACAGGATCGAGGAAGCAACCACACAAAGTATATAGAATAAATAGAGTGTGTGATTTCAGTTGAGCTTATTGCTTTGGCAGAAGAGCCCAGGCTCAAGAAAGCACATAGAGCAAAGGATCCTGAGTTGGAGTGAAGCCAGGGAAGATGTCCTGGGGGAAGTGAGCAGGAGGTATCTGGAAAAAGCGGGATGGGAGAAAGAGTGGGGGAGGTGGGAGGGTAGCCCTGTGAGGGGGGAGCAAGGTCCATTCCAAGACCTGAAAGAGAGACCATGGGACTGGGTTGATTGAAGGAGTGCAAGGTAGGGGATGGAGATGAGCTGAGAGAGAGAGGTAGCAGTCAGAACCTTGAGTTGATGAAGGTGAGAGAGCTTTGTAAACCACAAAGGGCCAATGTATGATTATTGTTCCTGAGATTGAATAAATAAATAAATAAATAAATAAAGCAGTTGGGATTTTTTTTTTTTTTTTTTTTTTTACTCTCTGCCATTTAGAAAGTGAGTTACTGGAATCAGAAGGAAAGGCTGAAACTGGCCTGAAATCAGAAGCATGAGCAGCCAGAAAAAACATGTGTGTTTCCCTCACATCAAAGGCGCTCCCCCACCCCCTGCGTTAACAAACTTACTACAGTGCAGAGACCAACACTAATACCTTACTGTATAAGTTTTCAGCAGATATTTAAAATGTAATAATAATGTGGGCTTAAAAGGTTTGATTGCTTGATCACAGTAGCTTGTTAATTAAAGGTGCGAAGAGGGGAAATTTGCACCTGAGGGAGAAATAGGATTAGTTTGCAGGAGAAATCAGATTAGTGTTCCTGGCAGCGGGCCAGTTGCAGAGGAAGCGCACAGAACCTCAGGAGAAATAGAATCTATCTTTCCAAGTGCTCTGTGGGAGGACAGGCCTCCCCTCCACATGTCCAAGGGCAGGGGAGGAACAAAGCCATTCTGACTGCTCACCCCTGACCTTGACTTGCTTCCCCAATATTAAATGTGAGACTTGCTAATTGCTCTCGGTGGAGATAACTGTGTTTGGAATTCATTTGGCTGAGGAGTATGTGTGGTTGTGGAATCTCTGACAGCACATGATTAATGAAGAAGGCTGGTTTTCGCATCCTCTGTTGGAGAGATTTGGGCCTCGTCCCATCCTCAGGGCCCCTCTGGGTTTGGCTCCTGTCACGGTGGCCAGTGTTTCATGAGGCTGAGCAGCCTGGTTTCTGGAGAGATGAGCAGGAGAGCGATGATAAGATAGGGCAGGCCTGGGAGGCGGGAGTACGATGATAAAATCCCACAGTAGCTGAGGTGGCGTGAGGAAATGGGATGCCAGACAGACCTGGGTCAGAACCCTGCCTTCCACAGCTCGAGTCCTGTGACCTTGGTGAATTCGTTTAACCTCTCTGAGCCTCAGATTACCTGTTGTGAAATAAGAAGCACAAAACCTACGTCGAGGGTGCTCTAGAGAGTTTCTAGATAGTGAAGCCCAGCAGTTTCTGGCATAATAACTCTCGTTCAATAAGGAAAGGCCACTGTTACTCTTACAGCACAGTGTGTTCACACGTATTTTCTCACTGCGGAGATTGGTTCGGAAATGTCAGCCCCTAAGAATTTGTAATTCTTATCTATACACTGCTAACCCCACACTGGGCATTTCACGTGTATGTCCAGTAGTGCAACCCTGGGCAGCTAGGAGACAGTCTGAGTCTCAGCTTTGATGATTGTAGTCAATAATTCTCTTGCCCAGCCTTCAAGGGGTGCCCTCCAGACAAAGTCACCTCCTTCCTAAGTTAAGCCTCCCTCTGTGCACTGACACAAGCATTAGCCCCCAGGGTCATGTGTAGAACTTGGCCCAATGTGACTGGTAAGTAGAATGCAGTGGACTCATGCATCTTTTTTATCATTTGCTCATGATCTTGTCCTTTTTCCTCCCAACACAGCATCAAGAACATATCTTATCTTACATTTTCCCTCCCAGAAAATTATTGGACATGTGGGGCATTGTGGGAGGCCCCCATCCCTGTGCCCAGATTTATATCCAATTGGTCAGAGTTGTGGGTGGCCTGGGGACCCCACGTGGCTCTCTTTCAAGTGAGGATGACAGTCTTGTTGGGAAGTATGCCCTTAAACCCATGGAATTCAACACTAACTCTGGGTAGTTAGTGTCAGAATTGAATTGCACTACACCAGTTGGTGTCAAGATAAGTGGAAACACGTCATAGTCTGGACCTTGGGAGTTTGTGTGTGGCAGGGTCAGCGGCATCACCCGACTCTATTCTAAAGCCACTTAATGTTTAAGATTGCTTTCTCTAGCACTAGAAAAAAAAAAAATCAAAAGCAGACCAAGTATTTCATTTTGTGCTCTGTTGTTTGAAGTAAGTTACCTAAATTCCATTTGTATGAATGTCTTCATATGATGGGTTGATAGGAAGACTTAATAAAATCACATACTGCAAAAGAGCTTGGACTAAAGTTGATACCAAGTCAGTGCCAGTTGCTGTGGATTCAAGTGCAGGCCTGTGTTTTCATCCCACAGTCTGATAGTGAGTAACCAGGTGAATGGATGGGATGTTGTATCAGGTCTTAAAACATAGTTGGTTTGAATGCACTTTCTCTGATCCACTGCACTTAGCACTGTTCCTGCCACATTGCAGGCACTGAATAAATAATTATAAATAAATATGTTATAATTTCTTCTTAACCTTGCAGATCCATAATTGAAATAAATTACTTTAATACCCCTAGTGATACCCTGAAGATATTGTACAATTTATTGTTTTTAAGGACCTTGAGAGGTTTCATGTTAGCACTGACAATTATAATATTCATCATATTCATCTGTCACATTATGAGCCATTAACAACATTTCTTGGAAGGAAATGAAAACTTCTGAAAATATGAATAAGCCCATTTTTTTCTGATTGATGGTAGGAATTTTATGTCTGATTCTGTTTATTCATCGAGGCTTATTACATTTTTTTTCCTAAGGGAAAGTGACCTAAAATATATCAGATTCTTCCAATACTAGTATATCTCCCTATATTTCTTAAGATGAGTCCAGTAAGAAAGTAACTGAAGAAATATATGTCATTGGAAAACAAGTTAATATGTAGCTTTAATATTGCTTCATGGAAAGAAAATATATACAAAACGTTTTAGAGTACCTGAGTGGCTCAGTCTGCTGAGCATCAACTCGAGTTCGGCTCACGTCATGATCTCGGAATCATAGTATTGAGCCCCTCAACAGGCTCCACACTCAGGGGGGAGTCCGCTTGAAATTCTCTGTTTCCCTCTCCTTCTGCCCCTCTTCCCCCCTCTCAAATAATAAACAAATACATAAATCTAAACGAAACAAACAAACCCAAAAACCTTACTCATTCAATCTTCTTTCCAAGTAACATGGGCTGAGAGAAGATCAATTATAGATTGATATGATGATGATGATGATGATGTACAGACAGAGTAGGGGGAATTGTCCAATCTTACATAAAAAGGGCAATGTAAAGAGCACAAGATGGAGGAGTAAACAGAGAGGAGGACTTGCGTGCGGAAACCCTGGCTTGAAGACCTCGTGTTTTAATTCATTAAGCCTATATCAAGTAATCTGTGTAGCAGGTCATTATGACAGACAATTAAACAAGTTTATATATGTTGATATATATTGATAACCAATATATATATTGATAACCAAAGCAATTTGTGTTACTAATGTGTTGGTGGGTGGGAATGATTTCCCCGGTCCCCATGCTTAATGAGATTGTGAGTTCTTCTTGGAGAACTGACTCCATTATCAGTCTGTAATACATCTCTTTATTTTTGATCATTTTCTTTCTTCTGAAGTTTTGTTTAAGATTAATATAGTTACAGGGCACCTGGGTGGCTCAGTCGTTAAGCGTCTGCCTTCAGCTCAGGTCATGATCCCAGGGTCCTGGGATCGAGCCCCGCGTCGGGCTCCCTGCTCCGCGGGAAGCCTGTTTCTCCCTCTCCCTCTCCCCCTGCTTGTGATCCTGCTCTCACTGTGTCTCTCTCTGTCAAATAAATAAATAAAATCTTTAAAAAAAAAAAAAAAAGATTAATATAGTTACTGTAGATTTCTTTTGATTAGTGTTAGCCTGGTATATATTTATCTCTTTACTTTTAATTGATCTACACCTTTATATTTAAGGTGGGTTTCTTGTAGAAAAGATATAGCTGAGTCTTGCTTATTTGTTTTATCTACTCTGACAATCCCTGTTTTTAATTGATATACTTTTCAATCGTTATGGTTACTGGTATAGTTGGATTAAATCTGTCATGTTGTTAACTGTTTTCTGTTCCTTATCCCACTCTTCTTTCTGATTTCTCTGGTTTTAATTGAGCATTTTGTATTTCGTTTGATCTCTTCTCTTAGTATATTAATTATACATATAATTACACACACACACACATTTTTAAATTTTAAGTGTTGTCCTGGAGTTCTCAGTACACATTTTAAAATAATTTAAGCCTACCATCAAATAACACTGTACCACTTTATGTTAGTGCAGGTACTATGTAACAGAGTATTCCCAGCTTCTCCCTTCCATCCCTAACACTGTTGCCGCCATTTATTTCACTTACCTGTATGCTATAATTACCAATTACATTATTATTATTACTTTATTTTTTAAGATTTTATTTATTTATTTGAAAGAGAGAGGGGGAGAGCACAAGCAGAGGGGAGGAACAGAGGGAGAGGGAGAAGCAGACTCCTCACTGAGCAGGGAGCCCAAGGCTGGACTCAATCCCAGGACCCTGAGATCATGACCTGAGCCAGAGGCAGACACTTAACTGACTGAGCCATCCAGGCATCCCTATTATCACTTTAAACAAACAGGCAAGCAGATGTTTTTTAGATCAACTAAGAATAAGAAAAATAGAACAATTTATCTTCACTTCTTTTCCCTTCTCTAAAATTCTTTCTTTTTCTATGTAGATCTGAGTTTCCTACCTGTATCATTTCCCTTCTCCCTGAAGAACTTCTTTTATTTACTTTTTATTTTATTTTATTTTATTTTTAAAGATTTTATTTATTTATTTGACCGACAGAGACATAGCGAGAGAGGGAACACAAGCAGGGGGGGTGGGAGAGGGAGAAGCAGGCTTCCCGCCGAGCAGGGAGCCCTACACGGGGCTCAATCCCAGGACCCCAGGATCATGACCTGAGCCGAAGGCAGACGCTTAACGACTGAGCCACCCAGGCGCCCCTGAAGAACTTCTTTTAATCTTTCATGCAGGGAAAATCTGCTAACAATTCTCTTAGTTTTTGTTTATCACTTACCAAGGATAATTTCACTGGATATACAATTACAGGTTGTTGTTTTGTTTTTCTTTCAACCATTTAAATATTTCACTCCATTCTTTTCCTCTTTGCATGGTATATGACAAGAATCCCTCTGTAATTCTTTTGCGTTCCTCTAGAGGTAAGGTATTACCCCCCCAAGCTCTAGCTTTTTTCAAGATTTCCCTTTTCTCTTTGCTTTTCTGCAGTTTGAATATGATATGTCTAAGTGTAGATTTTTATTTTTACTTTTGGTATTTATCATGCTTGACATTCTCTGAGCTTCCTGGGTCTGTGCTTTAGTTTTTGTAATTAATTTTAGAAAAATTTTGGACATTATCACTTCAAATATTTCTTCTGTTATCTTTCTTCTCCTTCTGGTATTCTAATTAGACATATGTTAGATATTTTGAAATTTACCCACAGATCTTGGGCATTCTGTTGTGATTTTGTATTTTGTTTTCTTTCCATTCTTTGCTTTTCAGTTTGGAAAGTTTCTATAACCTATCTTCGAGCTCACTGATTCTTTCCTGGGTGTTGGTCAGTCTACTATGAACCCATCAAAGTTGTTCTTCATTTATGTTTATGATATTCTTTACTTCTAAGATTCTTCTTATTTTTTTCCCTTAGAGTTTCCACTCTGCTTCTGTTGCCCATCTGTTCCTGCATGTTGTCTATCTTTTCCATTAAAGCATTTAGCACATTAATCCTAGTTATTTAAATCCCCTGTCTGATAATTCCAACATCTGTGTCATATCTGAGTCTGGTTCTGATGATTGCTTTGTCACTTCATATGTGTTTTGTTCTTGCCTTTAGGCATGATTTGCATTTTTGCTGAAAGCCAAACATGATATCTTGGATGTTAGAAACTGAAGTCATAGCCCTTTTAGTGTGAGGTTTTATGTTACCCTGGCTACGGTTTGGATTGTATTTATTTTTTTGTAATTATGGTGTCAGAGGCACAAAATTATTCTAGTGTTCTTGTCTTTGTCTTCCCTGTTGGTGTTAGGTTTCCCTAAATACTCCTCCTCAGAGAGAGTCTGTGTCTTGCAGCGCTTTAGCTGTCATCCCCTGTGAATATACTGAAGTACTGTTTGTGTGGTGGTAAGGTCTGGGGGCTGGGGAGGCAAGTGCTCTATAGCCTTTTGAGTTAGGCATTGTTTCAGTGGTCCTGCATCCCTGGGCTGCAATCATCACACATGTTTCTTGACTTTTTTTTTTTTTTTTCCCCATCCTAATAAGAGA
Organism: Phoca vitulina; assembly: GCF_004348235.1. NCBI lineage: Eukaryota > Metazoa > Chordata > Mammalia > Carnivora > Phocidae > Phoca > Phoca vitulina. The sequence continues at coordinate 29,715,119 of NW_022589721.1, forward strand.
CACAAATTCTATGGGGGGGGATAGAATAGGAGAAATGTGCTTTGTGCATGTGGGATACGGTTCTGAAGAGTTTTTTTGGTCTGGAGAGTAGGCATTTGTTATGAAGGACTTCCCAGTGTATTCCATAAAGATTAGCCTTCCCTTCCTCCTGCAGGAGTCACAGGGAATCTCTTGGTGTTTTCACTATGAGAATCTGACAGGGTTCTGCTTGCTGAGTCATGCATGTGTGCTACCCACCTTAAGACAGGAGTTTCTCATTCTCACACTGGTCTAAACTTAGCCTCCAGCAATTCTTCAAAATCGCCCTCTGATAGCTTATGGTTCCAGCAGCTTCTGTTCCAGGTAAACCATACTCAGCTGGGACTCTGGATTCAAATTTCTCTCACACTTCAGAGCAGTAGTTTGTCACGCAATGCCTGTTCTCTGATAGATCCAAAAAAGCTGCTTAATATCACGTTTACAACTTTTTGTGTGTATATGAGGGTAAGAATAACAAGTTCCAAGTTCTTTACATGTTGGAATTTTGTGGTACAGGAGTTTTATCTCATTTAAGTAATAAATAGATTTCAGTTACAAATATGGTCAATTTTATTCCAGCTATGTAAAAAAAAAATGCTCTTTAAATGAGAATGATGATGGTTTTCATTACGTTTATTTATTTATTATATTTCAGTGAAGTATTTTTATGGCATGTCATGCTGATTTTCCCTTTATAGTAGCAATATAGAGTTCATTCTTTTAATAAAAAATTTAAGATTTGAGTTAAATAAGGAAAAATGTAATTAAAATGGTATCATAAAGATTGTGCAGGAATTACTCAAGTTTTGGAAGCCCTCATTCATACGATGCTAGCCTGTTCCATTGAGCTGACTTTACAACATAATCTGCCTGGAATATTTTCCAGAGTCCTATCCACTCAGAACAGTTACTCAGAAACCAGGACAGGCCTAATCTAGTCTGGACATCTACCTTCCTCAGATCTGGAAGGCACTTCTGTAATTCATCTCATGTTAAAAAAAAAAAAAAAAAAAAAGTGTTGGCCTATGCCTACTAAAGCTGCCAAGGCATCCAGTGGGAGCCAGGCCTGGAGGCAACTTCTGGGGGCATGGAAGCATAAGGTTAATAAGATTAGGGAATACTTTGCTTTCCCCTGTTAAAGTCCCCTGGTCTCTTGCCTGAGATACAACTTTCAGAGCTTCCCTTTAAAGTCCCTGTGCTTGACAGAAACGTCTTCCTCATACACTAAAATCTCTCCTGTGAGCTCTCAGAAGAGCACAGACCTGCTGGCATTTTGGATATCATGTGCTCTAGCATATGGAGTGGGAAACCCAGAGGGTACAGTAAGATGTAAGGGGTCCACCAAGCTGAAGAAATTCTTACATAAACTTTTTATTTTGTTTGTTAACCAAGAATGTAATATTAAAAATCAGCAGCTTTATTTTGGATTAATAAAATAATGAGGTCCTTGGAAAACAAATTATATTAGGAACATGGACGCTGAAGTGATTCTATTCCGGGAGAACATGGTGCCAGAATAAAATAATTATATTTAAGGTACTCCACAGTTTGGAATTAAACAATAACCTTGGTTAAGATTGGGGAAGTGATTTCTCCTAAATGCATCAACTCAAGGACAGAAGACAATTGTGCACTGAGCCAAGATCTAAGTATGAAGAGATTTCATTTTTAGTAAAAGCACCAAAGCTGAAGACTTTGGACCAATAGGATAAATCATTCACCGAAAGAAGCTCAGATCAGACCAGAGACATGTTGAGAAGAGTAAGATGGAGTAAGAAAGTGAGAGTGGCCACCGGTGACAAACAGAAACATCATACAGTAACTTCTGAAGCACAGACAGTCCCCAACTTCTAATTGTTCCACCTCGCAACAGTGTGAAAACGATCCACATTCGGTAGAAATCATACTTGGAATTTTTAATTTGGATCTTCTCCTGGGGTAGCACTAATTTGGATCTTCTCCTGGGTTAGCACTAATTTGGATCTTCTCCTGGGTTAACAATGTGCAGGACAGTCCTGTCTCCTGCTTTAGGGCAGTGGCCGTAGCCAGAGCTCCCTGTCAGCTGGTGATTACCAGGCCCACAGCCCACACACTGATACTGATTTTGTCACTTTCAATACCATACTAAATAAATTATATCACCTTATTATAAAATGTGCTTTGTTTAGGGGATTTTGCCCAACTGGTGGTTCATGTAAGTGATGCAAGCACATTTAAGGTAGGTTAGGCTAAGGAGTGATGTTTGGTAGGTTGGGTGTATTACGTGCATTTTGAACTTAGGATATTTTCAATTTAGGATGGCTTTATCAGGACACAATCCCATCATTAAGTCAAGAAAGATTTGTTCTCCGTTATGGGCTCTGGAAATACAATCTTTGAAATCAAGCAAGAAGGCATAAATTTGAATCTGGTTTCTGCCTTTTTGCTGCAGACTGAAGTAGAATACTTTTATTTTTTTTTATTTTTTATTTTTTTAAAGATTTTATTTATTTATTTGAGAGAGAGAATGAGAGAGAGCACATGAGAAGGGGGAGGGTCAGAGGGAGAAGCAGACTCCCTGCTGAGCAGCGAGTCCGATGCGGGACTCGATCCTGGGGCTCCAGGATCATGACCTGAGCCGAAGGCAGTCGCTTAACCAACTGAGCCACCCAGACACCCTGAAGTAGAATACTTTTAAAGATGAAACCAATTCAATGTTATCAAGCTCACTGAGCAGGCTGGGTTTCACGTCCAGCTTTGTCTCCATTAGACATCCATTCACAGGCAACAAAAACAGACACAGGTTTCAGTCTATCCAGTTGGGGTCTAGTTTATGTTCAAGGGGTCTCAGCTTGCTCCTCATATTCCCTCCCTGCCTGCCTGCCTGTGGACTTCAATCTGTAGGAAAAAAAAACACCTACAGAAATTGTTATCCAGCTCTGCAGTTGGATAAGCTCAATTCCCTGTAACAGATAAGTGTGTGTGTGTATCTGTGTCTGTGTATATGTGTGTACTGGTTCTGAGTGATCCCTGACTGATAGGGATGATCAGTGTAAGTATCAATAAAATGAATCTGCAGCAATGTCAAGCATATGTGGAAGAGGAAGATAATTCTAGAATGAGATAATTCTAGGTGAATTATCAGGACCACATAAGAATTTTGAACAGAGAAACGAATTGGCTCATTTCAGTTCACTGGGGATTGTGTTCACCCCTGAAGATAAAGCAGTGAATACAACATAGTCCTAGCATCAGTGCATACGGTGAACAGGAAGGAGATGGACCAGGTGATCAGAGGATGTTCTAGGTAACTATCAGAAAAACAAATAGGAAGCTAAAAATGCCCAGAAACAGGGCCATAAAAGCAAAAGCTGAAAGATGATGATAAATTATAGAAAACTATATAGGCCTTTATTTTTCTCATAGCAAATTAAGGAGAAACCTGAGGGTATTATAGGAAATGTACACCTCTGGCTTATGTAAGACACCGAGCCATGAGAAAGACAAACCTTTTGTCCTTTCCAGCTACCTACAGCCCTAACCCTGCCTTCATGGGTGAGAGTCTTGGGTCATTAAAGAACATTCAGAATAGCTGTGTTCTTTAGACAAGCATGAGTCAGGAAAGGTGGGTAGAGGGTCATGAACATTAATTGACATCTTTTGTCACCATGTTGCCCCTTGGCAGTGATGCTCTTAGTTATGGGACCAACTATATATGCCAGAATTCCATGGCCTTAGGAACAGACTTATGGGGGTGTGCTGATTATGTAAACTGTCCCATGTATAAGCATCAATCACTGAGAGAAAAGACATTTTTAATTCATCCAGATTCAAGAAATAAGAAGGAAGATGTTCTTCTTCCAGTTCATCTTCTGGAAGTCTCACAACCACACATCTCATGGCACATGGTAAATTCATAGCATGTTTTAGCTGTAATTTTGTTTATGATTATAAGTAAAACTGTATTTGAGGAACTCAAAGTTAGGAATTTTCTCAAACATTATCAAAATGAAAGATACTTGAAAATAAGACAAAAACAGGGAGGGAGGCTAACCATAAGAGATGCTGAAATCTAGGAAAAAAGCTGAGGGTTGCTGGAGGGGAGGTGGGTGGGGGGGTGGGGTAACTGAGTGATGGGCATGAAGGAGGGCACTTGATGGAATGAGCACTGGGTGTTCTATGCACCTGATGAATCACCAAATTCTACCCCTGAATCTAATAATACAGTATATGTTAATTAAATTGAATTAAAAAAAATTTTTTTAAAGAAATGGACTTGATAGATTGGGATGCACGTGGGTTTTGAAATCTGGGGGAATATGGTTCATGTCTGAGCTCTATGTGACTCAGCCATCATTTCTCTCCTCTATGAAAGAGGGACACAGGAAGATGTATCATTACAGTGCCTCATGCTGAATAAATACTAACAACTTTTGTTCTCTCTTACTCTCCATCCCCTTCAAATTCCCATTTGCTTGCTGTCACCTTTGAAAAAGTTAACCTCACTTGGGGACAAATTCTCATCTGTAAATGCAGTTTTAAGGAAAATTGAATGATATATTTAAATATAAGTGATTTAAAATAAATAAAATAAAAAATAAATGTAAGTGATCCAGTATTTAATTATATCAATCTGGGTCAGTTATTTAAGAAAGTGTTTCATCCTTTAGGAAGAACAGAAGTTTTATTACGTTCTGTTCTGTTTTTCTTATCTGAACAGATGGGAATATTGAATCTATAGGCACATTAGTCCCTCCAATAATGACCACATGGCTTCCCTGATGGAACAAGGAGGTTGGGGTAAGATGCAATGATCAAAGACAAAATCTTTCAATAAATGTCATCACAGTGTGATGAAGGATTCTACTAACTCATTGTTGAAAATTCCGTATAACTGGAGATTGAGCAGATATCCTGCTAAACTATAAAAAATTAAAAGAATTTATTTATATGGGAAAAAACAGATATCTTCAGCACTATTTTATGAGGAGGAGAGTAATTTTCAATTAGTCATAGGACAACCCAAGGAAGAGCTTAGCACTGAGCCACAGTTTAACATCAGCTGAGATTTCCAATGAATTCATATCACAGCTGAACATGTACCTTTACCCAAGCTTGCTTCCTCACTTAGCTTCTACAGGTATGGACCCCAGGAACACTTTGTATTAACCCTCCTGCGGGCTAATCTCTAAAGACCATCTTTTTGGGAAAATCCAGGTGCTGCAGATGAACTGAGGAAGCTGATGCTGGGATGAGATTTGGAGCTAGAACACCTGACTTCTGGCTGGCAATAACTCATAGACACCCCATCTTGGGAAAACTCTTTAGAGGCATCCTTGGTTTAAAATACCCATATGGTCAGCTGCAGACTCCATTGAGACTGTATTGTAGCCTACTTTCTTCTTCTGTCCAAACATACCTTTTTACCCTTCTTTTCACAGTCATTGTTTCCATATTCATAAGAATTCCTTAATAAAAATCTCACTTGTGCAAATTAGTCTTTGGAGCCCACTTGGTGACAGATACCACCTAAATCTACATCAATAATGCTTCTTTGTATCGCAAATTTGTTTCTGTCTTAACTTCTCAACTCTCTAAAGAACATTTACATTTCTGTGTCCCCAGATGCTTATGCCTTTATTTATGGACATTGGAAATATGGGTGTCATCCTTAGCCTTTCCCCTCATCTGATTTCACCTTCTTGCTTTATAATAGGCTAATAGTAAAATTTAGGATTTAATGAGTGCTCATTATGTATCAAACACTATGCTGAAATGAAGAAACTCAAGTTGAGTTCTCATGCATCCCCATCATTTATAGAGCTTGAGACTCCAAGTGCATCACAAACTCTGTGAGTTTCTTTCTATTGGACTGTACTTTAATGCAGAGAATGCCTCCTTCACAGTAATGTAAGGGTTACACTTATTTGTAGATGATGGTGAAGTGGGCACCTCTTTAAGTGGTATAGGGGACACCTAAGGACTCTCAATGTCACAAACATTTATTAGTCATGAAAGCCGCATGAATCACCAGATCCCTGGGGAAAATGATGAATGTAACAATACATTCACATTAATAATAATCCAGGTAATGTTTTTTAAAGTTCTTTCTTATCAACTGCTAGAACATAGGCTTTGGAGTTTGAAAAATTTTTATTTGATTCCTGCTCCTCTGACTTAATTTCTAGGTGGATTTGGAAAACCTAAATTAAATTTTTGAGGCTGGTTTTCCTTACCTATAAATCTATAAATAAATCGCCTATCACACAAGTCTGTTGTAAGGACGGCATGAGCAAAGTACTTAGTACAGAGCACACTTACAGTAAGCCTGAGAGAATGAGAACGATTTCTAATTTTATTTTACTAGTTGTTATTATTATAAATCCTTACTTTACACCTATGAGATAGACAGAGTGAGAGCATTACTTCCATTCAGGGAAAAGGACAGGAAATAAAGGAAGTCACCAGATCCTATGGTTAGAGAGAAAGCCTTGGTGTTGCCTTTTGAGTCATGTCTTCCATTTATTTTCTTTTTTTTTTAATGCTTAATTTGTCTTTTTCTTTTCTTTTTTTTAAATTTTTTTATTGTTATGTTAATCCCCATACATTACATCATTAGTTTTAGATATAGTGTTCCATGATTCATTGTTTGTGCATAACACCCAGTGCTCCATGCAGAACGTGCCCTCTTTAATACCCATCACCAGGCTAACCCATTCTCCCACCCCCCTCCCCTCTAGAACCCTCAGTTTGTTTTTCAGAGTCCATCGTCTCTCATGGTTCTTCTCCCCCTCCGATTTCCCCCCCTTCATTCTTCCCCTCCTGCTACATTCTTCTTCTTCTTTTTTTCTTTCTTAACATATATTGCATTATTTGTTTCAGAGGTACAGATCTGAGATTCAACAGTCTTGCAAAATTCACAGCGCTTACCAGAACACATACCCTCCCCAGTGTCCATCAC